>NC_041383.1:650251612-650330394 GCF_002162155.2 Triticum dicoccoides | reverse complement strand
TAACGAGCATGAATAAGTTCACACTCAGACATTGCGTAATTAGAATTCACAAATTAAATCAACTCCAAGGTACACATAAAAATAAAGTAAGCAAATACCGAAGTCGTAAAAGAATGAAGTTATGCTTAGGTGAAGCGAGAAAAGAACAAAAGCAATTAAAATCATGGTTGACGATATACAACAACGACCATCAACACCAACTATCTCCTAGCAACACAAGAACTACGAGAAAATAGTTCTCCAAAAGTAAAGCCTCCAGAAAAAAGGAATGATATGCACATAGACATCGCTAAGGGCGTGTTCTGATCTTCTCCCACTCCACACTTCACAATTTCCTGGAGCAGATAAGAGCCGAATGAAATAACCTCCAGAAGCTGGCTTCGCGAAGCTGTGGTCGATCCTAGTGGAAAAAACTGGAGCGAGGAAGGCCCAGCTCCACCGATTGGAAAAGCTGGAGTTCACCCTATTTACAACATCCTGCCACCGCTAAAGAAAACGGTTCGCTGAGTATGCTCGAAAATTAGAACCTATCGCCACAGGGTCGATCTCCCTCGCCTCGCTATGCACCTATCGGCCCTAATTGGGCTGCTTCCAGCCGGCCCAGTCTGAACCGTACAAGGCCACAACCCTCCTAGCCGGGCCGCAGCACTTGAGAAGCTGCAGGTGCAGCAGAACGCATCCCAGATCGCTGCTTGGAGTTAGAAGCCACGAAAAGAAGCTGGATATGTGAAGTTTTGTGAAGCTAGAGTAGATGAGAACACGCCCTAAATCCAACCATTGACGGTCAGATAATGGGTTCTCACCAGGTAGATCGTGTCCAAGCACTAGGTAACAACACAAAATATCGCATTTGTCAGGTATAACCAACTAGAGCTAGACTAAGATTTCGCATTTGTCAGGTATAACCAACTAGAGCTAGACTAAGATTTTCACCCTAAAGCTCAAGATCAGGTGCTTTAGAAGCAAAACCCCTGGCATAGGGTTCTTTGTGGAGTGCAATCCACTAGAAAGTGACTGCCTGAAAGATTTAGTAGTATGTTATCATTTGACCCAGAAAGCCAACAATTTCAGCCTATGAAAACATCAATCCACAGTACTTCCTCCGTTCCAAAATAGGTGACTCAACTTTGTACCATACAAAGTTGAGTCATCTATTTTGAAACGGAAGGAGTAATATTTAGTAATTTTATTTCATCAACCAATTACCGTGCCACTATACTGACTAAGCTGAAAATCGCATTCTTTTTTCGAGCAACCGGTAGGAGCTCTGCCTTTCCATTAAGCTTATCAGTGACATGTCCTGCAATTCCAACCCAATCCTATAAGTAAAACAAACATCAACCTTCACAAAGCCAACTCAAGAACAAAGTTATGGACTGGGACAGGAGGCTACTCGCGTGGAGCGACTCCGGCATGAAGAACGACGGCGGCTACGACGGACATTGTCACCGAGGACCCACAGTACGAGTACGACGACTGGTGCGGCGGCCTCGTGGACGTCGTCACCGAGGACCACGACACGAGTACGACGACCAATGCCGCCACAGCGGAGTCCATGCAAGGCCAACGTCCGGTCGCGCATAAATTTGTAGGTCTTTGGCCGTGACAGCTCGTTGGCGCCTGCATCGCCCAGAGCTCCTCCACCTCCGGCAAGTGCGTTTGCGTCATCCACCGGGAGCACAGCAGGGCGCGGGGCGGAGCTCGACGTTGGCGCATGGCAACTGTTTGACGAAATGCCTGATAGAAGAAGGTGAAGAGGAGGAGAAAGAAAAAAGTGAGGTGCCACAGCTTCCTTCGTCATCGTCGTCCCTTTCTGTCTCTTGTGGAAGTAGGGCACGGTTGCCACGCCCTCGGACGCCAGCGCCGAAGCATCCATGGCGCACACATCCCGAAGGGTGCCATCGCGCATGCCACCTCGGGCTCCAGCGTGTGCAACAGCATCAGGCTGAGCACGATCGCATGGCTCGCTGGACCGTCGACCGCCGTTGTGGTACTAACAACCAAGCTCTAGACTAGCCTTTGGCAATCATAGTCAGCCTTAGTCTTCTGTTTCCAGCCAGTTGGCTGCTGTGTACGTGCGTGAGAGTTGTGTGTTTCTGGCCGGTGGTAAATCAATTAGCTTGGCTAGCTTCACATAGGAGGGTCGATCAAGTTGCTTGTTGCTCTGAACGTGCGTGTCTCACTGTATCAATCGGAGCTAGCTACCTTCATGGAAGATTGTCATGAGCGAAGGAAGAGGTGGAGGAGCATGGAGGCGAGGCTACGGCTGCCGGAGGCGGCGGTCGGAGCAGACGCGGGGGGCTAGGGGCTCCTGTGGGTAGAGAGTGAGGGGGAAGAAAACAAAGATGAGGTGGTGAGTTCAACGGTCAAAACCATGTCATGTCAGCACAAAATCACCCCAAGCAATCCAAGGGATGAAAATTTTCCGGTTTCAACAATTGAGGGATTAGATTTTGCTGGTTTTAGAGTTGAGGGACCATTTGTAGACTATCGAAAAAGTTGAGGGACGGAAAATATATTTTTCTCATTTCAAGTTAGATTTTCTAAAAAATCCTATTCTCCATTAGCTGCACAAAGATGAATATACACTTCAAATGTTTGTATGCCTGAGAGTAGCACCCTCTGTAGTGTTTACATGAGCAATGTCCCTAGCCTGAAAAAAAGAACATGAGTGATGTCCCACTTTCCTCAGACATTCTTTTTTTATGAGATGTGCCAATTGATTTGTGAAATACATCTCCTATCTTGAATCAGCAAATGTGGAGGAGGCATCTGCCGAAGAAAATGCATGTCTGCAAAACATGGTATGTAGTATGTACATCACTACCAATCATTGTTGCAGTGTTGTTTGAGGGTCTTGTCACATGATTCTTGTTTCAACTAAATTAGGAGCAGAAGGCTAGAATAAGGAAGCAGCTCTTGGAACCTGAGTTTTTGCCATCTTCCTACGACACCGCGTGGGTGGCTATGGTGCCCTTGCCGGGCTCTCCTCAAGTTCCATGCTTTCCTCAATGTGTTGAATGTGTCCTACAAAATCAGCAGAGCAATGGATCTTGGGGTCTAGTCCAAGTGGACTCCTCCATCAACAAGGATGTCCTCTCATCCACATTGGCTTGTGTGCTCGCACTTAAGAGATGGAATGTTGGTGGTGAGCATATCAAAAGAGGTATGAACAAAGATGAATTTGCCTACCCTTTATTGTTGTTTTACTGTCTTGTATTTTTCAAGTTTTACCACATCGATGTAGCCTGATGCGATGAAAATGGTACTAACAGGACTACGTTTCATCGGAAGAAATTTCTTCATTGTTACAAATGAGCAGAGTGTTGCTCCTATAGGCTTCAATATCACGTTTTCGGGTATGCTTAGCCTTGGGATGGAGATGGGTTTGGAATTTCCGGTTGGACAAAATGATCTTGATAGGATTCTTCACCTCCGGGAGGTGGAACTGAAAAGGTTTGTCTGTGACAGTTCTGGCATGAAAATTGTGTTGTACTCTTTCTTTTCTGGCCATGTTTACACTTAATGGATAGATGATTTTGAAAGATAGGTTTTTGGGAGTGGCTATTTTCCTCTTGTAGAAGATGAATATTTTTCAGCGTGAAGTTCATTTTTTTTAATGATTTTCTAAGAACCATGACTTGAAGGAGAAAAGGACCACATGTTAGCACATTTGTCTTTTCCTTAATGAAATGGGCAACCAGAATTTGAGTTAGACATGTATTACCTCTGATTATTATTTCAAAAGTTTGTATCTTATACATATGGACTTTATTCAGACTTCTTGGGGATAAATCTGATGGGAGAAAAGAATATATGGCTTATGTTGCTGAAGGGCTAGGAAACCTGCTGGACTGGAATCAAGTTATGAAGTTTCAGAGGAAGAATGGGTCGTTGTTCAACTCTCCTTCCACAACTGCTGCTGCACTAATCCACAATTTTGATGACAAAGCCCTACAGTACCTAAATTTGTTTGTCAGTAAATTTGGTGGTTCAGGTCGGTCTAGCTACCTTTCTTTGTGAGGAATTTGTAAGCTCTTTAGACTATGGCTAAATACCTAACAATATTAGAATTTTGCAGTGCCAACAGTTTATCCAACAAATATACATTGTCAGCTTTCATTGGTAGATTCTCTTGAAAACATCGGGATATCTCATCATTTTTCTAGTGAGATAAGGAGCATCCTGGACGTGGCATACAGGTAACGGTCGTGAATAAAGTTCTGATATTTATCTTTCGTATCTTGTAAACTTCATTGTATCCACTTTGCAGTTTCTGGTTACAGAGAGATGAGGAAATCATGCTAGATGTAGCAACATGCGCAATGGCATTCCGTCTTTTGCGAATGAATGGATATGATGTTTCCTCGGGTACTTTCTTTGGGCGGGAATTTCCTATCTTACAAATGTTATCTTTATATTTTTTGTATGCTTCATTTAACTCGCTAATTTCAATCAAAACAACGCAGATGATCTGTATCATGTTGATGCATCCACCTTCCATAATTCACTTCAGGGATATTTAAATGATACAAAATCTATATTGGAATTGTACAAAGCTTCAAAAGTCAGTGTATCAGAAAATGAATTTAGCCTAGATAACATAGGCTACTGGTCAGGCAGGTTATTGACAGAAAAATTGCTCTCCGATCGGGCGCAAACTACGGAAATATTTCAAGAGGTCCTTACATGAAATTTAAATCTTAGAAATTGGACTGATTCTACCTTTTATTGGGTGTTTACTGTTTCTATGTTTTTATACTTTTAGGTTGAGTATGCTCTTAAATTTCCCTTTTATGCCACAATGGAACGTATAGGCCACAAGAGGAACATTGAACACTTTGATGTTTGTGGTTCTCAAAAGCTAAAGACAGAACATCTGTAAGAGTCTCATTTCTCAAAAAGAATAGTCTGTAAAGTCATATAAATAAAGATGTTAGACATAAATTTTAGACATTTTGCTGAATCAGGCCATGTCGTGTCAGCCAAGATTTCCTGGCTTTGGCTATTGAAGATTTCAGTTTTTCTCAATCTATTTACCAGGATGAACTCCTGCATCTTGAAAGGTAATGTAAAATTTATGCTCTATTGCCTTACTAATTTCCATTCTTAGATATTTAAAAATAATTGTGGCACAGTTGGGCGAAAGGGAATCGGCTGGACCAATTACAGTTTGCACGGCAGAAGCTGACATATTGTTATCTTGCTGCTGCTGCTACTATATTTCCTCCTGAACTGTCTGATGCTCGCATGTCGTGGGCCAAAAATGGTGTGCTCACAACTGTTGTTGATGACTTCTTCGATGTTGGAGGATCAAAAGAAGAACATGAAAACTTCATAACATTAGTTGAGAAGTAACCCCCTCGGTCCTTCATTTTGTAAGTGGAGTTGGTGTGTTACGCATTGCTAACAAGTTGTGGTCCCTGATTTGCTAATGTTTATCTTAGGTGGGATGATCACTCCAAAGACGAGTTCTGCTCTGAGCAAGTGCAAATATTGTTTTATGCTATCTATACTACAGTCAATCAGCTTGGAGCAGTAGCTTCTGCAATACAAAACCGTGATGTTCGAAAGCACCTGATAGAATTAGTGAGTTTCCATTGTGTTTGCATGTTTCTCAAAAAAAAATTGTTCAGCACTGACATGTTGAGTCCTTCTGCAGTGGCTACAGCTGTTGAGGTCTATGATGTCTGAGGCAGAATGGCGGATGAGAAAATATGTGCCAACAGTTGAGCAATACATGTCAAATGCAGTTGTTTCCTTCACACTGGGGCCCATTGTGCTCACATCATTGTACTTTATTGGGCCAAAGCTCTCGGAATGCATTGTCCAAGATCAAGAATACAACGAGTTGTTTAGGCTAACGAGCACTATTGGTCGTCTCCTCAATGATATCCAAGGCCTTGAGGTATTTGGGTTCCTTTTATCCTCAACTTCATATCTACACACGTCACATTTGCATATGTATTCTATATTTAGTATAGCTGCATAAACATATGTTATTTTAAAGTTATATATGCTTCACATACCACGACAGGGAAATTCCTTCATCTTTATATAAACAAACATCCTGCTGGTTGCCAGAACAAACTGTAAAGTGGTGAGATAGAGACACTATAGTAATCCTCGAGGACTAGTTCTAACAAAAATCAAAATTTGTAGTAATTCATGAACTTGTCAAGAATTTTTTCTTGTAAAGCACACATCTAAGTGCTTGTATGGTATTCTTAGGAGTTCCCGGCGATGGTAGAAGACGGACTGATATTTACTCTTAGAAGCTAGTATAATACGGAGTACATCTTAGTAGTTGTGCATCCTATTACTGTATAATAATAATGAAGAGAATAGTAGTAATTACTCATCACTGTTGTCTCATGCATTTTCGACCTGCATGCTGTAATTTGGTACCCTGACAATCATTAATCTACTTATTACAGAGGGAGAGCAGGGAGGGAAACCTGGATTATGTCTCACTACTTGTTCTCCATAGTGGTGGTTCTATGTCAATTGAAACGGCTAAAGAGACGATACAGAAGGCCATAGCCTCATGTAGAAAAGGCTTGCTAAAGCTGGTTCTTATGGAAAATACAGTTGTTCCTAGGCCGTGCAAGGAGCTGTTCTGGAAGATGTGCAAGATAGTTCACTTGTTCTACTCCCAGATCGATGGCTTTAGCTCGCCAAACGAAATGGTGAGCGTGGTCAATGCAGTTATCAACGAGCCGCTAAAACTCCAAATCAACAATCCACCTTTGCCCGTGCAGTCAGAAAATTAAGGGTTCCGTGTATTTTGCCTTGTTCTACTGTAGTATCAATCAATCAGGTGCTCTCTTGAGAAAAAAACTTATGGGTCAGATAACTACCAGCAGCACGGATACACTGTATATGTGGTACATCAGAAAAAACTAGTGTACTACATTTGTTATTTAACTTCGTATCTAAATATGTCACATTTGCATATGTATTATATATTTGGTATAGCTGCATAAACATGTATTATTTTTACGGTTTTGCTATTTTACAGCTGACTGTTTTTCAATTCGTTTACATTTAAGTTGTTGTCCGTCCGTTCTTGCGCGGAGATTCGCGCTGTTGGGGAACGTAGTAATTTCAAAATTTTCCTACGCACACGCAAGATCATGGTGATGCATAGCAACGAGAGGGGAGAGTGTGTCCACGTACCCTCGTAGACCGAAAGCGGAAGCGTTAGCACAACGCGGTTGATGTAGTCGTACGTCTTCATGGCCCGATCGATCAAGGACCAAAACTACGACATCTCCGAGTTCTTGCACATGTTCAGCTCGATGACATCCCTCGTACTCCGATCCAGCCGAGTGTCGAGGGAGAGTTTCGTCAGCACGACGGTGTGGTCACGATGATGATGTTCTACCGTCGCAGGGCTTCGCCTAAGCACCGCTACGATATTATCGAGGAGGACTATGGTGGAGGGGTGTACCGCACACGGCTAAGAGATCAATGATCAAATGTTGTGTCTATGGGGTGCCCCCTCCCCTGTATATAAAGGAGTGGAGGAGGGGGCCGGCCAAGGGGGGTGGCGCACCCTAAGGGGGAGTCCAACTCCCACCGGGAGTAGGACTCCCCCTTTCCTATTAGGAGAGGGAGAGGGAAGGAAGAGGAAGGAGGGAGGAAGGAAAGGGGGGGGGGCTCCTAATTCGGATTGGGCTTGGGGGGGGGGCCCCCTCTCTTGCTCCTTTCCCCTCCTTTCCACTAAGGCCCATTAAGGCCCATATACCTCCCGGGGGGTTTCGATAACCTCCCGGAGCTCCGGTATTGTCCCAATCTCACCGGAACCTTTCCGGTGTCCAAATATAGTCGTCCAATATATCGATCCTCATGTCTCGACCATTTCGAGACTCCTCGTCATGTCCGTGATCACATCCGGGACTACGAACAACCTTCGGTACATCAAAACATATAAACTCATAATGTAACTATCATCTTAATTTAAGCGTGCGGACCCTACAGGTTCGAGAACTATGTAGACATGACCGATACACGTCTTCGGTCAATAACCAATAGCAGAACCTGGATGCTCATATTGGCTCCTACATATTCTACGAAGATCTTTATCGGTCAAACCGCATAACAACATACGTTGTTCCCTTTGTCATCGGTATGTGACTTGCCCGAGATTCGATCGTCGGCATCTCAATACCTAGTTCAATCTCGTTACCGGCAAGACTGTTTACTCGTTACGCAATGCATCATCTCGTAACTAACTCATTAGCTACATTGCTTGCAAGGCTTATAGTGATGTGCATTACCGAGAGGGCCCAGAGATACCTCTCCGACAATCGGAGTGACAAATCCTATCTCGAAATACGTCAACTCAACAAGTACCTTTGGAGACACCTGTAGAGCACCTTTATAATCACCCAGTTATGTTGTGACGTTTGGTAGCACACAAAGTGTTCCTCCGGTTAGCGGGAGTTACATAATCTCATAGTCATAGGAACAGGTATAAGTCATGAAGAAAGCAATATCAACACACTAAACGATCAAGTGCTAAGCTAACGGAATGGGTCAAGTCAATCACATCATTCTCCTAATGATGTGATCCCGTTAATCAAATGACAACTGATATCTATGGTTAGGAAACTTAACCATCTTTGATTTACGAGCTAGTCAAGTAGAGGCATACTAGTGACACTATGTTTGTCTATGTATTCACACATGTATTATGTTTCCGGGTAATACAATTCTAGCATGAATAATAAACATTTATCATGATATGAGGAAATAATAATAAATTTATTATTGCCTCTAGGGCATATTTCCTTCAGTCTCCCACTTGCACTAGAGTCAATAATCTAGATTATACAGTAATGATTCTAACACCCATGGAGCCTTGGTGCTGATCATGTTTTGCTCGTGGAAGAGGCTTAGTCAAGGGTCTGCAACATTCAGATCCGTATGTATCTTGCAAATCTCTATGTCTCCCACCTGGACTTGGTCCCGGATGGAGTTAAAGCGTCTTTTGATGTGCTTGGTTCTCTTGTGAAATCTGGATTCCTTTGCCAAGGCAATTGCACCAGTATTGTCACAAAAGATTTTCATTGGACCCGATGCACTAGGTACGACACCTAGATCGGATATTAACTCCTTCATCCAGACTTCTTCATTTGCTGCTTCCGAAGCAGCTATGTACTCAGCTTCACATGTAGATCCCGCTATGATGCTTTGTTTAGAACTGCACCAACTGACAACTCCACCGTTCAATATAAACACGTATCCGGTTTGCTATTTAGAATCGTCCGGATCAGTGTCAAAGCTTGCATCGACGTAACCATTTACGACTAGCTCTTTGTCACCTCCATAAACGAGAAACATATCCTTAGTCCTTTTCAGGTATTTCAGGATGTTCTTGACCGCTGTCCAGTGATCCACTCCTGGATTACTTTGGTACCTCCCTGCTAAACTAATAGCAAGGCACACATCAGGTCTGGTACACAGCATTGCATACATGATAGAGCCTATGGCTGAAGCATAGGGAACTTCTTTCATTTTCTCTCTATCTTCTGTAGTGGTCGGGCATTGAGTCTGACTCAATTTCACACCTTGTATTACAGGCAAGAACCCTTTCTTTGCTTGATCCATTTTGAACCTTTTCAAAACTTTATCAAGGTATGTACTTTGTGAAAGTCCAATTAAGCGTCTTGATCTATCTCTATAGATCTTGATGCCCAATATGTAAGGAGCTTCACCGAGGTCTTTCATCAAAAAACTTTTATTCAAGTATCCTTTTATGCTATCCAGAAATTCTATATCATTTCCAATCAATAATATGTCGTCCACATGTAATATTAGAAATGCTACAGAGCTCCCACTCACTTTCTTGTAAATACAGGCTTCTCCAAAAGTCTGTATAAAACCATATGCTTTGATCACACTATCAAAGCGTTTATTCCAACTCCAAGAGGCTTACAACAGTCCATAAATGGATCGCTGGAGCTTGCACACTTTGTTAGCATCTTTTGGATCGACAAAACCTTCTGGTTGCATCATATACAATTCTTCTTCCAGAAATCCATTCAGGAATGCAGTTTTTACATCCATTTGCCAAATTTCATAATCATAAAATGCGACAATTGCTAACATGATTCGGACAGACTTAAGCATCGCTACGGGTGAGAAAGTCTCATCGTAGTCAACTCCTTGAACTTGTCAAAAACCTTTCGCAACAAGTCAAGCTTTGTAGACAGTAACATTACCATCAGTGTCAGTCTTCTTCTTGAAGATCCATTTATTCTCGATGGCTTGCCGATCATCGGGCAAGTCAACCAAAGTCCACACTTTGTTCTCATACATGGATTCCATCTCAGATTTCATGGCCTCAAGCCATTTTGTGGAATCTGGGCTCATCATTGCTTCCTCATAGTTCATAGGTTCGCCATGGTCAAGTAACATGACCTCCAGAATAGGATTACCGTACCACTCTGGTGTAGATCTTACTCTGGTTGACCTACGAGTTCTATAGTAACTTGATCTGAAGTTTCATGATCAACATCATTAGCTTCCTCACTTATTGGCATAGTCGTCACAGGAACTGGTTTCTGTGATGAACTATTTTCCAATAAAGGAGTAGGTACAGTTACCTCATCAAGTTCTACTTTCCTCCCACTCACTTCTTTCGAGAAAAACTCCTTCTTTATAAAGGATCCATTCTTGGCAACAAAAGTCTTGCCTTCGGACCTGTGATGGAAGGTGTACCCAACAGTTTCTTTTGGGTATCCTATGAAGACACATTTCTCCGATTTGGGTTCGAGCTTATCAGGTTGAAGTTTTTTCACATAAGCATCGCAGCCCCAAACTTTAAGAAACGACAACTTTGGTTTCTTGCCAAACCACAGTTCATAAGGCGTCATCTCAACGGATTTTGATGGTGCCCTATTTAACGTGAATGCGGCCGTCTCTAAAGCATAACCCCAAAATGATAGCCGTAAATCAGTAAGAGACATCATAGATCGCACCATATCTAGTAAAGTATGATTACGATGTTCGGACACACCATTACGTTGTGGTGTTCCGAGTGGCGTGAGTTGTGAAACTATTCCGCATTGCTTCAAATGTAAACCAAACTCGTAACTCAAATATTCTCCTCCACGATCAGATTGTAGAAACTTTATTTTCTTGTTACGATGATTTTCAACTTCACTCTGAAATTCTTTGAACTTTTCAAATGTTTCAGACTTATGTTTCATCAAGTAGATATACCCATATCTGCTCAAATCATCTGTGAAGGTGAGAAAATAACGATATCCGCCGCGAGCCTCAACATTCATTGGACCACACACATCAGTATGTATGATTTCCAACAAATCAGTTGCTCGCTCCATAGTTCCGGAGAATGGCATTTTAGTCATCTTACCCATGAGGCATGGTTCGCAAGTATCAAGTGATTCATAATCAAGTGATTCCAAAAGTCCATTAGTATGGAGTTTCTTCATGCCCTTTACACCAATATGACCTAAACGGCAGTGCCACAAATAAGTTGCACTATCATTATCAACTCTGCATCTTTTGGCTTCAACATTATGAATATGTGTATCACTACTATCGAAATTCATCGGAAATAGACCACTCTTTAAGGGTGCATGGCCATAAAGATATTACTCATATAAATAGAACAACCATTATTCTCAGATTTAAATGAATAACCGTCTCGCATCAAACAAGATCCAGATATAATGTTCATGCTCAACGCTGGCACCAAATAACAATTATTTAGGTCTAAAACTAATCCCGAAGGTAGATGTAGAGGTAGCGTGCCAACGGCGATCACATCGATTTTGGAACCATTTCCCACGCCCTTAGCCAGTGCCTGCTTAATCCATAGTCCCTATTTCGAGTTGCAAATATTAGCAACAGAACCAGTATCAAATACCCAGGTGCTACTACGAGCTCTGGTAAGGTACACATCAATAACATGTATATCACATATACCTTTGTTCACCTTGCCATCCTTCTTATCCGCCAAATACTTGGGGCAGTTCCGCTTCCAGTGACCAGTCTGCTTGCAGTAGAAGCACTTAGTCTCAGGCTTAGGTCCAGACTTGGGTTTCTTCTCTTGAGAAACAACTTGTTTGCTGTTCTTCTTGAAGTTCCCCTTCTTTTTCCCTTTGCCCTTTTTCTTCAAACTGGTGGTCTTATTGACCATCAACACTTGATGCTCCTTGATTTCTACCTCCGCAGCCTTTAGCATCACGAAGAGCTCGGGAATTGTCTTTTCCATCCCTTCCATATTATAGTTCATCACGAAGCTCTTGTAGCTTGGTGGCAGTGATTGAAGAATTCTGTCAATGACGCTATCATCTGGAAGATTAACTCCCAGTTGAATCAAGTGACTGTTATACCCAGACATTCTGAGTATATGCTCACTAACAGAACTATTCTCCTCCATCTTGCAGCTGTAGAACTTGTTAGAGACTTCATATCTCTCAATCCGGGCATTTGCTTGAAATATTAACTTCAACTCCTGGAACATCTCATATGCTCCATGACGTTCAAAACATCGTTGAAGTCCCGGTTCTAAGCTGTAAAGCATGGCACACTGAACTATCGAGTAGTCATCAGCTTTGCTCTGCGAGACGTTCATAACATCTGGTGTTGCTCCTGCAGCAGGTTTGACACCTAGCGGTGCTTCCAGGACGTAATTCTTCTATGCAGCAATGAGGATAATCCTCAAGTTACAGACCCAGTCCGTGTAATTGCTACCATCATCTAGCAACTTTGATTTCTCAAGGAACGCATTAAAATTCAACGAAAAAATAGCACGAGCCATCTATCTACAACAAACATAGACAAACAAAATACTACCAGGTACTAAGTTCATGATAAATTTAAGTTCAAATAATCATATTACTTAAGAACTCCCACTTAGACAGACATCCCTCTAATCATCTAAACCATAACCGATCATCACGGGAAATGGAGTAGTTTTCAATGGTGAACATCGCTATGTTGATCATATCTACTATATGATTCATGCTCGATCTTTCGGTCTCAGTGTTCCGAGGCCATATTTGCATATGCTAGGCTCGTCAAGTTTAACCTGAGTATTCTGCGTGTGCAAAATTGGCTTGCACCTGTTGTAGATGCACGTAGAGCTTATCACACCCGATCATCACGTGGTGTTTGGGCACGACGAACTTTGGCAATGGTGCATACTCAGGGAGAACACTTTTATCTTGAAATTTAGTGAGAGATCATCTTATAATGCTACCGTCAATCAAAGCAAGATAAGATGCATAAAAGATAAACATCACATGCAATCAATATAAGTGATATGATATGGCCATCATCATCTTGTGCTTGTGATCTCCATCTCCGAAGCACCGTCATGATCACCATCGTCACCGGCGCAACACCTTGATCTCCATCGTAGCATCGTTGTTGTCTTGCCAACTATTGCTTCTACAACTATCGCTACCGCTTAGTGATAAAGTAAAGCAATTACAGGGTGATTGCATTGCACACAATAAAGCGACAAACATATGGCTCTTGTCAGTTACCGATAACTCGGTTACAAAACTTGATCATCTCATACAATAAAATATAGCATCACGTCTTGACCATATCACACCACAACATGCCCTGCAAAAACAAGTTAGACGTCCTCCACTTTGTTGTTGGAAGTTTTACGTGGATGCTATGGGCTGAGCAAGAGCCGTTCTTACCTACGCATCAAAACCACAACGATAGTTTGTCAAGTTAGTGTTGTTTTAACCTTCTCAAGGATCGGGCGTAGCCACACTCGGTTCAACTAAAGTTGGAGAAACTGACACCCGCCAGCCACCTGTGTGCAAAGCACCTCGGTAGAACCAGTCTCGCGTAAGCGTACGCATAATGTCGGTCCGGGCCGCTTCATCCAACAATACTGCCGAACCAAAGTATGACATGCTGGTAAGCAGTATGACTTGTATCGCCCACAACTCACTTGTGTTCTACTCGTGCATATAACATCAACGCATAAAACCTGGCTCTAATACCACTGTTGGGGAACGTAGTAATTTCAAAATTTTCCTACACACACGCAAGATCATGGTGATGCATAGCAATGAGAGGGGAGAGTGTGTCCACGTATCCTCGTAGACCGAAAGCGGAAGCGTTAGCACAACGCGGTTGATGTAGTCGTACGTCTTCTAGGCCCGACCGATCAAGCACCGAAACTACGGCACATCCGAGTTCTTGCACACGTTCAGCTCGATGACGTCCCTCGTACTCCGATCCAGCCGAGTGTCGAGGGAGAGTTTCATCAGCACGACGGCGTGGTGACGATGATGATGTTCTACCGTCGCAGGGCTTCGCCTAAGCACCGCTACGATATTATCGAGGAGGACTATGGTGGAGGGGGGCACCACACACGGCTAAGAGATCAATGATCAATTGTTGTGTCTATGGGGTGCCCCCTCCCTCGTATATAAAGGAGTGGAGGAGGGGGCCGACCAAGGGGGGTGGCGCGCCCTAGGAGGGGAGTCCAACTCCCACCGGGAGTAGGAGTCCCCCCTTTCCTATTAGGAGAGGGAGAGGGGAAGGAAGAGGAAGGAGGGAGGAAGGAAAGGGGGGCCCCTCCCAATTCGGATTGGGCTTGGGGGGGATCCCCTTCCCTTGCTCCTTTCCCCTCCTTTCCACTAAGGCCCATTAAGGCCAATATACCTCTCGGGGGGTTCCGATAACCTCCCGGATCTCCGGTATTGTCCCTCCAAATATAGTCGTCCAATATATCGATCTTCATGTCTCAACCATTTCAAGACTCCTCGTCATGTCCGTGATCATATCCGGGACGCCGAACAACCTTCAGTACATCAAAACATATAAATTCATAATGTAACTGTCATCTTACTTTAAGCATGCGGACCCTACAGGTTCGAGAACTATGTAGACATGACCGAGATACGTCTCCGGTCAATAACCAATAGCGGAACCTAGATGCTCATATTGGCTCCTACATATTCTACGAAGATCTTTATCGGTCAAACCACATAACAACATATGTTGTTCCCTTTGTCATCGGTATGTTACTTGCCCGAGATTCGATCGTCGGTATCTCAATACCTAGTTCAATCTCATTACCGGCAAGTCTCTTTACTAGTTACGTAATGCATCATTTCATAACTAACTCATTAGCTACATTGCTTGCAAGGCTTATAGTGATGTGCATTACCGAGAGGGCCTAGAGATACCTCTCCGACAATCGGAGTGACAAATCCTAATCTCAAAATACGTCAACTCAACAAGTACCTTTGGAGACACCTGTAGACACCTTTATAATCACCCAGTTACGTTGTGACGTTTGGTAGCACACAAAGTGTTCGTCCGGTAAGCGGGAGTTACATAATCTCATAGTCATAGGAACATGTATAAGTCATGAAGAAAGCAACAACAACATACTAAACGATCAAGTGCTAAGCTAATAGAATGGGTCAAGTCAATCACATCATTCTCCTAATGATGTGATCCCGTTAATCAAATGACAACTCATGTCTATGGTTAGGAAACTTAACCATCTTTGATTAACGAGCTAGTCAAGTAGAGGCATACTAGTGACACTATGTTTGTCTATGTATTCACACATGTATTATGTTTCCGGGTAATACAATTCTAGCATGAATAATAAACATTTATCATGATATGAGGAAATAAATAATAACTTTATTATTGCCTCCAGGGCATATTTCCTTCACGCGCTGGTTCTTGTTGTCGGGTCCCCTTTTTTGTCTTGTGCGGTTTTTTCTGTGCCCGTTACCATCGCGCCCGGCCGGCTCTGAGTTTTGTTTCGTTTGAATATCGGGTAGTGTACCTTTCCTCTTTCATTTTGTCCTCTCTATTTTCGATAAGGCTGAGGGGGAGCTCGAGCGGCGGGGAAGGAGGCGATTTCTCCCCGTCCATGGCGATTTCGCGACCTTCCCCCACCGGAGCTTGATTTCTCTCTCCTTCCTCTTCGCTCCCCGGTGTCGCGTTGGTTGTTCCTCTCTCTCTCTCTCTGTTGCGCACTTGTGCTGCCCTGCTCTTGTTCGTTCCATATCTAGGTCAGTTCATGCTGACCTCTCATGCATCTGGTGCAGCCGCTGGTTGGTATGATTGCTAGTGCTTCTGATTGTTGTGGTTCGCCTTTTGTCTGTGTAGTTGCATCGTGCGGGTGCTCATGTTCCTGTAGGTGAGAGGGCGGCTTATGGTTATTGTGGTTCCCCTTTTGTCTGTTTAGATGCAGCGTGTGGTTTTCTGTAGATGTTCGTGTAGGTGCTCATATTCCTGTAGGTGAGAGGGCGATCTGTAGGTGCTCAAGTACCTGTAGCTGCTCATGTTCCTGTAGGTGAGCGGGACTCATGTTCCTGTAGGTGAGCGCGATTCTGTTGATGTAGCATGCGGGATGCCATAGGTGTACTGGTAGATGCCTAGCTCTTTTACTACTCATGTTGCGATGCTCCCTCATGCCCTTATGCTCATGCCCTTATGCTAGCTGCTCATGTCAAGCTCTTTGTGTATTCCAATGAATTCGGCTCCTGATTTGTTGTTGCGAGGTGTAGTTCCCCTTTGTTCCATGTTTGTTTTACTTCTGGCAGGAATGAATTTTAAGTTTAATTTTAGTGTAATTTTGGCTCAGACCTTTTCAGTGTTGTCAATTGTTTTATCAGACCTTTTCAGTGTTGTAGTGAAAATTGGCCTAGTCTTACAGGGGTAATTTCTTCTAGGGGTGATTTTTTTATTGTAATTACAGTGTAATTTTCCTAGATTATCATTGTAACTTTATGTCAGTTTTACTGTGTAATTTGTCCCATTCCGACGGTATTTTTGTCCCAGATTCCAGTGTAATTCCAGTGTAATTTTACCCATTAATTCCAGTGCAATTCCAGTGTAATTACAGTGTAATTCCAATGTAATTTTACCCATTAATTCCAC
Organism: Triticum dicoccoides; assembly: GCF_002162155.2. Classification (NCBI taxonomy): domain Eukaryota; kingdom Viridiplantae; phylum Streptophyta; class Magnoliopsida; order Poales; family Poaceae; genus Triticum; species Triticum dicoccoides. The sequence goes on along the minus strand of NC_041383.1, from coordinate 650,313,477 downwards.
TGCAATTCCAGTGTAATTACAGTATAATTCCTGTGTAATTTTACCCATTAATTCTAGTGCAATTTTATCTATGTATTACAGTGTAATTTGCCCCAGTCTCACTGTGTAATTTGAGTGGATTTTGCAGTGTTATTTGATTGTAAGTACAATGTACTTTTCAGTGCAATTTACCCATTTAATTCCAGTGTAATTTTAGTGGATTTTTACAGTGTAATTTGATTGTAGTTTTAGTGTAATTGTGGTTTCATAAAAATTATTGAATTCCAGTGTGGTTTCCGTTTACAGGTTTAAATGGGTAGGCTACGGAAAGTGTCTCATCAGGATGTTCCATTAGTATCATCTTTAGATAGTGCAGGTTCAGTGGGTGAAGCTTTTGGGCCTAATGATTTTGCAGAAGATGGTTCTTGTCCTATGTCTCCGGTAGTTACTTATTTCTGTTTCTCTTCTTTATTTTTTATTTCTTTATTTTTTAGCTTTGATTTAGTTTTTTTGGTCTGTTTTATTTTTTGTTTGTTTGCAGGATCTATCTCGAGACGAAGGATGGTTCGACAAGGCTCTTTTGAAGTTCTATCTCAATCAAGTATGTTCAATTTTCTCTTTTATGTTCTTTCTTTCTTTTGTTAATTTGGCTTTTTCTGTTGGGTGACATTTGTGTTTTTTGTCATTTCAGAAAGTAAAATGCTTAAAAAGGAAACTATCATCTACTTGGAGGAATGTGGTTAGTTCCTAGAATTGGATCTGTAGTTGTGTTGTTTATGCGTTAGTTGTGTATTTTTATTGAGGTACTATAGTGATCTGAATGTATTAATGTTTTCTGCATTGTGTATTTTCTTAGTTTTACTGGTTTTCGGTTCTATGATATGTTTTTCATTTCTGTCTCTCTTTTTGTTGTTTTGTAGAGGCAGAAACGATCTACTGATTTCCCCAATTGTGTCACTTTCACTAGATATTCTAGGAAGTTTTTCTCTGGTGTTGTTGTTGGAATGTCTCCTAGGTATCAGAATGTCATCCAGACATATGGCACGGGTTGTCTCTTAAACTTTGTTAGGACTGAGGTTCCCCTTAGGCTAGTGAAGTGGATTGCTAGTAGGTTTGACGTCCCTTCATCTAAATTCCAGTTCAAAAGGAAATTTATCCCAATGACCAAGTATGATATCCATGATATCCTTGACCTCCCAGTAGATGGTGAGCCACTTGTGTGTGATCACGAGTCTGGTCGTGATTTTATCCTATCTCACTTCAATGTTTCCAATATTCCTCATGTCTCTTTCTTCGCCAACAAGCTTAAATCCACCGAAGTTGAGTTGTCTAATGAAGACATTTTCATTTGCTTCATGATTGTTGCGTTGTCCTCATTCCTTCCCAACTCTAGCCTCAGTCCTAGCCCAAAGTACCTTCATATTTTTAGGGATTGTTCTTCTGTGTGTAACTATGATCTGTCCAGATTTGTATATGAGTGGTTGTTGAGCAGCATCAAAAAGTTCAAGGATTCCACTAAAGTTGCTTCTAAAAGATCAGTGACGTTTGCTGGTTGTCAACATTCTTTTGATGTAAGTCTTGTTTTTGTTCTTTACTTTTATTTTAAATTTTTTATGTTATTGCCTTTAATCTCTTTCTTGTATGGTTGTTTATAGGTTTGTTACCTTGACCAACTTAATTTCGGTCTCCATTCTGTCCCTGATATAAGCCCCGGATTCTAGCATGGAGAGGTCACAAAGTTAAGCAATTTTCAGAGCTTGATAGAAACAATAGCCGCTCTTATGGCAAGAGGCCTCTAAAGCGGTTGTGTCCTCCAGTTAATCCGCAGGTTTGTTATTTTTGTTCTTTTGGTTTAAATTTATAATTATTTTTTGCTTGTTTATGCTTTCAGTATGTTCTCATGTTAAATTTCTCCTCGTTTCTAGCGGTCTATTGAGAAATCTTCAACAAGCAAGGATGGTGATGTTCCCCCTTGTAGTGACATGCTTTTTGAAATGAATGCGCATAAATCCTTCGGTACTCGTTTTGGGTTTGAGGTTAGTGTAGTTTTGGATTTGTACTTTCTGCTCTTTTTCCCCTTGTTGCTTGGTTGTTCAATTGTGTTGTTTTACTGAACTTTTTTCAGGCTGCTCAAGTAGTTATAGACCTTGTTTAATCTAGGAACAAGCCCAAGCTGTTTGTATAATGGTCACAGTCCCTTGTAATTGATGTTCTAGAATGCTTATCACTCTCTACTCTAAATTCCAAGTCTGTCCCGACATCTAAAGTTTCTTCAAGTGAGGGTCATTCTCTAAACAAGTTCTCTTTTGGTTAGTTCCTTCTTGAAGTTCTTTCCTGTTTGTTGTTATTTTCTGATTTTCGTATTCTTGCTTGTATGATCTTTTTTTTTGTTCTTGGGCATGTTGTTTCTTTGTCCTTTTTGCAGGCGCCAAGTCTGTCTCTATTCAATCTTTCATTGCTGAGAGGAAGTGTGAGACTGTTGTTGTGAAATTATCTCCTCATGTGAGCAGCAAATCCTCAATTTGAATGAAGCTTCTCCTATTGTTCCTGGTGTTGTTAGTGTTGGGGGTTTTCACAACCCAGTAGTTTTATCTAGTTCATCTCCAGCTCCTAAAGTATGTGATGAGGTATTATACTCTGTGTATTTAGTGTTTCTTTTTTGTCTTATATTCACTTGATGCATTTAGTACATTTATCGTTTTTTGGTTTTGTTTTGTAGGGCATGGTAAATGAGGCAAATGCTGAAGCTGCAATTCCAGTGGCGAATTTATCTTCTACAAAAATTCCTTCTCATTCTTTTGGTTTGAGCTTTTCTTTTCTCTTATTCAAATTCTTGTCTTCTTCATTTTCCTTTTTATTTGTGTCTTGTTTATTTTTTTCTTCACCCGTTCTTGTATCTTCTCTTTTTGTAGGTTTATCCCCTTCAACGACGCAGTGCACAATTCCTAATGTTGGCTCTTCTTTGAAGCCCTCAGGCCTTTGTGTGTTTATTTATTTTCTTGGTATTGTTTGATATTGTTTTGAAACATTTTATGTAACTCACCCTCTTGTTTTATGTTTTGTGTAGCTGGTCTTATTAAGAAATGCGAACCCAAGGTCGATGATAATGGTTTTCAAAGACCCACTTTTGCTCAGTTAAATCACACTCTTGGTGTTCAATGCTATGTCGATGTTTCCAATGGTGATCCCAATGATAAAGAGGTTGATAATTCTTCTGGAGGACTGTCACCTCTGGTTCCTATACGCTTGTGTTTCCATACCGCGGTTAGCATCTCCCATTGTACTCCCATTGTACTCCTTTTTTGGAACATTACTAGTGATTTTGTTTGTTTCTATTTTTGTTTAGCTAGGTGATGTTGAATGCTCTCAGTATGTTGTTGAAAGATTTATTAATTCGCTGGATCCCCGAAATGATGAGGTAATTTTTCCTGAATTTTATTTATTTTCTTTGTCTTTTCAGTAGCTGGTTTTGATTTTATTCTGATTTTTGGATTGTTTTTTTTTGTGTTTTCAAGATTGCATTGAAATGTCGTCTTTGCCTAATTCTTAAGTTTCCAAGTAAACTCCTCAAGCCACCATACTAATGAGGTATGTTGTCAATCTTCTATCAAGGTTATTCTCTAATATCTTTGCTTTGTGTTTTTTGTATTTTTTCTTTTTGGTTTCTGATTTCTTGTTTCTTAGGTCTTGTATAATGTACTGATTCTCTAATGCTTCTTGCATGTTTAATGATTGTAGGGTAAAGAGCTACAAGACGACATTGGAATTTTAGGCACTTCTAGTTTTGCTGCTAGGTGTCAACGTCTTTCAAGATCTAATGATATTGCGTACAACAAGCTCAAGAACTTCACAACACCTCAATCAACTAGTTGTCATCCTAAGAAGCAACAAGTATTTTCATCTTCTCTTCTTTGTCCCTTGTTCTTCTCTATTTTTTAAATGTCTTCATCCTTCAAGTTGTTGTGCTTATTCTTTCTTTCTTTTGTTGTTTTTATGTTCTTAGGCTATTTCTAGCCCAGAAGTAGAGATCTTGTCATCCGGGAGTGCCCCTACACCTCCTTCAGCTGCTCCTATTCCTAAAGCTCATGCACAATCTTCCATTGTTCCTAGTGGTTCATCTCGCGGTCATGTACCTCGCAGGATGGTTGTTCCTGGTAGATATACCTCAGATCCATATGTTGCTCGAGGTAATAAGTTTCCCGTTTCTAATCAAGAAAGGCGTCACCAACTTGCAATGGTGCAAATAGGAACGCATGAAACTTGGTGCAAGTATGTTCTTTTGCTCTTGTGTTTTTTTAGTTGTGAGCTCCATGTACGCTGATGTTTGGTCTTTTTTTATTGTTTGGGTTTTGTGGCACCCCGGCTCAGAGCAACCGGTTTACCTTGCATTGCCAGCCCAGAGATCAAGTCTTCTGGCAACACACAACAACATGGTACAGAAACAATCGCTTTATTGATGCTAGCGGAAACATAAGTCTGAGATTACATCGAGTTGAGAGGCCAAGCGACACACATGGTGCAACTGAACAATATGTACATTATTTAATGAACATGAAGGTGCCTCGATCACATAAACTACGTGGCAGCGGAACGACGACGAAGTGGAACTCCATAGCACAGGGACATCGACGTGGACATGATCTAGACGCGGGAAGCTCTCCGGTCCAATACGACTTGCCTGAAATCTCGCATGACACGCCAGGTCAGTACATTGAATGTACTTGCAAGCTCACAACAATCATAAGCATAATGACAAACAATATCATGACAATTATTCAGGTTAATGCAATGCAAGTAATGCTACTGATGCGGTGAAACCAACTTGTGCACCGAGTCCCTCAGACTCGCTTACCAGACGGGTTGCCTTGTAACCGAACGGTGATCATACCCCAATCACAACTGAAGCCAAACACTCACGATCATCTCATGATCCCACAAATCATCACAAAACTAGTGCCAACAATAAATCTTTAGTATGCAAGATTACTTATAAATGTTGATCCATGGTGTGACCTACTACCGAGTGGTGTCCGTAACCGAGGACGCGACTATCGATAGTTTGAATACACTCTGCAAAGGTAGCGCACTTTACCCACACCACGGAATCCTTGGCCTCGGCATCCCATTCGGGTGGACCAACAGTATTCCGACAAAATCCTTCCCTTGCTATGACACTCTCCCGACCACTCCGACCAACTCCCTCTCAGGGCTAAGTCATGGGTGGCCCCGTGCCTACCAAAGGCATCAACGGCCACCGTCGTGGAAAAAGGGTGCCAAACAGGGACAAGGTACCATAAAAACAAATGGGCACACAAGGTTATGTCTTCTTACCAGGCCAGGGTACTGCATGCCCATAACCTTTCCTCGTTGGAGGCACCGGCGAGAGGCACGACAAAGGACCGAATCAAGACCTCCCCATAAAGGTAAATGTGGTCGCACTGAGGAAAACCCGATTCAGTGGCACCATGACTTGATCAATGTTATGTTCAAGTTGGATTATTATCAGGTTTAACTTGAAAAATAAAATAACCCCAAGTCATACGATGCCATGATGATGCAACTAATCGGCATGCAAAGCATACAACTCACATGAATGGATCAACCTCATCAAAACTGATTTTCTTGCACTACTCATCATCAAACCTTACTCATTCTACCTCACTGGCTATTATCATGCATCATTTTGATTAGCTCATATTTTATATGAAAGTCCAATTATAAAAAAAACTACCATTATACATCAAAGCATTTTCACAAAGTTAAAACTTTATTCTACTTGACCAAACAAGTTCATGCATTCAACCAGTAACTTAAGCAAGCATTCCAAGCATCACAAAATAACTAGCATTAACCCATATTTTATTTAACTAATTTAAATGCATGAAAAATAGCTCATATTCAAGTATGAAAATCATAGATATTGAAATGACACCATCCAAATGTTGGTGTGTGTCTCGGAAACTGATCCACGAACACCTATGGGACCGGCGGACCGAGCCCCTTTCGGTTCGGTGGGGGGCGGAGATCGCACGAAGAGCGGATCGAGGCGAAGCACACGAGCAGTTTACCCAGCTTCGGAGCTCTCCGGAGAGATAACACTCCTACTGCTGCTTGTCTGATTGTATTGTGTTCTTGCTCGGGAGCGCCGAATGCTACCAGACCGAGCGTGAGTGTTCTTCTGGCTTCGAAATGAGCCGAACCTTCCGAACCTCCTCTACGTTGCACGTGGGCCTCCTTTTATATGCTAAAGGGGTCACCGACAGGTGGCAACGTAGATAAGGGTAAAAACGTAAAAAGGAGTTGCGGTTGGTATACCTACTTGCACAGTGTATCCTACCTAACCCTGACGGCAGGGGACAAGGGCATTAAATGCCTGTCTGTGTCGCCCAAACAGTGCAAAAAGGGACCGTCAGGGACGCCACCGCTCGCCACGATGGCGGTCTTGTCAGCGCCGCATGCCACCGCGCACCGCTGTCTGCACAGCCTCCCGCCACACACGCCTGGAAAAGCCCCAGGGCGACACGTTGGTGGATGCGCTGGAGTGTGGGTACAGGGTGGTTACTTGCTGCGGCAAGCGCCTTGCCGCGGTTGCTGTCTTGTCGCGCCCGGAAGCTTGTCGCTCACCAGGCCTTGCCGGGACGCGTGGCGCGTCGCGGCAAGTTCCTTGAGATGCCTTGGTTGGCCTTCCCGGCAAGCTCCTCTTGCCGGGGTCTTGTCTCTTGGCTCGAATACTTTGTTCTTGAATGGCTCCAAAGGAGCCACGGAGGATCTTGGCGGTCGCCCGGCAAGCCTTGCCGCGGGGTGCTGCAACTGCCCATGCATAAGTTCGGGATACTAGGGTACCCCTACTCTAGTACACCGACAGGAGCCCCCGGGCCTGGGCCACACACGGTGCCGAGCGCTGTTGGGCCAGGCCCAAAATAGGGCACGGGCACGTGCGGCCTGGGTTACGCCGAATCTTGCTCCGTATCCATCGCGCCCTCCCCAACGGCACGCGTCGAATGCGGCGTCGTGGGAGAGATCATGGGTGGTTTCTTTATTCGGAAGGGCGAAACGTCCGCCCCCTCCCTCCTTATAAGCAGGGGAAACAGGGGCAGTTCATCCTCCTCGCCGGTTACTGCTCCAATCTTCAGAAATCTCCGCTGCTCCCCCTTCTTCCCAAAGTCGAAAGAGAGCAGCGCTCCGCCCCCCATCGCCACCAGCGCCACCGATGCCGCCGATCTCCCCCGCCACCTCCGCCATGGCTCCGAAAGCCGACAAGGGGAAGGGCGTGAAGTCAGCCGAGGCGCAGCGGCTCGTGGCGCTGCGAAAGGAGCGGGCGATCTTCCCCCCTCAGCTCGACGCGAAGGAGCTGAGGGAATACTACTACCTCTTCTGGTCGACGGAGACGCGAGCGCATCCGCGCACGAGGGTACTCTCAGCCGCTGCTTCGAGACTGGCTCCAAACGGGTACCCATTCTTCGCGCTGTTCTTCTACTATGGGCTCTGCCCGCCCTTCTCCGAATTCTTCTGCGATATCATGAACACCTACGGGTTCCGTCTCCTTGATTTCACCCCCAATGCCGTTCTGACCATGGTAGTTTTCGCACATCTATGCGAAAACTTTGTCGGAGTCCACCCCAATGTCGCCCTCTTCCGCCACTTCTTTATCCCCCGAGTCGAGAGAGGAGAGCCCCTTGCCGGCGGAATCGCCTGGATCTCAAGGGTCAGCAAGAAGGAAGCCTATCTAGAGGGAGAGCTCCGCAGCAAGTGGGAGGAGTGGAGAGCAGATTGGTGCTGGATCGTCGAGGAGAACCCGCAGCCATTCACCGCCCGGCGCCAAACCCCGATAGTACGCGGCAACGATTGGAGCAACGTGGCCCCGGAGGATGACAGGCTGAAGATTGCCGTCACCCGAATCTTGCGCCTTAGGCTTGCCAGGCTCACCGTAGGCGCCGTTGGCGCAGATTTCCTTCGCCATCGCATCGTCCCCCTTCAGGAGAGAGGGAGACCCGCCTGGGAGTTCCAGAACTCAGCGGATATCATGAGGCTGCGCCCAGGCCTCAATTTCAACTTCACTGTCTTGGAGCTCGACGCGATGCTTCTGGAGCTGTTCAAGCGCGATCCCCAACACCCGTTCATGCTGCCGAGGAGCGTCGTTTCGCTGTGCAACAATTCCTCGCTCGACCGCATCCGCGCAATGATGCCGCTGTGCGACTCGCATGGAATCGTCCCCACTTGGCAAGAGCCCGCAGACGACGTCGTGCAGGAGTTCTTCGACAGCCTGGTAGAAGTGCCGGTCCGCCCCGACGAACAGAAGAGCCTCACCCGCGACACCACCGACGCGGAGATGCAGCGCATCGCCTCTAGGCTGGAGGAGGCGGCGGCAGCAGCTGCCGCGGGCGTGTTTGGTTTCACCTTGGAGGAGGCAGAGGCAGCAAGCCTTGCCGAGCGAGAAGAGCTTGTCGGTGAGGAGGAACTTGTCGGACCTGAATCCGAGTCGAGCGAGCCCGCCGAGGGCGTGAATGACCCGTTGCAGATCGGCTCCTCCTCCTCCCCACCTTCAGCCAGCTCACCACAAGCGGAGCCCCCGGCTCCACCAAGAAGGTGTCTCCGCAGGGCCGGGGACGTGGCGGGGCGGCAGATGAGTCAACAGCCTTCGTAGCGCACGACGCGCTCGACCGCGGCAAGCACTATTGCCGCGGGAGCACCTCACGCCGCTGCGGCAACTGGAGCGGGGCCTTCCCGATCCACCGCCACTGCTCCTGCCAATCGGACAAGGGAGCCTTCTCCTCCGCCTCGTCGCACTGGAGGCGAGCCGGACTTCGATCTCTCCGCGCTCAGCTCCGACGAGGAAGAAGAAGAGTAAGTTTATTTATTGTACTTGTAATTCTTCACTTCTTGAGGTGTGTCTTGTATCTGATTTGCTTCATTCCGGATCCGTTCCTTTTCAGGACTCTGGCCCAGAGAGCGGTGAAGAGAGCCAAGGTCCCGGTGATTGTCATCGAGGATGAACCCACCGCGGCAACAGGGGACGCGCCTGCGACCACCTTGCCGGACCCAGGCAACTCTTCCCCAAAGCAGCCCTCAGCGCAGCCCCCAGCGTAAGTGTATGGTTTACTTCATGCTGTCAAGCGCGCATGGGTGTTCTTCTTTTGCTGATATCTGTCTGTTGGTTTGTGTAGGAGTAGAGCAGCCTCATCAGGAGGGCCCGGAGGCCGCTCCCGAAGTGCCATCTGCTTCGACTACACCGCCGAGGGAGGATTCCCCGGCAAGGGAGCGTTCTCCGGCAAGGGGCGGTTCTCCGGCAAGGGACAGCGCCAGTGATCCTCCAGTGGTTGAGACCACGACTGCGGATCCTAGCACAGGTAACCCTTTTGCCTGAAAACTCCCCTTGGGTTCTTCTTCTTCTGATTTTCTTCTTGAGCATTTACTTGACTTTTCTCCCTTCTTCGGTCGTCAGATCCACCTGCCGCGGATCCAATGGAAACAGAGGCCACCGGCGAGGAGGACGCGAGTGGCAACAATGACGACGCCGCCGCCACCGAAGAAGGGGCCGGTGCTGATGATCCCGCCGGCGAAGAGGCCGCCAAGGCTGCCGCCGCAGAAGCAGGCGAGGAATCCGACGATCGCACTGACGGCCCCGAGGCCGCAGGAGCGCCAGGCGCTGCACCGACCGCCGATCCCTCTGCCGCTGCTGTGGTGCCAGGCTCCGAAGAGCCCCAGCCCGTCGCCTACTTGAAGGCCGGCGATGGCGTCTTCATCAAGCTCCCCTGGGCGTCGAGCTCCAGGGTGCCGGTCGAAGGGGAGAGTTTTGACGAAGAGGTGCCCGCCTCCGCTGGGCTGGCGCTGGTCGACGCGCCAAGCAGCAGCAGCGACGAGCCTGAGGAGGAGCGGCTGCTGCAGAAGCTGCTGTCTCTTTACCGCGCCCGCCAAACCAAGCTGGCGTCTCGAGAGGCACTTGTCGCGAAGGCGGGAGTGGACATTGAGAAGCGTGCAGAGGAGCTCCGGGGTCTCAGGCAGGAGGCTCTCTGGTCTCTGGCGGAGAAGCGAGAGCAACTTCTCAAGGAGCGGAAAGCCTTCCTCCTCGAGAAGGCTGAAGTTGAAGAGAAGCAATGGCTTGTCACCGAGAATCTATTCGCGCAAGAAGGAGAGTTGGCGCAGCGCAAGGTGAACCTTGACAGCCACGAGGATGAGCTTGTCGCGCAGGAGCAAGCAATTGGCGGGGCTCTCAAGGAGGCAAAGGATGCTGCCGTAGCCGCCGAGGCCGCCAAGAAGGAGCTGGAGACAAAGGTGGCGCAGCTGGAAGCAGATCTCAGGGCGAGCGGCGAGGAGCTTGCCGTGCTCAAGCGTGAGCGTGAGAAGGATGCTGCCGCTCATGGTGAGCTGCAGGGTCTTCTCGCTGAGAGGAGCAAGGAGCTCAGCACCGCCAAGGATTCCAATGCATATCTCGAGTTGAAGCTGGCCACTTTGACTCAGACGCTGGACGGCGCCAGGGAGCGGGAGGTGGCCTTGTCGGAGAAGATCAAGGCCGACGAGGCGCTGCTGACGAATGCTGCTGCCGCCCATGACGCTTTTAGGGAGACTGTGGAGCATTGGACTGAGGGTCTTGTGGATGCTGCCGCAACCATCGACGGGGAGTTGGCGCAGCTGGGGATGGAGGATTTTGGGTTTCCCTCCGACGAGCATCTCCAACCCAGCGCCAAGCTCAGCCTATTCTTCAAAGGCGTGGCGACGGCTCTCCAACGACTCCGGGAAAAGATCCCAAAGCAGCTGGCCGACGAGTCGCGCAGGATCTGTGCGGGGGCTCTCCAGAAGGTGCTGATGAAGGTGGCCTTCCGCAAACCAGGCCTCAACTTCACCAACGTCCTCAAGTCCTTGCCGCCGGATGCTGACGTGGAAGCGCTCAAGGCCCTTGTCGCACCCATTGTGGACAAGGTGCGCGGGATCAAGAGGGTTGAGGGCGATCGCATAGACTAGGCCGCCCGTTTTCTCTTTCTCTTTGTCGCTGTTGGTTATGTCACGAGAACATCTATTAGAGCTGCGACAAGCTATCTTGTAATATAACTCTATTTTGGGTAGAGATTGCTATGTTATTTCCTTTACTTGATCCCTTCCTTTGTATGTTTTTGCCCTACGCTTTTAGGGAACTTGCCGGCGCAGGCACCTTAGCCGCGAGCGCTGAGTGCGGAACATCAGCAGCCTGCTGGCGGTGCTGCTTCCGACAAGAAACCTTGTCGCAACTAGTCGCAGCTCACTTAAATTGTTGAGCGGACTCGAAACAAAGTAAGGGCGCAACTAGCTACGAGTTGGTTCCTCCGCGCACGGGTTTTCCATACAAAGTATGGTCGTTCGAGGAGAATAACTTCAAAATTTAAAAACTGATCGCTCAAACTTTGGCAACTTAGCTTTTCTGTCGTTTGCTTCCCGGCAAGGCAAAACTTCCTCGAGCGACGCTTGGTCCATGCCATTATCTTCTCCTTTCCCCCCGGCAAACTTGTGTGCGAGGGAACCTTCCTTTTTGAGAAAAAGAAAGAAGAGAAAATAAAGATATGGAGCCTTATGGCTCGTTATTGCTTACCGGGGGTAAGTGCTGCACAAAGTGTCAGATAATGCATGCAAATATAAAGTAGAAAGCATGAAATTGACAAGATGTGCAGAGCACATGAGCTTTACTTATGCACGGGGTCTGCGCCCGGCTTTGTACAAAGGATTACATGCAACATCGGCAAGACTTGTACAAAAGGTGGTTGCCGGAACGGGTTCCGGCAACCGCGCCCTACGGGTAAAACTTATGAAGATGCTCAATGTTCCAGGAGTTGCTCACCGGAATGCCATCTTCGGTTTCAAGGCGGACAGCGCCAGGCCTAGTGATTCGTTTCACCCGGTAAGGGCCTTCCCACTTCGGCGTCAACTTGTTAGAATTCTTGGCGGACTGAACGCGCCGAAGAACAAGGTCGCCTTCCTCGAAACTTCTGGCATTAACTTTGCGGCTATGGTAGCGGCGCAAAGCTTGCTGGTATCGAGCAGCTCGTACAGCAGCCTGAAGACGGTCTTCCTCAAGGAGCCGCGCGTCATCTTGTCGCAGCTGCTCTTGCTCGAGCTCATCATAAGCGAGCACTCGAGGTGACCCGTATACGAGTTCCGTGGGGAGAACTGCCTCTACTCCATAGACTAGAGCGAAAGGTGTCTGGCCAGTGGCTCGATTTGGTGTCATTCTGATCGACCAAAGAACCACCGACAGCTCCTCAATCCAGTTCTTTCCGCACTAAGTCCTGGTCTTGAGCCCACGCAGCACTTCAGCATTCGCCCTCTCTGCTTGACCGTTGCTTCTCGGATGAGCAACAGAAGAGAAGCAGACCTTGGTGCCAAGATCTTGGACGTACTGCATGAAGGTGCGGCTCATGAATTGCGTGCCATTGTCGGTGATGATCCTGTTAGGGATCCCGAAACGGCAAACAATTGACCTGAAGAACTTGACTGCTGACTGTGCTGTCACCTTCCTCACTGGTTCCACTTCCGGCCACTTTGTGAACTTGTCGATTGCAACATACAAGTACTCAAAGCCCCCGACAGCTCGGGGAAAGGGGCCGAGGATGTCGAGCCCCCAGACCGAAAATGGCCAGGATAAAGGGATCGTCTGGAGAGCTTGAGCTGGCTGGTGTATCTGCTTGGAATGGAACTGGCACGCTTCACACTTGGTTACTTGTGCAGTTGCATCCTGGAGGGCTGTCGGCCAAAAGAAACCTTGCCGGAACGCTTTGCCGGCAAGTGCTCTTACGCCAATGTGGTGACCACATATGCCTCCATGTATCTCTGCCAACAGCTTTTGTCCTTCTTCCCGGTGAATACACTTCAATTTCACGCCGTTGAGTCTTCTTCTGTACAGTGTGTTGTCAACAAACTGGTACATACTTGACTGCCGGGCTACTCTTTCCGCTTCTTCTTGCTCTTCGGGAAGTTCTCCTGTCTGAAGGAAACGGACAATCTGCTGTGCCCATGTTGGAGCTTGCGGCTCGACAACAAGGACTAAAGGCATAGCTGCTACTGCGGAAACATCCGCTTCTACGGCGAGAACCTGCGGCTCAGCCGGAGCTTGATGTTCCCCGGCAAGCTTGCCGGAGCAAAACTTGTCGGGAGCATCTGCTTCAACGGAACAAACCCTAAGGCTTGCCGGAGCAGACTGCTCCTCAGCGTCCTTGGTGTTGATCTTGGGGACCTTCTTGGCGGCGGCTTTGGGGAGCTCTGCCGGAAAGTAGTCACCAGAAATCAACTTCCTCTTCTTACTCTGTCCAGTTGATGGTGTTACGGACGGTTGAGTTAGCTTGAGCACGAAGATGCCTGGTTCCACAGGTAACTTTAGTGCGGCGCACTTCGACAGGCCATCGACAATGTCATTCTGAGCTCTTGGAACATGTTCCATTTGCAGGCCGTCAAAGTGCTCTTCTAGCTTCCTCACTTCATCAACGTAAGCTTCCATCAACGGACTCTGATAATTCTTGTTCACTTGGCGGACGACGAGCTGCGAGTCACCCCTGACAATGAGCTTCTTGATCCCAAGGTCTGCAGCGATCCTGAGACCGGCAAGCAAACCTTCATACTCTGCAGTATTGTTTGTTGCTTGCTCCTTGGGAAAGTGCATCTGGACTACGTACTTGAGGTGCTCTTCGATGGGTGCGACAAGTAGCACGCCGGCACCGGCGCCTTGCAGCGAGAAGGCACCATCAATGTACATCAACCACTCTTTGCTTGCTTCTTTGACGGGGATGCTCGTTTCTGGAATTTCTTCATTTGGTGTTGGCGTCCACTCTGCTATGAACTCTGCTAATGCCCTGCTTTGGATAGTTGAAGTGCTTTCAAACTTAAGGCCAAAGATGGACAGTTCCAGTGCCCACTCGACAATCCTGCCTGTTGCTTCTGGATTTTGCAGTATCCTCTTCAGCGGAAAACGAGTGACGACTGTGATCTCATGTGCTTGGAAGTAATGACGCAGCTTTCGCGAGGCCATGAGAAGGCCGAAAAGCAATTTCTGCACACCAGAGTACCTTGATCTAGCCCCCTGCAGAAGGGAACTGACAAAGTAAACTGGGCGCTGCACCATTCTGTTCTGCCCCTCTTCACGTGTCTGCGCAGATCCATCTTTGTCGGGACCAGAGCTTGCCGGTGAAGTCGTTTGCTTGTCGCTGGATGCACTTGCCGTGGTTGCCGGCTCATCATCCTCCTCCCTCTCTGCTACTAACGCAGCACTAACCACTTGATTGGTTGCCGCTATATATAGCAGCAACTTCTCTTGTGGCTTAGGTGCGACAAGTGTTGGAGTGGAGGACAAGTATCTCTTCAAGTCCTGCAGCGCAGCCTCCGCTTCCGGAGTCCATTTCATTGGACCTGCCTTTTTCAATATTTTGAAAAATGGCAGGGCGCGCTCAGCAGACCTAGAGATAAACCTGCTGAGAGCAGCCACGCAACCGGCAAGTCTTTGTACGTCCTTGACACGCTTTGGTGCTTCAATTTGCTCAATGGCCTTGATCTTGTCGGGATTGGCTTCGATTCCCCACTGAGACGTGAAGAACCCGGGAAGCTTGCCGGAAGGGACTCCGAACACACACTTCTCGGGGTTGAGCTTGAGGTTGATCTTGCGCAGATTTGTAAAGGTTTCGTCTAAATCTTGGATCAGAGTTGCCTTGTCCTTGCTCTTGACCACTATGTCATCCATGTACGCTTCCACATTTCTGTGCATTTGTGGCTCAAAAGCATCATGGACTACTCTTGCAAATGTTGAACCAGCATTCTTCAAACCAAAAGGCATCCGTATGAAACAGTATGTGCCACATGGGGTGATGAATGCGGTCTTCTCCTCATCCTCTTCTGCCATGAAGATGTGATGGTATCCTGAGTATGCGTCAAGAAATGAAAGCAAGTCACATCCGGCCGTGGAGTCAACAATCTGGTCAATGCGTGGCAAGGGAAATGGGTCCTTGGGACAAGCTTTATTAACATCGGTAAAGTCGATACAAAGCCTCCATTTCCCGTTTGCCTTGCGCAAGACTATAGGATTGGCCAACCACATAGGATGGAGCACTCCTCTGACAAGGCCTGCTGCTTCCAACTTCTTGATTTCTTCAGCAGTGAATTCTTGGCGCTCCACTGCCTGCTTCCTGACTTTCTGCTTGACGGGCCGCGCGTGAGGACAGCCAACAAGATGGTGCTCGATCACTTTCCTGGGAACACCGGGGATGTCAGACGGTTGCCATGCGAACACGTCGACATTCGCCCGCAGGAAAGCGATGAGCGCACTTTCCTATTTAGGGTCGAGAGTGGCACTGATGGTGAAGGTACCACCAGTGCCGTCCTCCTTGGCGGACACCTTCTTGGTCTCTGGTGGAGCCACCATTGTCTTCTTACTCTTGCCGGTGGAGCTCGATGGTGCGTCCTCGACGGTAGCGCAGCACTCCGAAGAGGTGCGCTTGCCGGAGTGGGCATCAGAACTCTTGCCGGACTTAGTCTTCGTCTTCCCCCCGGGAGCTTCAACGGCAAGTGATCTGTGATCTGTTGCGGCTGCTGCTTCCCGGTAGATCTTGTCGGCGCAGATAAGAGCATCCTTCTTGTCGCCAGGGACAGAGATGACACTTATCGGGCCTGGCATCTTCAGCATGTTGTATGCATAGTGAGAGGATGCCATGAACTTGGCGAGTGCTGGACGGCCAAGTATTCCATTGTAAGGCAATGGAAAATCAGCAACGTCAAAAGTGACCCTCTCAGTCCTGAAGTTCAACTCGCTGCCAAATGTTACCGGCAACGTAATCTTTCCCTTCGGCTTGCTTCTTCCCGGATTGATTCCTTGGAATGTGTCAGTCTCTTCGAGCTCGCTGTCAGGGATCTGGAGTTTCTGGAGTACCGCGGAGGAGATCAGGTTCAAGCCGGCCCCACCGTCAACTAGCATCTTAGTGACCTTGAGGTTGCGGATGGTTGGTGAAACCAACATCGGCAAGCACCCGACCGCAGTTATGCGATCAGGGTGGTCCTCAATATCAAAGATGATAGGCGTGCTGGACCATTTCAGAGGCCTGCGTGACTCGACGGGTGGTTCTGCCGCATTGACTTCCCGCACCCACTGCTTGAGTTGGCGGTGTGAAGTATGCAGAGAAGCACCACCGTCAATGCACATGACCTCTGTGGCTTTCTGGAACTCCTGCTCATCGGCCTCGTCATCATCCATATCTTCATCGTCGTCGTCATCTTCATCCTTGTCGCGGCCGCGGGGAGGTTTGTCTCCTTGCCGCTGCTTGGCCTTGCCGCGGTGTCCTCCTCGGCTGGGGCGTTTCTTGCCGGTTCCTCCAGCACCTTCCTGGCCCTTCTCCTTGTCGCGCCGCTCGTATTCAGCCTTCTGCTGCTCGACAAGCTGCTCGACCTTCTTGCAGCTCTGGAGGTCATGGCCCTTGGTGCGGTGGATCTTGCAGTACTGCATGTTGGTGCCGTCCTACTTGTCGGCGACCGCCACAGCCTGGTTGGTGGTGCCTGCGGCAACCTGCTTGCCGGAGCTACCAGCTTTGGCTTCCTTGCCGGACTGCTCAATGACTAGCACCTCTTTGCCTTTCTTCTTCCTATCGCTCCGCCGCCGGTTTTTCCTTGCCGGGGCAGCATCCTCACTATCAGATCCTCCTGCTCCTGTATTCTCTCCGGGGAGTTTCCTCCCTTCCTCAGCACGTGCACACTTGTCGGCCAGGGCATATAGCTCACTGACGTCTCTGATCTTACACATCACCATCTCCTCCCGCATCCTGCGCTTTCGCACGTTCTGATGGAACGCGCTGATTACCACGGCTAGGTGGACATCTGGGATGTTGTGCTGTACGCGGCTGAATCTCTGAATGTACTTGCGCAGGGGCTCTCCTTCCTTCTGGGCGAGCAGATGAAGGTCGCTCTCTTGGCCGTGAGGATTGTGGCCGCCCGTAAAGGCGCCGACAAACTGATGGCATAAGTCAGCCCAGGAGGATATGGAGTTGTCCGGCAAATGCATGAGCCAGGATCTGACATTGGGCTTGAGCACCAGCGGGAAGTAGTTGGCAAGGATCTTGTCGTCCCGTCCCCCGGCAGCCTGCACCGCGATGGTGTAGATGCTGAGGAACTCCGACGGATGCGTCTTGCCGTCGTACTTCTCCGGTACGTCTGGCTTGAAATTCTTCGTGCTGGGCCACTGGACTTGCCGCAGCTCACGAGTGAACGCAGGGCAACCTACCGCGTACGGCAAGTCGCCTGGTTCCGCTGGCGCATGCTTGTCAACAGAGGGCCCGGCGCGCTTGTCGGATTGACATCGCACTTCTCTTCGGCGCTCGATGCGAGTACGAGCGTCTATTTGCTGTCGTTCATGGAGAACTTGGCGCTGATCGCGGCGAGCTCGTGGATCCGACGATGCAGTGGAGTCGCTGTCGAGGTGGATCCGGCGAGTCGGCGATCTTGGCCTTCGGGGTGGAGAGTGCACGGTGGTTGCACCCCCACCGGTTTCATCGCCACCGGCTCGCGCCTGGCGGTCCTGCCGCGGCATCGATGCACTCGGCTGCCGTGGAGTGTCGCCGTTGGCGAAGCCGATGAGACTCTGAATAGTGGCCCTCCATTGGTCGATCTTGTCTTCCGCTGGAGGGTAATCCAGGAGCAGTTGAGCTCGCGCCAAAGCTTCTGCTGGAGTGGTGGATGGCAGTGGCGAACGGTGCGAGGAGCGGGATATGCTCGGACTTCTAACTACGTTAGAAGGAGTAGTATCCCGTCTGGGCGACCGTATCTCGCTCGTGCCAGCACGCGGGCGTGCATGCTGGTCCTGAGCACCCCGGGATCCACCAGCTCGATCTTGGTCCAACAAGCATATGGTACTGCGAATACCATGACGCTGTCGGTCCTGCGCCTCCTGAGATGGGCGCGGTGCATGTACGGACGCCGAGGTCTGTGCAGCCTTGTCCTTGGACCTGGCAGAACCGTGAGCTTCCTCGTCGATGCCCGTTCTTCCGCCGGCGTCTGCCCCATCACCTGATTGCTCCGATGGTGGTGGGATCGACGCGGACGGAGCAGTTGCCCCCGAAGCCTTCTTCTTCGGTGGCATGTCGATGAAGAGGTTGAAGATCTAGCTCGTGTGAATGCCGGATCGGATTCACACAATCTCAACGCCCCCTACCTGGCGCGCCAAAAATGTCGGGGAAACTAATCCACGAACACCTATGGGACCGGCAGACCGAGCCCCTTTCGGTTCGGCAGGGGGCAGAGATCGCACGAAGAGCGGATCGAGGCGAAGCACACGAGCAGTTTACCCAGCTTCGGAGCTCTCCGGAGAGATAACACTCCTACTGCTGCTTGTCTGATTGTATGGTGTTCTTGCTCGGGAGCGCCGAATGCTACCAGACCGAGCGTGAGTGTTCTTCTGGCTTCGAAATGAGCCGAACCTTCCGAACCTCCTCTATGTTGCACGTGGGCCTTCTTTTATATGCTAAAGGGGTCACCGACAGGTGGCAACGTAGATAAGGGTAAAAACGTAAAAAGGAGTTGCGGTTGGTATACCTACTTGCACAGTGTATCCTACCTAACCCTGACGGCAGGGGACAAGGGCATTAAATGCCCGTCTGTGTCGCCCAAACAGTGCAGAAAGGGACCGTCAGGGACGCCACCGCTCGCCACGATGGCGGTCTTGTCAGCGCCGCATGCCACTGCGCACCGCTGGCTGCACAGCCTCCCGCCACGCGCGCCTGGAAAAGGCCCAGGGCGACACGTTGGTGGATGCGCTGGAGTGTGGGTAGAGGATGGTTACTTGCCACGGCAAGCGCCTTGCCGCGGTTGCTGTCTTGTCGCGCCCGGAAGCTTGTCGCTCACCAGGCCTTGCTGGGACGCGTGGCGCATCGCGGCAAGTTCCTTGAGATGCCTTGGTTGGCCTTCTCGGCAAGCTCCTCTTGCCGAGGTCTTGTCTCTTGGCTCGAATACTTTGTTCTTGAATGGCTCCAAAGGAGCCACGGAGGATCTTGGCGGTCGCCCGGCAAGCCTTGCCGCGGGGTGCTGCAACTGCCCGTGCATAAGTTCGGGATACTAGGGTACCCCTACTCTAGTACACCGACAGTGTGGCTTGCCTTAGTGCAGAGGAGGTTCACACTCCTCCTGGTTATCTTCAACACAAGTCTCTCCCTCTGAAAATATTTAAAAACCACAAAACAAAATATCAAGAACCATTCTGAAAATCACCAGAAATTATAGACAGCAAGGAAAAATCCACACTTTGGTGTGCTGCTAGAGCTTTTTGAAAAAAAACACAATGCAAAAAGAATTAGCTTATTTGGACTTATAGGTTAAAAGTTATCACTGGTCAAAGTTCTAGTCAAAATTTTGAATTTATTTGAATAAAATAGAAAACCCGGGGGTGACGTCGATGGCGTAAACATAGAATACGCCTCCACTCGTACCGCTTCGGGTGCGAGTGGAGAGGCTTACAGTGGTCCCACTGGTCAGGAGAGAGATGGGGAGAGAGGAAACAGAGCACAGTGGCGCTCCGCCGGAGCTCACGCCGGTGAGGAGGGGCTCTAGGGCGATTCCAGAGGGATAGAAGTGGAGAGGGGGTCACGACGCACCTTCCTGTACCCGTGGCTCATCGGGGGATGGCCGAAACTGCTCACAATCAAGCTCGCGAGCTGCGGTGGCAGTCGGGACTTGCCGAAGAGAAAGAATGCGATAGCGAGGGGCGACTCCAGGGGCTCCAATGCTTCCAAGCGACACCAGTGGACCTCCAGTGATGTGCCTGAGGGGTTAGTTGAGCTCTAGGGGCTCTGGAATGGGGGTGGAGGGGCTGTGGCGGTCATCGGTGAGCTCTGGTTGGGGACGGGGGCCAGAGGCCTGCCCGGCCGGGCTGCGGCTAAGCTACAGGGTCGTGGTGGTCGAGTGGTGCGGTGTGAGACTTCGGAGCGGAGGGAGGGGATCTATATATAGCCGGAGGCGGAGGGGGATACATGGCGCCGCTGGAGTTCTCTGGAAGCTGACGAGCAACAACGAAGGGCGCCAGAGAGGGGGGAAGAGCTCAGCGATCACGCGGGAGCTGTCCACGCTCGCGGACGAGCACAGGAAGTAGGGGGAGAAGAAGACAGGGGCACGTGCGCACTGTGGCTTTTGGCCGCGATGTGCCCGTGCTGGGAGAGGTCGGCGAGCACCAGGGAGAGGTCATAGGTGATGAGTCGAGGCTGGTGGCGTGGCACGGCAGTCGTCAGCAAGCTCTGGCTCGAGCACGCGCCGAACAGAGGCACTGGCGCGACATAAAGCACGTCGAATGCATGCCAGAGCCCGTGTCCACACACGGTCACCATGCTGGCATGGTGAAAACGACGCCCATGGTTGGCCAAAGCTTGTCTGGGTTGTTGTTCGTGCAGTGTTAGGTCTAGGAAAGCTGAGAACTCAATGCCAGGCCGACCAGATATGACTTAAGCTTGCTGGCAAGTTTCTGGTCAGAAACTTGGTCGCCAAGTTTGGAGGGCTTCTAGAAGGCCATTAGGGCTAATCTCCCGGGGTTAAGGCTTTCTTAGGAGGGTAATGAGGCTCAAGAAAAACTAGCTCCATTGGATCAAAGAAAAATACACTTCATGTACAAAGTGTATTTTTGGGACATAAGTGAAATGATTTTCTGTAGCAAAAATATTCCAAAAAGTCATGCAATATTTTTGCTCGGGAAGGTGGTCCAAGGTTCAAAGAATATTCCGGAATGATCTCAAGATTTTTGGAGCAATAAAAATGAGGGTTGCTTTGGAGCACTAGTTTCTGAAATGAGTTTCAGAAGAGAAATTGAATATTTTTCTTTCATGAAAAATATTCCTTGGGCCATTTTGGGGGTTTTCAGAGAAATAAGGTTGAATGAGAGGTAGATGGGTCACTTAGGTGAAAGTCAACGGCATGCCCAAGTGCTAAGTCCATGTGAATTGATTCCAAAAGCTCAAATCCAAAGCAAGGGCAAATAATGTCCAGAAAAAGAGAGAAGGCAAAATCCAGGCTCTGATAATTCCGGTGGCAACTCCAACTGATAGGCAACTGTTCCGACTCTGGTCATGAATGGAAACGGACCAATATATCTGGGTGCCAATTTTCCTCGGGTCTAAAATCTCTTAACTCCTTTCATAGGGGTGACTCGGAGATACACGTGTTCTCCAGGTTCGAAGCTGACCTGACGGTGCTTTGTATCATAATAGCTCTTCTGTCGTGACTTGGCCAACTGCGGTCTGTCTCGGATCTCCTTGACTTGCTTCTCAGCCTCCATCATCAAATCAGTCCTGAAAATACGGCTGTCTCCGGTCTGAGACCAGTTTAGTGGAGTGCGGCACTTACGGCCAAATAGGGCTTCATAGGGTGACATCTTTAAGCTGGTGTGGAAACTGTTGTTGTAGGAAAACTTGACGTACGGCAGACAATCTTCCCACTTGGATCCTTGGGCCAAAGCACATGCTCGGAGCATATCTTCAAGTATTTGATTTACTCGCTCAGTCTGTCCGTCTACCTGGGGATGATAAGCTGTGCTATATTTCAAGGCAGTCCCCAAGGCTTGATGTAGACGGGACCAAAAGGCTGAAGTAAAGAGAGATCCTCTATCTTAAGTGATTGTCTTTGGCACTCCATGCAGACTGACAATTCTGGACACATACAACTATGCAAGTTGATCGGCACGGTAGGTGGTCCGGATGGGAAGGAAGTGGGCTACCTTCATTAATGTGTCCACCATGACCCATATTGCGTCCTTTCCTCGGTGGGTCCTTGGTAGACCGGTGATGAAATCCATGCAGACATCATCCCATTTCCATTGCGATATGGGTAAGGGTTGAAGGAGTCCGG
The DNA here is from genome assembly GCF_002162155.2 of Triticum dicoccoides. NCBI lineage: Eukaryota > Viridiplantae > Streptophyta > Magnoliopsida > Poales > Poaceae > Triticum > Triticum dicoccoides. Next base: position 650,291,685 of record NC_041383.1, on the reverse strand, counting down.
CGGGCTTTTTGTGTTCCGCCTTTACTTTATTGCATATATCACAACAAGCCACAAAATATGCGATATCTTTCTTCATTCCATCCCACGAGAATACCTAACAAAGGTCCTCGTACATTTTGGTGCCACCTGGGTGAATTGAATACGAAGATTTGTGTGCTTCTGCCAATATCTTCTTTCTCAGATTTTTTTGGTTGGGTATGCAAATCCTTCCTTGAAACCTTAGCGTACCTTATTGATCCTTAGAGAAATCATGTGTCTTTCCTTCTTGCATACGCTTGGCATGCGATTGTAGTGGTTTGGCATCTGCCTGGGCACTGCGAATTTCTTCCTCGAGGGTAGGAGCAACTTCCAATATGCTAGCAAGACTGGCATCAACTATTACCAAACTGAGCTAAGGGATTTCTTTGCAAAGTTCAGGAGGCAAATAATCCATTAGAGCATTCAGACTGGCAGGCTTGCGGCTGAGGGCATCGACCACCACACATTAACCTTACCCGGGTGATAATTTATCCCGAGGTCATAATCCTTGACCAACTCGAGCCATCTTCGCTGACGAAGGTTTAAATCTGGTTGGATGAATATATATTTGAGACTCTTATGGTCGGTAAATATCTGACACCTTTTTCCAATAAGATAGTGTCTCCAAATCTTCAATGCATGCACCACAGCGGCCAATTCCAAATCATGGGTTGGATAATTCCCTTCGTGAGGCCGTAGTTGTCGGGATACATAGGCCACAACCTTGCCATCTTGCATGAGTACACATCCAAGACCTTTTCGGGAGGCGTCGTAGTAGACGTCAAAACTGCGGTAGATGTCGGGAAGAGTCAATACTGGTGCTGACGTCAGTCTAGTTTTTAGCTCTTGAAGCTCCTTTCGCAGTCCTCAGTCCATTCAAACTTCTTATCCTTCTTTAGGAGCTCTGTCATCGGCTTGGCAATCTTAGAGAATCCTTCGATAAAACGGCGGTAATATCCAGCTAATCCAAGGAAACTCTGGATTTCCGAGACTGTCATGGGTGCGGCCCAATCAAGCACATCTTTCACCTTGCTTGGATCCACAACTATTCCTTCTGCTGAGAGAACATGCCCTAAAAATCCAACTTGCTTGAGCCAAAATTCACATTTGCTGAACTTTGCATAAGGCTGATGGTCGCGGAGCCTTTGCAAAACTACTCGGAGGTGGTCCTTGTGCTCTTCTTCGCTTTTCGAGTAGATGAGGATGTCGTCGATGAACACCACCACAAACTTTTCCAAGAAATCCATAAACACCTTATTCATCATATGCATGAAAAAGGCAGGGGCATTGGTGAGACCGAATGACATAACGGTATATTCATAAAGACTGTACCGAGTGGTGAACGCGGTCTTGGGAATATCTTCCTTCTTGATTTTTAGTTGATGGTATTCGGTCCTCAAATCAATCTTGGAGAATACTATGGTCCCACTGAGTTGATCAAATAAATCATCAATCCTCGGTAGTGGATAATTGTTCTTGATGGTGACGTCATTCAGCTGTCGGTGGTCCAAACACATCCGAAGACTGTCGTCCTTTTTGTCCACGAATATAGCGGGTGATCCCCAAGGTGAAGAGCTTGGACGGATGTATCCTTTCTGCAGCATCTCATCAAGCTATTTCTTTAATTCCACCAATTCTGATGAAGGCATCCGATAATATTTCTTGTATATTGGTGCGGTTCCAGGCACCAAGTCAATTGCAAACTCTAGTTCTCTGTCTGGCGGCATTCCTGGTAATTCCTTAGGAAATACATATGGATACTCACTGACCACATGAATCAATTCCAGTTCTTCAGCCACAGCTGTGAAAACCATATCCTTCTTGGGTATGCTTCTGCGGACATAAAAACTTGTGGTCCGACCTTCCTGACTTGCCATGGTGACTTCTCTAGTCGCACAGTTGATGCATACTTGATATTGGGTTAACCAATTCATTCCCTGAATAATATCCAATTTGTCACACTCGATGACTATCAGGGACGTTGGAAACTTAACTCCCTTCATATCAATTTCCAAATTACGGTAGACCAGATTGCTTTGAAGCACCGATCCCCGGGATTGTACCATCATATTCTTTCCCAAAATCGAGCAAGGAAATTTGTTTCGGGCAACAAAACTCCATGAAATAAAAGAGTGGGAAGCCCTAGAGTCAAATAAAATTATTGCAGGTATGTTATTAACAGGAAACGTACCAATGACGACTTCTGGGTCCTCTTGAGCTTCATCAGTGGAGAGGTGATGGATTTGTCCTTGGATGGCCCTCGGGACAGAATATGGCTCCAGGTGGTTGACTTGTGGACGGAATGGAGTTGTTGGCTTGCCGTTCTTGGGGCACTGTCTGGCGTAATGTCCGGTTTGTCCACAGTTAAAGTAGGAATTTTTTTGCTGACATTCTTCATGTACCAGACTAGTCACGACATTCTTGACTTGCGTAGTGGTCTTGTTGACATTCTGCTGCCAATTGGGTTTGTACTCAACCTAAGTTTGTTGCCAAGTACGAGCCTTCTACACTGGTTGCATATCCTTCTTAGGCTCGAATTTACGCTTGTGGTCATTATTAGCGGTGCATGAGCTTGTGCTCCCTTTCTTCTATGAGGGCCTTGTTCACCAGGGTTTGAAAATGCGGGAAATCAAACATACTGAGAATGCATCTCAGGTGTTGGTTCAGTCCTCCAAGTAATCTGCCGACCTTCCTTTCTTCTGTGGCCACATCACAAAGAGAATAGAGGGCCAAATGGTTGAACTTGTTCAGTTACTCACTTACTGACAGGCTTCCTTGAGTGAGAGTGAGGAATTCGTGTTGCTTGATTTTCATAATCCCGACGGGAATATGATACTTGTGGAAATGATCCTTGAATTTGGTCCAAGTAATCTCTTCGTCCGCGGGCCACATAGCCTTAGCATTATCCCACCATATAGCAGCAGCACCTTCAAGATAATGTGTTGCAAACGGAACCTTGTCTCCTTCTTCAGTACGAGCAATTTCCAGTTTCATCTCAATAGATCCTCAACCAATCATCGGCTTCCAAAGGATCAATAACCTGACTGAAACTGGGAGGCTTGGTCCTCTGAAAATCTGACAGCTTGGAGTAATGACCATTCTGATTTCCATTCTATCCAACCATAGCTTGCACACTTCTCAATAGCTCTATCAGATTGTTGTTCCTTCTTTCTTCAAACATACGCATGATTTTCTTAGTGGATGGCGGGTGTGGCGGTGGAGGTAGTGGTGGCTGGTACGGCTCGGGGGAATGTCCTGCCTGTCTTGCGGAGCGACAAAGAGGGACATCCTCACAAGCTTGGTTGCTGCTGCCTCCCTGCGTCATCCTATTATTTATTTTCCCAATACAAAGCAACCGCGATGAGAAATATCCAAGAATGGGAGGAAAAGCCAGTGACAATCCCAGAAGAAAACAGCAAAAATAAACCAAGGCGAATAAAAAGGTTCCAACATAATTATACATAGACGCAACATGAAAGATAAACATCATGACGGGTTCACTACCCTCATACATGAAACTAAGCATCATGACACGTATGACTACATCCATACATCATCCTCATGATGAAGGTGGTACTCTAGCGATCTACTGCTCGGCTGGCGCTGCTGTGGGCTCCTCTCCTGAGCCGGACTCAGATCTTGAACTGATAGTAGAGACCTCCGGGTTAAAAGAGACACAACGGCACTGCCTCGAGGACTCTCCCTTAGGGGCAGGTGTGGGATGGGATCTAAGCATAGGAGCTGCAGGAGTAGTGACAAGGGAAGCCCACACAACAGGGGCACTGCAGAGGGGTCACTGCCAAAGGGTTAGTGGTGCCCTGAGTGGTCATCCGGGTAACAGAGGCTGGAGGAATGTATGGAGTGAAACCAACAGTAGGCGGAGGGTTCCTATTCTGAGTGGCAGCAAGGGCTGTATAGCAAGAAAGGTGGCTAGAAGGACAATCGCATGACAGATCAATAAGAGGAAAGCGAATATGCCCATTCTCGTGCATAGATGGGTAGTAATAGAAACCTGGGTCGGTGTGCATGCGAACCTCGTTGTAGCACAAGTCTACAAGAGCCTCGATTGCAGCAAACTGGACTGCCTGAGATGGCGTAGAAGCAAAACCACCCTTAGAGGAACGAGGGGTAGCGCCGGAAGGGGAACTGTGGTGTAGAGTGACCTCCACATAGTACTCATACAACGAACCGACCAGATGCTCACGATACACCTGATACACTAGATCAGCACCCTCTGGGTAGAGTCGTCGCCACACGTTCTGAAGCAAGTGCAGCGATGTGTACGGAGCTGGCTCAGGATGGTACAAGATCGGAACTGGAGCCATCTACACTCACAACCACCAGACGGTTAGTAATAACAACAGATAAAAATGCATGCAATGCAACAATCAATTTCTATGACTACCGACACTCAGACGGAATTATCTAGCGTTCAACTAACGCACTGATGATCTAGGGTGTCCTACAATCAGCACAACTCTGATACCAAGCGTTGTGGCACGTCGGTTCAGAGCAACCAATTTACCTTGGATTGCCAGCCCAGAGATCAAGTCTTCTGGCAACACACAACAACATGATACAGAAACAACCACTTTATTGATGCTAGCGGAAACATAAGTCTGAGATTACATCAAGTTGAGAGGCCAAGCAGCACACACGGTGCGGTTGAACAGTATGTACATTATTTAATGAACATGAAGGGGCCTCGATCACATAAACTCCACGGCAGCGGAACGACGACAAAGTGGAACTCCATAGCACAGGGACACCAATGTGGACACGATCTAGACACGGGAAGCTCTCCGGTCCGATACGACTTGCCTAAAATCTGGCATGACACAAGAGGCCAGTACATTGAATGTACTTGCAAGCTCACAACAATCATAAGAATAATGACAAACAATATCATGAAAATTATTCAGGTTAATGCAATGCAAGTAATGCTACTGATGCGGTGAAACCAACTTGTGCACCGAGTCCCTCGGACTCGCTTACCAGACGGGTTGCCTTGTAACCGAACTATGATCATACCCGGATCACAACTGAAGCCAAACACTCACGATCATCTCATGAGCCCACAAATCATCACAAAACCAGTGCCAACAATAAATCTTTAGTGTGCAAGATTACTTCTAAATGTTGATCCATGGTGTGACCTACTACCGAGTTGTGTCCATAACCGAGGACGCAGTTATCGATAGTTTGAATACACTCTGTAGAGGTAGCGCACTTTACCCACACCACGGAATCCTTGGCCTCGACATCTCATTCGGGTGGACCAACGCTATTCCGACGAAACCCTTCCCTAGCCACGACACTCTCTCGGCCACTCCGACCAACTCCCTCTCAGGGCTAAGTCATGGGTGGCCCCATGCCTACCAAAGGCATCAACGACCACCGTCGTGGCAAAACCGGTCCCAAATGGGGACAAGGTACCATAAAAACAAACGTGCACACAAGGTTATGTCTGCTTACCGGGCCAGGGTACCGCACGCCCATAACCTTCCTTCATTGGAGGCACTAGTGAGAGGCACGACAAATGACCGAACCAAGACCTTCCCATAAAGGTAAATGTGGTCACACTGAGGAAACCCCGATTCAGTGGCACCATGACTTGATCAACATTATGTTCAAGTTGGATTATTACCAGGTTTAACTTGAAAAATAAAATCACCACAAGTCATACGATGCCATGATCATGCAACTATTCGACATGCAAAGCATACAACTCACATGAATGGATCAACCTCATCAAAAATGATTTTCTTGCACTACTCGCCATCAAACCTTACTGATTCTACCTCACTGGTTATTATCATGCATCATTTGATTAGCTCATAATTTATATGAAAGTCCAATTATAAAACAAAACTACCATTATACATCAAAGCATTTTCACAAAGTTAAAACTTTATACCACTTGACCAAACAAGTTCATGCATTCAACCAGTAACTTAAGCAAGCATTTCAAGCATGACAAAGTAACTAGCATTAAACCATATTGATTGAACTAATTTAAATGCATGAAAAATAGCTCATGTTCAAGTAGGAAAATCATAGATATTGAAATGACACCATCCAAATGTTGGTGTGGCTTGCCTTAGTGAAGAGGAGGTTCACACTCCTCCTGGTTATCTTCAAGACAAGTCTCTCCCTCTGAAAATATTTAAAAACCACAAAACAAAATATTAAGAACCATTATGAAAATCAATAGAAATTCTAGACAGCAAGGAAAAATCCACACTTTGGTGTGCTGCTAGAGCTCTTTGAAACAAACACAATGCAAAAAGAATCAACTCATTTGGACTCATAGGTTAAAAGTTATCACTGGTCAAAGTTCTGGTCAATTTTTCAAATAATAAAACAGAAAACCTGGGGGCGGGGTGACGTCGATGGCGTAAACACAGAATACGCCTCCACTCGTACCACTTCGGGTGCGAGTGGAGAGGCTTACAACAGGCCCCACCAGTCAGGAGAGAGAGGGGGGAGAGGTAACAGAGCACGGCGGGGCTTCACCGGAGCTCACGCCTGCGAGGAGGGGCTCTAGGGAGATTCCAAAGGGATAGAAGTGGAGAGGGGGTCACGGCGCACCTGCCTGTACGTGTGGCTTGTCGCGGGATGACTGGAACTGCTTGCGATCAAGCTCGCGAGCAACGGTGGCGGTCGGGACTTTCCGAAGAGGAAGAAGGCGACGACGAGGGGCGATTCCAGGGGCTCCAATGCTTCCCGGCGACACCAATGGACCTCCAATGATGCGCCTGGGGGGGTTGGTTGAGCTCGAGGGCCTCTGGAACAGGGTGGAGGCGCTGCGGGGGTTGCCGGCGATCTCTGGTCGGGGACGGCGGCCAGAGGCCTACCCGGCCGGGCTGCAGCTAAGCTATGGGGTTGTTGTGGTTGAGAGGTGCGGTGTGAGGCTTCAGAGCAGAGGGAGGGGCTCTATATATAGCCGGATGAGGAGGGGGATATGTGGCGCCGTTGGAGTTCTTTGGAAGCTGGCGAGCGACGACAATGGGCGCCAGATAGGGGTGGAAGAGCTCAGCGATCACGCGAGAGCTGTCCACGCTCGCGGACAAAGCACATGAAGCAGGGGGAGAAGAAGACAGGGGCACGAGCGCACTGTGGCTTTTGGCCGCGATGTGCCTGTGCTTGCTGAGGTGTCTTCGGCGTCGGCAAGAGCCAAGGAGAGATCATAGGTGATGAGTCGAGGCTGGTGGCGCAGCGTGGCAGTCGTCGGCGAGCTCTCGCTCAAGCACGCGCCGAACAGAGGCACTAGCATGATGTAGAGCGCGTCGAATGCATGCTAGAGCCCATGTCCACATGCGGTCACCATGCTGGCATGGTCAGAACAACGCCCACGCTCAGCCAAACCTTGTCTGGGCTGTTGTTCATGCAGTGTTAGGTCTAGGAAAGCTGAGAACTCAATGACAGGCCGAGCAGATATGACTTAAGCTTGCTGGCAAGTTTTTGGTCAGAAACTTGGTCGCCAAGTTTGGAGGGCTTCTAGAAGGCCATTAGGGATGATATTCTAGGGTTGAGGATTTCTTAGGAGGGTAATGAGGCTCAAGAAAAACCAGCTCCACTGGATCAAACAAAATTGCACTTGCTGTACAAAGTGCATTTTTGGGACAAAAGTGAAATGATTTTCTGTAGCAAAAATATTCCGAAAAGTCATGCAATATTTTTGCTCAGGGAGGTGGGCCAAGGTTCAATAATATTCAGGAATTATCTCAGGATTTTTGGAGCAATAAAAATGAGGGTTGCTTTGGAGCACTAGTTTCTAAAATGAGTTTCAGAAGAGAAATTGAATATTTTTCTTTTATGAAAAATATTCCTTGGGTCATTTTGGGGTTTTGCAGAGATATATGGTTGAATGAGAGGTAGATGGGTCACTTGGGTGAAAGTCAAGGGCATGCCCAAGTGCTAAGTCCATTTGAATTGATTCCAAAAACTCAAATCCAAAGCAAGGGCAAATAACGTCCAGAAAAAGAGAGAAGGCAAAATCCAGGCTATCATAGGTTTGTAGGTTTTTTTATGTAACTTCTCTTTTTTGTAGGTCTAATGTTTCTTTAATTCTTTCTATTTAGCTTCAGGTTGAATTAATTTTTGGTTCGGTTTTCTATATGCCCCTAGGTATGAAGCAATTAAGTATGACGAGCTTATTGTAGCTACTGAAATCTTGCAACCTTGAAGTCCAAAGAAGATATGGATAATCTCTTGATTCTGTGTGTCTCTCGTTATCTTTTCAAGCAATCTCATCCATCAGCTTCAAAGAAGCACTTCTTTTTCTCTTACATTGGGGTAAATTATAGTAGAATTTAAGTTTGGTTTTTATTTGTATTCGATTTTCTTCTATGTAATTGTTGTTTTTTGCTTTTTCGGGAAACCATTTTGACTGATGTTAGAGTTGAGATTGTAGCTAATGCATTTCATGGTGCAAATAGTGCGTTTGTAATGTGGAGAAGTAATCTGGTAAGTAGTTTTTTGTCTCTTCTTTTCAGCTCATTTCCCCTTCTTCTAGTTTGCCTCTTTTTCATGTTCTATTCATTGATGATGTATATTACTTTTGTTGTTGTTTTTGCAGCTTTTTTCCCTGTTGCTTGGGATCACCATTGGTTTACTTTCGTTGTTTGCTTGAAGGAGAGGGCATTCGCATTTCTTGATTTTGCTTATGGGCCAAAGTCTCATTTTCACCAGGAAGTTCGTGATGCAATGCTATTCAAAATTTAGTTCTTTTTTTAGTGATTCATTCGATGTATCAAACTTTTATTTGTTAGTTAGACTAGTGATCTTTGTCTTCGATGCAGATTGAAAATTTCATAACCATGTGGGATCAGGTTGTGACTCCTGTCATGCGCAACCGTATTGACTTTGAAAATTTTGGTATTGTGTATCCTAGTGTTACTCAGCAAGATAATTGGTACTTCTTCTCTTTTCTCTTTTAGTGTGCCTTCTGTTAAGTTTCTTTTTGATTTTCTTATCATTAGGGTTTAATTTTATTTTATTGTCATCTCATTTTTGAGCCATGATTGTGGTGTTTTCTCTATCATATATCTGAAGTATTGGACTCCTAGGACCCCAATTGGAAATATGTTTGGTCCTGCCAATATTGACAACATAAGAATTAGATTGGCTAATGAATTGTATTTCAGTACATTCAACAGCGTTGACAAGACTATTGTTACAAAATTCTTTGGTGATGTGAGTCTTACTACTTTTTTTTCTTTTTTCTGAATTTCCTTTGATGCTTACGTAATGTTTTACTCTTTGCCCACTTAAACTGAAGTGTTGGCCTATTTTTTTGTACAGGTGAAGGCTTAGAGTTTCTGGGAGATGCAATGGAAGATCGAAGGCTCTGCTTAGTTTTGAGATATAGATATTGTTTCTAGACGATTTTTTAGATTGTAATACTGCTTGCGACCATCTTGTTGTTGATGGTTTGGTGAAATGTTCTTCTTTGGTTTGTAAGCTGACAATATAGTTTTCCCGAATCAGTGACTCTTTTGTAATAGCATGCAATGTTATGTTCTACTGTCTGCAGTTGTTGCTTTTGTTCTTTCTGTTTATTTTCCTTTTATTTCTCTACCGTTGCATGTTTGTTTCTTATTCAGTTGAATGTTTGATACGTCTCCAACATATCTATAATTTTGATTGTTCCATGCTATTATATTACCCGTTTTGGATGTTTATGGGCTTTACTTTACACTTTTATATCATTTTTGGGACTAACCTACTAACCGGAGGCCTAGCCCGAATTGCTGTTTTTTTGCCTATTTTAGTGTTTCGAAGAAAAGGAATATCAAACGGAGTCCAAACGGAATGAAACCTTCGGAAGCGATATTTTTGGAACAAACGTGATCTAGAGGACTTGGAGTGGAAGTCAAGAAACAAGCGAGGCGGCCACGAGGGTGCCCGGCGAGCCCCCTATAGGTGGGCGCTCCCCCCACCCTTGTGGGCCCCTCGAGCGTCCACCGACCTACTTCCTCCTCCTATATATACCCACGTACCCTAAAAACATCAAAAGCGACCACGAAAAACTATTTCCACTACCGTAACCTTCTGTATCCGTGAGATCCCATCTTGGAGCCTTCGCCGGCGCTCCGACAGAGGGGGAATCGATCATGGAGGGCCTCTACATCATCTCCAAGGCCCTTCCGATGAGTTGTGAGTAGTTTACCATAGACCTTCGGGTCCATAGTTATTAGCTAGTTGGCTTCTTCTCTCTCTTTGAATCTCAATACAAAGTTCTCCTTGATCTTCTTGGAGATCTATTCGATGTAACTCATATTGCGGTGTGTTTGTCGAGATCCGATGAACTATGGCTTTATGATCAAGTTTATCTATGAGAAATATTTGAATCTCCTCTGAATTCTTTTTATGGGTGATTAAGTTATCTTTGCAAGTCTCTTCGAATTACCAGTTTGGTTTGGCCTACTAGATTGATCTTTCTTGCAATGGTAGAAGTGCTTAGCTTTGGGTTCAATCTTGCGGTGTCCTTTCCCAGTGACAGCAGGGGCAGCAAGGCACATATTGTATTGTTGCCATCAAGGATAAAAAGATGGGGTTTATATCATATTGCATGAGTTTATCCCTCTACATCATGTCATCTTTCTTAATGCGTTACTCCGTTCTTAATGAACTTAATACTCTAGATGGATGCTGGATAGCGTTCGATGTGTGGAGCAATAGTAGTAGATGCAGAATCGTTTCGGTCTACTTGTCACGTACGTGATGCCTATATACATGATCATGCCTAGATAATCTCATAATTATTCGCTTTTCTATCAATTGCTCGACAGTAATTTGTTCCCCATCGTAATACTTATGCTATCTTGAAAGAAGCCACTAGTGAAACCTATGGTCCCCGGGTCTATCTCTTATCATATAAGCTTTCAATCTACTTTTATTAGCATCCTTTACTTTTCCAATCTATATCATAAAAATACCAAAAATATTTATCTTATCATATTATCTCTATCAGATCTCACTTTTGCAAGTGGCCATGAAGGGATTGACAACCCCTTTATTGCGTTGGTTGCGAGTTCTTGTTTGTTGTGTAGGTGCGTGGTACTTTTGAGGAGCCTCCTACTGGATTGATACCTTGGTTCTCAAAAACTGAGGGAAATACTTATGCTACTATTGCTGCATCACCCTTTCCTCTTCAAGGAAAACCAACGCAAGCTCAAGACGTAGCAAGAAGGATTTCTAGAACCGTTGTCGGGGAGGTCTTCACTCAAGTCAAGACATACCAAGTACCCATCACAAACTCATATCCCTCGCATTACATTATTTGCCATTTGCCTCTCGTTTTCCTCTCCCCCACCTCACCCTTGCCGTTTTATTTGCCCTCTCTTTCCCAATCTCCTCTCTCTTTCGCTTGCCTTTTTGTTTGCTTGTTTGTTGGATTACTTGTCGCGATGGTGCAAGATAATACCAAATTGTGTGACTTTTCCAATACCAATAATAATGATTTCCTTAGTACTCCGATTGCTCCTCTTAATTATGTTGAGTCTTGTGAAATTAATGCTGCTTTGCTGAATCTTGTTATGAAAGATCAATTCTCCAGCCTTCCTAGTGAAGATGCCGCTACCCATCTAAACAACTTTCTTGATTTGTGTGAGATGCAAAAGAAGAAAGATATGAATAATGATATTGTTAAATTGAAGTTATTTCCGTTTTCACTTAGAGATCGTGCTGAAGTTTGGTTTTCGTCTTTGCCTAAGAATAGTATTGATTCGTTGAATAAGTGCAAAGATGCTTTTATCTCTAAGTATTTTCCTCCCGCTAAGATCATCTCTCTTAGGAACGATATTATGAATTTTAAACAACTTGATCATGAGCATGTTGCCCAATCTTGGGAAAGAATGAAATTGATGATTCACAATTTCCCTACTCATGGTTTGAATTTATGAATGATCATACAAATTTTTTATGCCGGATTGAATTTTGCTTCTAGAAATATTTTAGATTCGGCCGCGGGAGGCACGTTTATGGAAATCACCTTAGGAGAATCTACTAAACTCCTTGATCACATTATGGCTAATTGTTCTCAATGGCATACCGAAAGATCTACTAGTAAAAAAGTGCATGCTATAGAAGAAATTAATGTTTTGAGTGGAAAGATGGATGAACTTATGAAATTGTTTGCTACTAAGAGTGCTTCTATTGATCCCAATGATATGCCTTTGTCTACTTTTATTGAGAATAATAATGAATCTATGGATGTGAATTTTGTTGGTAGGAATAATTTTGGTAACAATGCTTATAGAGGAAACTTTAATCCTAGACCAGTCCCTAGTAATTCCTCTAATAATTATGGAAATTCCTGCAATAATTCTTATGCTAATTTTAATAAGATGCCCTCTGATTTTGAAAACAGTGTTAAAGAATTTATGATCTCTCAAAAGAATTTTAATACCTTGCTTGAAGAAAAATTGCTTAAAGTGGATGATTTGGCTAGGAACGTTGATAGACTTTCGCTTGATGTTGACTCTTTGAAACTTAGATCTACTCCTCCTAAGCATGATATCAATGAGTCTCTCAAAGCTATGAGAATTTCCATAGATGAGTGCAAAGAAAGAACCGCTTGATTGTGTGCTAAGAAAGATTGCTTTGTAAAAGCATGCTCTTCTAGCTTCCATGAAAATAATGATGAAGATCTAAAAGTTATTGATGTGTCCCCTAATAAATCTTTGTTTTGCAATATGAATCTTAATAATGATGGGACTAGAGATGAGTCAACTTTAGTTAAAATGTGTCCCAATGATTCGGAGTTTTTAGATCTTGATGCTAAATTTGGTAAAAGTGGGATTGGAGAGGTCAAGACTTTAAATATCATTGAACCCACTATCTTGGATTTCAAGGAATTTAATTATGATAATTGTTCTTTAGTAGATTGTATTTCCTTGTTTTAATCTGTGTTGAATTCTCCTCATGCTTATAGTCAAAATAAAGCTTTTACCAAACATATTGTTGATGCTTTGATGCAATCTTATGATGAAAAATTTAATTTGGAAGTTTCTATACCTAGAAAACTTAATGATGAGTGGGAACCTAGATTAAAAGTAAAGATCATGAGTGTTATGCTTTATGTGATTTGGGTGCTAGTGTGTCCACGATTCCGAAAACTTTATGTGATATTCTAGGTTTCCATGATCTTGATGATTGCTCTTTAAATTTGCACCTTGCGGATTCCACCATTAAAAAACCTATGGGAATGATCAATGATGTTCTTATTGTTGCAAATAGGAATTTGGTGCCCGTAGATTTTATCATTCTTGATATAGATTGCAATCTTTCATGTCCTATTATTCTTGGTAGACCTTTCCTTAGAACGATTGTTGCGATTATTGATATGAAGGAAGGGAATATTAGATTGCAATTTCCATTAAGGAAAGGCATGGAGCACTTTCCAAGAAATAAAGTTAAATTAACTTATGAATCTATCATGTGAGCTACTTATGAATTGAGTGCCAGAGATGGCATTACTTCGATCTATCCTCGCTTTTATGCCTAGCTTGGGGCTTTAAACAATAGCGCTAGTTGGGAGGCAACCCGATTTTATTTTTGTTTTTTGTTTTTGATTCTGTTTGGTAATAAATATTTCATCTATCTTCTGTTTAGATTAGTTTTCATGTTTTAATTAGTGTTTGTGCCAAGTAGAACCAATAGGATAACCTATGGTGATAGTTAATTTGATTCTGCTAAAAAACAGAAACTTTGCACACACGAAAATAATTTTAGTAATTCACGGAAATGTGATTTTGCGTTGATTCTTTTTGATGTAGATCAATAGACAAATTCCCAGGACTTACAATCTTGGTAGGTTTTTTAGAGTTGCAGAAGTATTCGAGAGTTACAGATTGCTACAGACTGTTCTGTTTTTGACAGATTGTGTTTTTTGTGTGTTGTTTGCTTATTTTGATGCATCTATGGCTTGTATTATGCGGTATGAACCATAGAGAACATGGAATACATTAGGTTTAACACCAATATAAATAAATAATGAGTTCATTACAATACCTTATGTGGTGGTTTTTCTTTCTTGCACTAACGGAGCTTATGAGATTTCCTGTTGAGTTTTGTGTTGTGAAGTTTTCAAGTTTTGGGTAAAGATTTGATAGATTATGGAATAAGGAGTGGCAAGAGCCTAATCTTGGGGATGCCCATGTCACCCCAAGATATTCAAGTATAACCAAAAGCCTAAGCCCTCTTTCGTCTTCGTCTATCGGTAACTTTACTTGGAGCTATATTTTTATTCGCCACATGATATGTGTTTTGCTTGGAGCGTCTTCTATGATATTAGTCTTTGTTTTTTATGTTTACCATAATCATCCTTGATGTACACACCTTTTGGGAGAAACCCACCTGATTGGAATTTATTAGAATACTCTATGTGCTTCACTTATATCTTTTAAGCTAGATAAATTTTGCTCTAGTGCTTCACTTATATCTTTTAGACCACGGTGGTGCTTTGTTTTGTAGAAATTGTTAATCTCTCATGCTTCACTTATATTATTTTGAGATTCTCTTAGAACAGCATGGTATTTGCTATGGTTATAAAATTGGTCCTAGAATGATGGGCATCCAAGTTGGGTATAACAAAAACTATCATATGAAGTGAATTGGATGCTATGATCAATTTGATACTTGATAATTGTTTTGAGACATGGAGGTGGTGATATTAGAGTCATGCTAGTTGGGTGATTATGAATTTAAAGAATGCTTGTGTTAAAGTTGGCAAGTCCCGTAGCATGCACGTATGGTGAAAGTTATGTAACAAATTTGAAACATGAGGTGTTCTTAGATTGTGCATCCTTATGAGTGGCGGTCGGGGACGAGCAATGGTCTTTTCCTACCAATCTATCCCCCTAGGAGCATGCGCGTAGTGCTTGGTTTTTGATGACTTGTAGATTTTTGCAATAAGTATATGAGTTCTTTATGACTAATGTTGAGTCCATGGATTATACACACTCTCACCCTTCCATCATTGCTAGCCTCTTCGGTACCGTGCATTGCCCTTTCTCACCTTGAGAGTTGGTGCAAACTTTTCCGGTGCATCCAAACCCCGTGATATGATACGCTCTATCACACATAAACCTCCTTATATCTTCCTCAAAACAGCCACCATACCTACCTATTATGGCATTTCCATAGCCATTCCGAGATATATAGCTATGCAACTTTCCACCGTTCCGTTCATCATCATGACACACATTATCATTGTCATATTGCCTTGCATGATCATGTAGTTGACATCGTATTTGTGGAAAAGCCACCATGCATAATTTCATACACGTCACTCTTCATTCATTGCCCATCCCGGTACACCACCAGAGGCATTCATATAGAGTCATATCTTGTTCTAGTATTGAGTTGTAATTCACGAGTTGTAGATAAATAGAAGTGTGATGATCATCAATATTAGAGCATTGTCCCCAAATAAAAAAAAGAAAAGAAAGGCCAAATAAAAAAGGGAAAGGCCAAATAAAAAAAGGAAGTCCCCAACAAAAAGAAAATAAAAAAGGGGGCAATGTTACTATCCTTTTCCACACTTGTTCTTCAAAGTAGCACCATGTTCTTCATATAGAAAGTCTTTCATGTTGTCACTTTCATATACTAGTGGGAATTTTTCATTATAGAACTTGGCTTGTATATTCCTACGACGGGCTTCCTCAAAATGCCCTAGGTCTTTGTGAGCAAGCAAGTTGGATGCACACCCACTAGTTTCTTTTGTTGAGCTTTCATATATTTATAGCTCTAGTGCATCCGTTGCATGGCAATCCCTATTCCTCATGTTGACATCAATTGATGGGCATCTCCATAGCCCGTTGATTATCCTCGTCAATGTGAGACTTTTTTTTCTTCTCCACACAACCTCCATCATCATATTCTATTCCACTCATAATGCTATATCCATGGCTCACGCTCATGTATTGCGTGAAAGTTGAAAAAGTTTGAGATTATTTAAGTACGAAACAATTGCTTGGCTTGTCATCGGGGGTGTGCAAGATGGGAGTATTTTTGTGTGACGAAAATGAAGCATGGACTAACTATATGATTTTGTAGGGATGAACTTACTTTAGCCATGTTATTTTGAGAAGACATGATTGCCTTGATTAGTATGCTTGAAGTATACTATTTCTTATGTCAATATGAACTCTTATTTTGAATCATTTGGGTCTGAACATTCATGCCACAATAAAGAAAATTACATTGAGAATTATGCTAGGTAGCATTCCACATCAAAAATTCTGTTTTTATCATTTACCTACTCGAGGACGAGCAGGAATTAAGCTTGGGGATGCTTGATACGTCTCCAACGTATCTATAATTTTTTATTGTTCCATGCTATTCTATTACCCGTTTTGGATGTTTATGGGCTTTACTTTACAGTTTTATATCATTTTTGGGACTTACCTACTAACCGGAGGCCCAACCCGAATTGCTGCTTTTTTGCCTATTTAAGTGTTTTGAAGAAAAGGAATATCAAACGGAGTCCAAACGGAATGTAACCTTCGAAAGCGATCTTTTTGGAACAAACGTGATCTAGAGGACTTGGAGTGGAAGTCAAGAAACAAGCGAGGCGGCTACGAGGGTGCCCAGCACGCCCCGTACAAGTGGGCGTGACCCCCCACCCTCGTGGGCCCCTCGAGCGTCCACCGACCTACTTCTTCCTCCTATATATACCCACATACCCTGAAAACATTGTAAGCGACCACGAAAAACTATTTCCACCGTCGTAACCTTCTGTATCCGCGAGATCCCATCTTGTAGCCTTTGCCAGCGCTCCGCCGGAGGGGGGATCGATCACGGAGGGCCTCTACATCATCTCCAAGGCCCTTCCGATGAGTTGTGAGTAGTTTACCACAGACCTTCGGGTCCATAGTTATTAGCTAGATGGCTTCTTCTCTCTCTCTTTGAATCTCAATACAAAGTCCTCCTTGATCTTCTTGGAGATCTATTCGATGTATCTCTTTTTGCGATGTGTTTGTCGAGATCCGATGAATTGTGGGTTTATGATCAAGTTTATATATGAGAAATATTTGAATCTCCTCTGAATTGTTTTATGTGTGATTAAGTTATCTTTGCAAGTCTCTTCGAATTATCAGTTTGGTTTGGCCTACTAGATTGTTCTTTCTTGCAATGGGAGAAGTGCTTAGCTTTGGGTTCAATCTTGCGGTGTCCTTTCCCAGTGACAGCAGGGGCAGCAAGGCACGTATTGTATTGTTGCCATCGAGGATAAAAATATGGGGTTTATATCATATTGCAAGAGTTTATCCCTATACATCATGTCATCTTTCTTAATGCGTTACTCCGTTCTTTATGAACTTAATACTCTAGATGCATGCTGGATAGCGGTCGATGTGTGGAGTAATAGTAGTAGGTGCAGAATCGTTTCGGTCTACTTGTCACGGACGTGATGCCTATATACATGATCATCCCTAGATAATCTCATAATTATTCGCTTTTCCATCAATTGCTCGACAGTAATTTGTTCACCCACCGTAATACTTATGCTATCTTGAGAGAAGCCACTAGTGAAACCTATGGCCCCCGGGTCTATCTCTTATCATATCAGCTTTCAATCTACTTTTATTTGCATATTTTACTTTTCCAACCTATATCATAAAAATACCAAAAATATTTATCTTATCATATTATCTCTATCAGATCTCACTTTCGCAAGTGGCCGTGAAGGGATTGACAACCCCTTTATTGCGTTGGTTGCGAGTTCTTGTTTGTTTGTGTAGGTGCATGGGACTTTTGAGGAGCCTCCTACTGGATTGATACCTTGGTTCTCAAAAACTGAGGGAAATACTTACGCTACTATTGCTTCATCACCCTTTCCTCTTCAAGGAAAACCAACGCAAGCTCAAGACATAGCAATGTTCTCTGAAATCAAGGTTCTTACCTAGTCCCCTTGTTGCTTATGTGTTTTTTTGTGTATAGGTTCTAGTTTTATTATGTTCCTAACAACTAATCTCTTCTTTAATTTCAGTGAAGGTGCACTATTCATTTCCTGGTAGGTTTCAATATCTGCAACTACAATCAACTTTTTGTCCTGTAATGTGAGCCTTTTGTACTTTTACTCTTTCCCATTTATTTTCGTGTTCTATTTTATTATATTATCATTTTCGTACCTATTATTTTTTGTCTTTTTCTAATTGTTCTTTCATTTCGTATGTAGGAGTATGTTTGGTTTACTTCTTGTCAAGTTTCCCAAGTTTTTCTCAGTTGCTCCAACTTTGTAGTATGATGTACAGGTAAAATAATGCTTACTGATCATTAACTTTTTGTGTCTTTTGTATTGTACAGTCGTCTACTTGCCTTTCTGGAATTGCATGTATCATAGTTTAATGAAATTTTGAATTCAGCTAGGCTGTCTCAAATTAGGTTCCAACATAAGATACTGCTAGTACATTAGTAGTACTCCCTCTCACTCCTAATCTTTCCTAGTTTTCCTTCTAATCAGAAGATATTCATACTACATTTCTAGTATTCCCTCTCACTCCTAATCCTACTCTCATCTTTCTTCTGTCTTCTTTCCTTCCTCTCTCTACACCAGAGTTGTAATGTCCTCATATTTTGCTATCTTGTTTTCTTCATTCTTCCGGAGGTTCTCCTATAGGATTGTTTTGCGCCATCGTATTGTCCTTCCTCTTGTTGTTTCCCCTCTCCTTGCTTCCTTTGTTCTCTACACCTGTGTTCATTGTTCACTATTATTTTATTTTCTTGTAATCAAGTATATCTCATTTCAATATTTTTTTACTTACCTTTCTTGATATTCCTTGGGTTTGACTGCTTTGCTTGTTTCCTTTTTGGCTTGTTGTATTCCTTGTCGAGGTTTGTGCAATTCTTCACCATGTGACTTTTAGATCCGCAATGTGAGCATTTTTAGAACTTGTTTTGCTTTATTTCTTCGCGAATAGTTAGCATCCTTGGTCTACCTTTGGTTTTCGCTATATCTGGGTCTTGTATTATGAATGATGGTGTTGTTGTTTCTCCCTCTCCTGCTGTTGGTGCGAATGTAACTGTTCTCGTTGCTACACTCTGTCCCTCATCCGTTGTTTCTTCTTCATCATCCATTTCACGGAGCCTTTTCTGTATCTTGTCTAATTCTCCCAGCAGATATTCATACTTCCTCTTCTTCTTTGAAGCTATTGATGCCACATGCACCATTTTCCCTGCCAACACATTGTACCTTAGTGTGGAGTTCTCTGCTGCAACAGCTGGTGTCTTTGTAATATCTAGCTTGTAGTCATTTTTCCTCGATCTATCAATGATGTATTTTTCTGGTATCTTCTCAATGTTGAGATGTATCATTACTCGAAGTATGTGTGAGCACAACAATCCATCTTTCTGGAATGTGCAACAAATGCAAGAGTATTCTTCTTCTTTCAATCCAACTTGCACTAGGTATAACCTTTTCTGGAGCTCCTTTAGAGGGTAGCTTTCAGCCTGGGTAACAATGTAGTATTTGTCCTTTTCTTGTTCAAAGACAAGCAAGCTTGTTGTATCTGCCATCTTAAACTAGAATTTTCTGAATATTCCAAGGTTGTACATCTCATGTGCTTGCCTTTCTATGTTGTACTTTGACCAAAAGGATTTCCTTGCAACCTTCTAGTTTCTGGAAACATGGTCACATTCTTCTTCCCTATCATGCACAACATCAAGTATCCGGTCATACTCTCCTAAAAAGCTAGTAGCACTAAATTTAGCCCAAACCCCTTTTTTGAAAAGGGCATTAGTTCCTTCACTTCTAGCTTAGTTTGAATGAATGAGAAGAACTTGTCCTTGAAATACACTAGTATGAACTTTTTCCTGCTTTCCCACGTGCCGCTGAAGTACTTTATGTGGTGTACTTGGTATTTCTCTATCATTTGTTGCATTCTATTTCAAATTCATCCACAGTCAAGGAGTTGTCCACAATGTCCTGGAAATCTTCATAGAGGCCTTCATTAGCTTGGAAACATGGCCCAACTTTCTCCTCTGCCTTTTTCTTGATGTGAAATAGGCAACTCCTATGGGTAGCATTAGGAAATACTTGTTCAATAGCTCCTTGTGATATGTCTCCAAAGTATCTATATTTTTTATTGTTCTGTGCTATTATATAGTCCATCTTGGATGTCTATATGCATTTATATGCTATTTTAAATGATTTTTGGGACTAACCTATTAACCTAGAGCCCAGTGCCAGTTTATGTTTTTCCTTGTTTTTGAGTTTTATAGAAAAGGAATACCAAACGGAGTCCAATTGACCTGCCAATTTACAGCAATTTTTTATGGACCAGAAGAAGCCCCCGAAGAAAAAGAGTTGGGCCAGAAGAGTCCCGAGTCACCCACGAGGGTGGGAGGCGCGCCCTACCCCCAGGGAGGGTGTCCCTACCTCGTGGCTGACTTAGAGACCCCCCTGACGTGAAACCGACGCCAAAAATTCCTATAAATACAGAAACCCCTGAAAAGAAAATTAGATCAGGAGTTCCACCGCCGCAAGCCTCTGTAGCCACCAAAAACCAATCGGGACCCTGTTCCGGCACCCTACCGGAGGGGGGAATCATCACCAGTGGCCATATTCATCATCCCGACGCTCTCCATGACGAGGAGTGAGTAGTTCAACCTCGGGGCTGAGGGTATGTACCAGTAGCTATGTGTTTGATCTCTCTCTCTCTCTCTCTCTCTCTCTCTCTCTCTCTCGTGTTCTTTATTTGGCACGATCTTGATGTACCGCGAGCTTTGCTATTATAGTTGGATCTTATGATGTTTCTCCCCCTCTATCCTCATGTATTGGATTGAATTTTCCCTTTGAAGTTACCTTATCGGATTGAGTCTTTAAGGATTTGAGAACACTTGATGTATGTCTTGCATGTGCTTATCTATGGTGTCAATAGGATATTCACGTGATTTACTTGATGTATGTTTTGGTGATCAACTTGTGGGTTCTGTGACCTTGAGAACTTATGCATAGGGGTTGGCACACGTTTCCGTCTTGACTCTTCGGTAGAAACTTTGGGGCCCTCTTTGAAGTTCTTTGTGTTGGTTTGAATAGATGAACTGAGATTGTGTGATGCATATCCTATAATCAAACCCGTGGATACTTGACGTGACATTAGGGTTTTGGTTGATGTGTGTCTTAAGGTGTTATTTTACTACGAACTCTAGGGCTGTTTGTGACACTTATAGGAATAGCCCAATGGATTGATCGGAAAGAATAACTTTGAGGTGGTTTTGTACACTACAATAATCTTTTTGGTTGTTCTCCGCTATTAGTGACTTTGGAGTGACTCTATGTTGCATGTTGAGGGATTGTTATATGATCTAATTATGTTATCGTTGTTGAGAGAACTTGCACTAGTGAAAGTATTAACCATAGGCCTTATTTCTAAGCATTGCAATACTGTTTGTGCTCACTTTTATCGCTTGCTACCTTGCTGTTTTTATATTTTCAGATTATAAAAATATATTTCTACCATTCGCATTACGCTTGTATCACCATCTCTTCGCCGAACTAGTGCACCTATACAGTTTACCATTGTATTGGTTGTGTTGGGGACACAAGAGACTCTTTGTTATTTGGTTGCAGGGTTGTTTGAGAGAGACCATCTTTGTCCTACGCATCCCACGGATTGATAAACCTTAGGTCATCCAGTTGAGGGAAATTGGATACTATCCTACAAAACTTTGTGCTTGGAGGCCCAACACGAGTCTACAAGAAGAAGGTTGTATAGTAGACATCACCTTACATTGCCTTGTCGTGATCTATAATTATCGATATAGGATGCTTGCCTCCCATAGACATCAGGAATTGTTCAAACAACCAAGAAAACGTGTCTTTTGTCTCATTGATAATGAATGCACAAGCAAACAAGTATGTGTTTCCATGTGGGGATATTCCCACAAAGGGTGCAAATGGTAAGTTGTACTTGTTTGTTAGGAATGTAGTGTCAAAACTGATGCAATCTCTACATATGTCATACATCATTCTTGACCTCACATCTGTCCAAAATAAGCTCCTCACTTTATTCTCTCCATCTAGCTCAAACGAGTAGCAAAAGCCAGGATTTTTTGATTGCTTCTTGTTGAACATTTGCACTACTTCCATCATGTCAGAGTTTGCGATGTGTTTGTTAATTATTGCTGCATAGTTAGTGACATGTTTCTTTGTGTAGGGCAGATGAGCCATTCCTCCTCTCAAGTAAGTCAGGACAGCTACAATCCTTCTTGTTTCTAGGTTTGTGTGCTTCAAAACCCTTATCAAGCATTTCTCTTCATCTGACATGTACTTATGTGACCTGAAGAATCTACTGTTTGGTGTTAACTCATGGTTGTGTTCTAATTGTTGTCTTGTGATTTCCCATATGCCTCCTTTTTCTGATATGTCCATTACGACTTTACAATATGTTTTAGCTACGACTGTAGATTTTCTCATGGACAGTATGCATTCCTTATCTATTTCTTTTGTCTTGCCCCACTTGTTGCACTTCATAGTGATCCTTGTCACCTCATTGTTCCTTTTTTCCTTGCTGTTCTTGAGATTGCTACTATAGCCACTGAAAATCCTGCCACTTTCGAGTAGAATTTGAAATATTCCTGAGCTTCTTCCTTTGTTTTGAACTGCATGCCTAAATGTCACTTGAAATTACTGCTAGTGTTCATCAGATTTCCCTCTAATGCAACTTCTTGTTCATTTTGCAGGAATATTTCAATGTCTTCTTCATCGAGGAATTCATCGTCTGCTTGTTCAACTGAGTGTTCTGGTTCTTTTCTTTCTCCTTCTTCATCCCTGCCTGTGCTTGAGTTCGTGTTAGCCGCCGCACAACTGGGATCAACATCTTGAGGCTCCTACAACATTTAGGGACTTTGTTTTAGTTACTTTCTTCTGAAATGTTCTGCACTTCTTTTATCTGAATTTTGTGGTGTGTACCTCTTGCAGATTCATGTTCTAGAATAGGTTTGTGTCCCAGGGATAGGATTCTCCTCCCCCATCTTTGCTCGCTGGCATTTCTTGATGTAGGTCTACCTCCAGTGTCCGCAAAGTAAGTTTAATGATTGTTAGTGTGTTTTCCTTCGGCATTTTCTTGTAATAGTTATTCAGCTGTTATTTTGCTTACATTGTCATCTCTTGTTGTGATGAAACTGTCCTTTGTTTTACTCCTGGAGTTTTCGTAGATAGTTTCGGCAATGTTCGTAGATCCATCTCCTCAATGTACCTGCAAGGTTCATCACAAGTTTTTTTACACATCACCTGAAATGTACTGGGTATTTATTGATTTTTGACTTTTACCTTGTATATAATGTTGGAATGAAGGAGCGCAGTGAAAGAAAATGTTTCCTGCATGATAATTGTGTTAGCCTTTTACCCTTTTATGTATATTAAACAAAGTTTTAGCAATTGTATCTCACATTTAGTATGAGTTCTTCCTGTGATAATCTCAGTAGATCCTCTTCAGTTATTGCCCTCATCATGGTCCTCTCCTTTCACATTTTGGAAAGTAGAATGTCAGTGTTAACATAATTATGGGCAAGAAAGCATATAGCAATAGATGAAAGTATTTTTGTAATGTCTGCATGCATTGGGAGAGGGGCAGGAGATAGTATGTGTGTGTACTGTATTTTTCTAGGGGTTTTACACTGCGTTTTACTAGGTACTTACAGTAGATTTACAGTGGATTTTTTCTGGGTACTTATAGTGTAATTACCTAAGTACCTACAGTGGATTTTACAGTGCATTTTTCATAGTGGGATTTGTACTGGGTACTTGCAGGGTTGCGAGTTCAGTGAAGCCCGGAATATGTGGCAAGCGAAATTTGGTATTGCTCTGTAAGTTTCTATCATTTTTTCACTGTATTTTTGATTTTTCTAGTTTACTGAATGTTTCTGAAAAATGCAAAACTACAGTAAGAACCATCAGCTACACAACATATTACAGTGGAATTTTCTAGGTAGCTACAATGTTTTTTACAGTGTAATTTCTTTTGCACTTACAGTGTAAATTTTCCGAAAGAATTAACCCAAAGAATAAGCACAGTGAAATTTGGTATTGCTCTGTAATTTTCTATCATTTTTACACTGGATTTTTGACTTTCTAGTTTCCTTAATGTTTCTGAAAAAAGCAAAACTACAGTAAGAACCGTCAGCTACCCAACATTTTATAGTGGAATTTTCTAGGTAGCTAAGATGCATTTTAAAGTGTAATTTCTCGTGTACTTTCAATGTAAATTTTCTCTAAGAATTAACCAAAAGAAGAATCACAGTGAATTTTGGTATTGCTCTGTAATTTTCTATCATTTTTACACTAGATTTTTGACTTTCTAGATTCCTGAATGTTTCTGAAAAATGCAATTCTACAGTAAGAACCATGAGCTACCCAGCATTCCTAAATTCTGCATTTTTTCTATTATTTTTGCAGTGTAATTTACTCTCTTCTTGCAATGTAATTACTTCATTTTGTCTACAACTATTTTTACACTGGAATTTAGGAGGAATTTACACTGTAAATTTACAGCATACAAGACTAGTTACATATGGATTTTAACTATAATTTTTTAGGACTTACAGTAGAATTTTGATGTGTTTCATCAATGTTTTCTGATGTTGATCTCTCCCCTATGTTAGGAAATTCTCAAGTTTATGTCAACGTAAGAGCCTAAGAGGTGAAAGAGAGATGATGCAGAGGAGTTGCTGACCTGTGGATCATGTTCTTCATCTCCTTGGTGATCAGAAGGTTCATCCCCGTCTCTTCCTGGGCGATCTCCTCCTCCCCGATCTATCATGGTCGCCTCTCCCTTTTCATGGGTGTCCCCAGATCCGGTTAGGTGAGATCTGTCTAGTGGTTCAGGACAGAGGGGCATTTTTTGTGGAGGTGGGTTTGGTATGTTGAGTGGTTTGCAAGCTTCAGCATGTACTGTCGTGATCCCTGAATAGGTGGTGGTTTTGTTTTGCTGGAGAAACTGGGTTAGATGGTTACCCGACCCGTTTACGTGTTTATTTTCTCCTTTTTGATGACTTCCCTGCTAGTACAGCTGTAACGTTGTCATTGGACAAGAAATTTGACTGTTTTCAAGAAGGAAAACAGTCAAATGTCAATTAGACAGTCCCTATTTTTAAGTTATATGATTCACGTAAATTCCTCGTATACACTGCGAAGCTCCGTATCTGCTGTGTGGTGTTGATCTTTTCTTGTGTAAATCATGTGCCGTTCTCGACATTGTACTCGCTGGTGCACTTCTATGTTGATGCAAATATGTGCTGGTCGCATGTTGTGTAAAAGATAGCAGGTCGGTCTGTACGGATGTTGTTTGTCATGTGATGTTTACAAGCTCCACCACATCTTGTGCTTAGCTTTTTATGATTTTTTGTCCTGTCAATATGGAGTGTGACTAATGCACTTGCAGAGAGGAAGGCTAAGTGATAGACTTTTCTTTAAGAGTAGCTCTAGATTTCCTTCATCATGTTCTCCATGAAGAGAGGCAACTCTAATCATACTGTACAACTTAACATCCAACTAATTAACCTCAGTTAGTTGCACATGTATGAAAATACACTTCAAAAAAATTCTTAGTGCTGGTTTAACGCATATTTGTATGTCTGAGAGTGAGAGTAGCACCATCTGTGATATTTACATGGGTAATATTGTCCCTGGTCAGAAAAAAAGAACAATAGTGATGTCCCAATTTCCTCAAGCATTCTTTTTATAATTTTTTTTGAGATGTGACAATTGATATGTGAAGTACACATCTCCTATGTAGAAATAGAAAATGCAGAGAAGGGATCTGCCAGGGAAATACAAACCTACAAAACATGGTATGTAGTATGTCCATCACTGCCAATCATTGTTTCAGATAGATGTTTGAGGGTCTTGTCACATGACTTTTGTCTCAATTAAAGCAGGAACGGAAGGCTAGAATAAGAAGCAGCTCCTGGAACCTGAGTTGTTGCCATCTTCCTACGACACCGCGTGGGTGGCTATGGTGCCCTTGCTGGGCTCTCCTCAAGTTCCATGCTTCCCACAGTGTGTTGAGTGGATCCTACAAAACCAGCAGAGCAATGGATCTTGGGGGCTCATCCAAAAGGACTCCTCCTTCAAGAAGGATGTCCTCTCATCCACATTGGCTTGTGTGCTGGCACTTAAGAGGTGGAATGTTGGTGGGGAGCATATCAGGAGAGGTATGAAGCAAAGATGAACTAACATTTTATTGTCTTGTATTTAATTTTACCAGACCAATGGCCTTGATGTGATGAAAATGGTACTAATAGGACTACGTTTCATTGGAAGAAATTTATCCACTACTACAGATGAACAGAGCGCTGCTCCTATAGGCTTCAATATCACATTTTCGAGTATGCTTAGCCTTGGGATTGAGATGGGATTGGAAATTCCCGTTGGACGAACTGATGTTGATAGGAATCCTCAGCTCCGGGAGGTGGAACTGAAAAGGTTTAACAAATCTAGCATGAAAATTGTGGTGTGGCTCCTTGGGTGGCGCGGTGTCGGGTGGCGAGGTGGCGACGGCGCTGCTGTTTGGCGGCTGGGCGTTGTAGTGGTTGGTGGCGATGTCCTCCCGGCCCAGATCTGGGCCCTTTTGGGCCCCATCTGGGTCTGGGCGGTGAGGGAGTCCTGGATTAGGGGGTATCCGGACAGCCGGACTGTGTACAACGTCCGGACTATTGAAGCGTGAAGATACAAGACTCAAGACTTCGGCCCGTGTCCGGATGGGACTCTCCTTGGCGTGGAAGGCAAGCTTGGCGATCTGGATATTGTGTTTCCCTTCTTGTAACCGACTCCATGTAAACCCTAGCCCTCTCCGGTGTTTATATAAACCAGAGAGGTTGGTCCTTAGAAGGCCGATCACAATTACAATCATACCATCATAGGCTAGCTCTTAGGGTTTAGCCTCTACGATCTTGTGGTAGATCTACTCTTGTACTACCCATATCATCGATATTAATCAAGCAGGAAGTAGGGTTTTACCTCCATCGAGAGGGCCCGAACCTGGGTAAACATCTGTGTCCCTTGCTTCCTGTTACCATCAGCCTTAACGCACAGATCGGCACCCCTACCCGAGATCCGCCGGTTTTGACACCGACATTGGTGCTTTCATTGAGAGTTCCACTGTGTCGTCGCCACGAGGCTCGATGGCTCGTCTCATCATCAAGGACGACATTACCTCGGAGGGAGCTCTGACTTTAGGCCAGACTCTCCGTCTCGGCGGCTTTATCATGTCCGCCCCATCGGCGGTAGCGCCGACGATGGCCTCTTGGGTCATCAATCGTAACCTTCAGAACTCGCCGAACAGATGGATCCGATGGAGCTCTCCTCCCTCAACGAGCTCTTCGATCGCATCGCCACCCTGGGAGTCGCTACAGACTATGACCGGATCGGGCTTAAACCCGACCAGAGGGACATTAGATCCCCGCCGGCCACCCATGACATAGCGGTAGTGGAGGAACCTCGCACGGACCGTCCCTCGACCTTGAGGACGAATTATGTCCAGATCATCGAACTCCCTGAGCCGAATACTTGCTCAAAGGAGGACATGACCCAGGTCCCGGACTTAGAATTGGACATCGGGCTGAAGAAGTTGAGCGATACTCTGGATCCCGAGCTATCAGGCTCGGGACATCCCACACCCCTGGGTGTCAGATCGGATCGGAATCCGGACTCAGCCAACAACACCTGGCCGGACTTAAACCGTATCTCCCACATCAGGCAAGAGTCCCAGGAAACCGTGCATCACTACTGGGCTCGGTTCCTCCTTGCGCTTAATGAGGTCAGGGACTGCCGCGAGGAGAACGTGGTCTCACTCTTCTGCAAAAACTGCAAGGACGAAGGACTCCTCAATGCTATAAGCCGTCGTGAGATAGAACGCTTCGCGGACTTGGCAATCATAGTACGGAAGTACTGTGCGATGGAAAGCGCATGGAAAACCCAAACAGAATTTTGGGATAATACTACTCTCACCAAAACCTTTGTCCGCACTAAACGGGCGAACTCTCGTAAGTCATCCGATCCAATCACGCCTTTGGGTACATGAAGCTCAAGATGCCCGGGCCCAACGGAATCATCACTCTAGCCAGTGATCCGGACGTCGCACTTCACGCCGAAAATAAAACTGCAGCACTAGCCCTGGAAGCATTATCCGAGGCCCTAGCGGCCGAAGAGTTAACAACACTGTGGGCCACCATCGACAGGGACGACGTGATACTCGACAAGCGACCCAAGTCCACCTCATTCAAACCTGCAGACGAGATAGTCAAATTCCAAGTCCATCCAACGGACCCCATGAAGACAGCTTCCATCAGGACACAGTTGAGCCCCACGATGGATGCCGCACTGCAAGATTTCTTATGAGAAAATTGGGACATTTTCGTCTGGCACCCATCGGACATGTCGGGCATCCCACGCAGATTGACCAAACACAGCCTCAATATTCCAAAAGGATATAAACCGGTCAAGCAGACCCTAAGGCGATTCTTGGAGCCCAAACGACAAGCAATGGGCGAGGAGTTGGCCAAACTACTCGAGGCCGGATTCATCAGGGATATCAAACATCCGGATTGGTTGGCAAATTTGGTAATGGTACCAAAGAAGGACAAATCCTGTCACCTATGCATCGACTTCAAAGACCTCAACAAGGCTTGCCCCAAGGATCCCTTTCCCCTCCCTCGCATCGATTAGATTATCGATGCCACAGCTGGACATGACTCGCTGTGTTTTCTCGACGCATACTCTGGATACCATCAAATAAAGATGGCAGAGTCCGACCAAGCTGCAACAGCTTTCATAACGCCATACGGCCCTTTTTGCTTCAACACTATGTCTTTCGGGCTCAAGAATGCCGGTGCAACCTATCAACGCATGATTCAAACATGCCTGGAAAAACAAATCGGAAAAACAGTGGAAGCATATGTGGACGACGTGGTCATAAAAACTAGACACGTCGAAACCTTAATAGATGACTTGAGACTTACATTCGATAACCTTCGGACATACGACATTAAGTTGAATCCGGAAAAATGCGTCTTCGGCGTCCCCTCTGCGAAACTGTTGGGCTTCATTGTTTCCAATAGAGGAATTGAAGCAAATCCGGCAAAAATCCGAGCTTTGTCACAGTTGGCTATACCAACAGATCTCAAGCACATCCAAAAGCTAGCTAGATGCATGGCCGCTTTGAGACGCTTTATCTTCAGGCTAGGAGAAAAGGCATTGCCTCTTTACCGCCTCCTTCGGCGCACCGAACACTTCGTATGGACGGATGCAGCCGCGGCTGGAATCGATGAAATAAAGACCTTACTGGCCAGTAATCCAGTCCTAACAGCACCAAACATCGGCGAGCCTATGCTACTGTACATAGCGGCAACACATCAAATTGTAAGCGCAATACTCGTCGTCGAACGAGAGGTTGACGGATACAAATTCCCGCTCCAAAAGCCGGTTTATTACGTATCCATAGTCCTCACTCCATGCAAATCCCGATACCCACACTATCAAAAAATAGCATATGCGGTCTTCATGGCATCCCGGAAGCTGCGACACTACTTTCAAGAGTGCTCGATTACAGTAGCCTCCGAAGTACCACGCAATGACATAATAAATAACCGTGACGCTACGGGCCGGATTGCTAAATGGGCCATCGAGCTCCTTCCGTTCAACATAATATACAAACCACGGCGGGCCATCAAGTCACAAGTGCTGGCCGACTTTGTCGCCGAATGGATGGAAGCCGAACTCCCTAAAGAGTACGGCGCATACTCTAACTGGATCATGCACTTTGACGGCTCTAAAATGTTGGCCGGATTGGGAGCAGGTGTAGTCCTGACATCTCCCACCGGAGACACAGTCCAGTACGTCCTCCAGATATTATACACAGACTCCAACAATGCAGCCGAATATGAGGCTCTGTTGCATGGTCTTCAGATGGCAGTCTCTATGGGCATCCAATGCCTGGAAGTGCGAGGGGATCCGAACCTCGCAATATCACAAATAAATGGAGAATTTGATGCCAAGGATCCAAAAATGGCAGCCTACCGTAATGTCGTCCTAAAAATGTCAGCGCGGTTCGAGGGGCTCGAATTCCACCATCTGGCTCGAGAAAATAATCAAGCAGCGGACGTCCTCGCCCGCATCGGTGCCAAACGCGACCCTGTCCCACCTAACACATTTCTGGAAAGGCTGTTCAAGCCATCCGTAGTATGGGAAGGGGAGTCCGGCAGTACCAGCACGGATCCGAACACACCCCCAGATTTCGAACCATCAGACAAAATCGGAGGCTCTGCCACCGAAATAACATCTTCGGCCCACGAAATCATGGCCGTAATTGCCCCGTGGACTAAGCCTTTCTTGTCCTACCTATAGAGGCAGGAGCTCCCCAAAGACCAAAACGAGGCACGCTGCATAGTCCGGCGTTCTAAAGCTTACAAAGTCCACGAAGGGGAACTCTATAAGAAAAGCGCGACCGGAGTGCTCCAAAGCTGCATCTCCGAAGAGGAAGGGCGGCAACTCTTGGCTGAAATCCATGCTAGATTGGGCAGACACCACTCCGCGGATCGAGCGCTAGTTAGCAAAGCCTTCCGCACAGGCTTCTATTGGCCGACGGCCCGAGCAGACACATAGGATCTTGTCCAACATTGCGTGAGTTGCCAGCTATTCGCCAATCAGAGTCATATGCCCCCTACCGCTCTCCAAACAATCCCCATAACTTGGCCCTTCGCGGTCTGGGGGCTGGATATGGTCGGACCCCTTAAAGGGGGAAGCCATAAGAAAAAATACTTATTGGTCATGGTGGACAAGTTCACCAAATGGATAGAAGCCAAGCCAGTTAAAACGGCCGAATCCGGACCAGTAATAGACTTCATATCCGGGGTCGTACACCGATACGGTGTCCCCCACAGCATCATCACTGATAATGGCTCAAATTTCACAGCCGATGAAGTGAAAACTTAGTGCGGCAAAATGGGCATTAAGCTCGACTATGCTTCCATCTACCACCCCCAGACAAACGGCCAGGTCGAACAGGCAAACGATCTCATCATGAGCGGCATTAAACCCAGACTAGTGCGATCTTTAACAGAATCGGATACGCACTGGGTGGAGGAGCTCGACTCCGTACTCTGGGGGCTGCGGACCACACCGAATCGCACCATCGGATATACACCATTTTTTATGGTGTACGGTGCGGAAGCAGTACTACCCTGCGACATAATACATGATTCGCCACACGTACGCATGTACGAAGAGAAGGAAGCCGAGTTAGATCGGCAGGATAACTTGGATGCCCTAGAGGAGGAGCGCGATGTTGCAAAAGCCCGTTCCGCATTCTATCAGCAGCAGGCTCGACGATATCAAAGCAGAGAAGTGCGGGCCAAAACTTACAATATTGGCGAGCTCGTTCTACGCCTACCGGAGAAGAAGAAGGACAAACTCAAACCCAAGTGAGAAGGTCCCTTCGTCATTGACAAATTTCTCACCGGAGAACCGTACCGCTTACGTAATGCATCGGACAACAGACTCGAGCGAACCCATGGAACGCGGCCAGACTCCGGAGATTCTACACCTAACGCCGAACTCGGTGTTCGTCTCCCTACTCACCCTTTTTACTTACGCTCCACCCCACTTTTCCTTTCTCGACCTTTTTTCCCTTCACACAAAGTACTTAATACAGTGCGGACCCCCAGATTATTCCGGCCGCACTATGTGTGTAAGAAATACCCGGGGACTTCCTATCCGAAAGCTAAACATAATTACTTTAAATGGCTTTTCGCCAATCACATATGCGTTCTTTTTCCATATGTGCCTTTTCTTCACCATTATATGCATCGATATGACTTAAGAAGTGGCCAAGCTGGGTTGCCTGGCTCTTGTGTTTATGTCCTGCATTCCCGTTAATTCGGCTAGGGCATAAGGGGAGCACCTCTGCGATTGTTACTGCCAGTTCAGCCGGATGTGTACATCAGACTGGGTGAAGCCAAAAGCTAGTTTCCTTAAGAGAATATTCGATCAGTGAACAAAGGATGTATTCGTTGGTTACAACAAAAAAAAACTAGAAGTTTTGTATCCTGCGCCATCGTTCGCAGTCCGGACATGTGCATTGACACATGCATACCCAGGGAATGGAACCCCTAACGGAACTATTCTCCCTGGAAGATGTTTCTTACTACCCATGTAATATAACATAACTAGTTGGGTACTTGTCTGTTCAAGCACTTATGACCCCTACGCCTGGTCTCCATGCATACCCCGGTTTTGTATAACCGAGCGGGTATTCAGACACACCCCGGACTATAGGATCCGGGGGCTGAAGCGAAAAGGTCCGCCATGACAAATGATTTTAATCCGGCTAGGGGCTACTTATGCCCATTAAATTACACAGTCACCTGGACTAATCATATTCCTCCTCAATACCATCTAACAGGCTATCTAGCTAACAATCCCATTGAGAATACTTAGCGGCTAACGCTACCTGGTCGTATACCAGACTTACGGGAATTTCTTGCCCATCGGGCCCCGCCGGTCCTACTTCGGCCATATGGTTCAGGTCCAGCTTGGTGTAGCGTGTCTTCACCATTGCCCAAGCTTCTCTTGCACCTTGCCGGCAGGCTGATATCTTCCACAGACAGAAGCGCCACCGGGATCCTTGAAGTAGGTCCGCAAGCTCTCCCATGCCATTCGGCAGGAGGCTTGATGGCCACAAGGCCTGAGCAACGCCGTGCATCACCTGCCGAACACGCTCGTGCAACTGCGAAAGTTCCTGCAGCAAATCACTTGCAGATGAGGGCATCTCCTCTTCAGGGCGACCTGTTAACATTCTTGCAAGCAAAATTCCTTCAAAATACTTCCTCGCCGAACTATAATTTACTTCGTTTGAGCACTCACCATAGATGCCGCGTCGAAGCCTTTTGTTCTCCTTCACGGAGTTCGCCAATTGAGAGCGGACGTCCTTTAATTCGACGTCCAGCTGAATATTGGCATCTTGTAGCTTGTTCCTCTCTTGCACCACTTGGGTAAGGATGCGCTCACCAACCTTTAGCTGCCTTTTGACATGCGAGTCGTCATCCGTTACGCCCTCCGGATTCACTCCGGGATTGTCTGCAGAATTTTCTGTTAGACTAATCACACCAGCCATTTACTAACTGGTACATCTGCGTACAATGGAGACCAGCATTACCAGAGGGGGCCTTCTGGGATTCCTCTAACTTGGCAACCGCGTCCATCAGCTGGGCCTTACATGCCTCCAGCTCCTGAGCCAATTTTTCATTCTTGTCAACAAGGACCTGTTCATAAATTGATCCTTCAAACAGTTGTCCCAACTATTTCAACTCTCAGGGGCTACTGCTATATATACTTGTTAAACTTTCTTACCCGTATATCTTTGGTGTACTAGTTCGTCGCTTGGGCAAGCCCGCCTCGAGTAGCTCCGATGTATGCGTCTGCCGAATTGAAGGCATTAAAAGCCTCTTCAGAAAAGATGTTGTTCCGAAGCACGACCCTCTGGCGCCGGTGATTCATGGCGCTCTCCACTTCGGAGTTCATAGCCGAACACATATCCACATCCTCTGTCGAAGAACTGTGCGGTACTGGCCCCGTGTCCGCCTCCGCCCTCAGAGCCGGTTCTGGAACCCGGCTGGTGGAGGCGTGATTGGCGGGATCCCCGGACATATTCCGGCTGCTTCTCTTCCTGCCAGACATAAAGGGAGCTGTCATATTTCAAACACTATAATCGCAGGACAGGTTATCACTTTACCTCTGCAGTGGTGTGTCGACCCTCACCGACTTCCTCTTGAGCCTGCCCGATCTGGACGTATGTGGTTGACGAGTCCCTATTGGCTCGGCCCCGTGCTCCGACCGTCGTCTCTGCAAAATAGCACGACGCCTTAAGGGTAAGGCATGATGCCTGGGGGGAGTCCTCCTCAGAGGATAGGGTTTTTTTTTTAATTCAGCTTACAAGCGACACAGGGAGCAGTCTGGGATAGTCGGCTCTAATGGCCAGTAAGGCACCATCCCAACTCGCTTGATAAAATACCCCGTTGACAAGCTCCATGGTAATATCTGGGTCTTCTTTGAGTCCCGGATCTAGGGCCCTTCCGGGGTCCTCTGGCTGCGGGGAGGGGATGAAGAGTCCTTCTACAGCCCTCCTTAGTTCCTGTTCGGAAACATCAATGCAGGCAATCTTAGCAGAAGAACGCTGGAGTAAGCGAAGCATGGAAAAGAATGGCAACTTACCCACTTTGGGGGTTGTACATGGGGAATCCGTCCCGCGTTTTAATGCGGAGGAATTCCTCCTCTTCCCCTTTGTACAAATCGGACAATATCCTCGCCAAAGCGGCGGCGGAGTCCGGACCCTTACGGCCGCAGCGGGTGGCGTCGTCTTCCCCGTTGAAGTGCCACATGGGATTCCCCCAATATTGAAGCGGTTGCACTCCCCGCCTTATACATATTGCCATGACCTCAACTATCGTCAGTCCGGATTTAGCCAGTAGCCTTATCCTGTTCATCAGGGAGTGTATTTCCCTTGTGTCCTCTTCTTGAGGGCCCCGGGGGCGCCAACTTAGGCGTGCCCTCGGCGGGGCGTTGCTGAACTTGGGGAGACCCGTCCGGACTGTATCCGAAAGGGGAACGTCATCTATATAGAACCACTCTGAAGGCCAGTTTTCTGGTGCCTTCTCAGGAGTGCCGGATAGGTATCCGATCTCGGCAATGCGCCATACTTCGGCCCCGCCCACTTGGCATACGGATTCTCCCTGGGTGTGGGGGACGAGGCAGAACAACTTCCTCCATAATCCGAAGTGCGGATCGCAGCCTAAAAACAGCTCACAAAGGGCGACGTACCCCGCTATGTGTAGAATGGAGGCAGGGGTAAGGTTGTGTAACTGGAGGCCGTAGAACTCCAGGAGCCCGAAGAAATGGGTGGTTAGGAAACCCGACGCCCCTCAACAGATGCGGGATGAGGCATATATGCTCCTCTGGAGATGGATTGGGAGATCCCTCTGCTTGTTCCCCCCGTCATAAGTAGCTATTCCAGCTCGGACATGGACCATGAACACCGGTGGGAGAAACCCTTGGGTTTGTAACTTTATCAAATGGCTATGGGGAACTGAGCACTCTCCCCAATCCGCCAACTTAGAACAAGAAGGGCGAGCAAAGGAGTTGCGACGGCCAGCCATGTTGGAATGGTTTTTCACGGAGTGCTCTATTGGATGCTAGCTCTGGGAGGGAGGGTGTGGTTTGGATCTGAGAATCCCCGTCCCTTCAAATAGACGGTCAGCCCGGAGGATTGAGGGTGGCAAATGCAAAAATGCCTCGACTCCTCGCATTCGCTCGACACGTGGAGATGGTCATTATTGAGGCACTGAAGCCGAGGAGCACAACATTGATTGGAGGTTGGACACTATTCGTCATAACATGTACTTTGGAGTATTCGGAGGAGGAACCTGCCTTGCAATGCTGAAGACAATACTGCACGCCGGACTCATCGTCATTGAAGCCTGGTTCAGGGGCTACCGAGG
Organism: Triticum dicoccoides; assembly: GCF_002162155.2. Lineage (NCBI taxonomy): Eukaryota > Viridiplantae > Streptophyta > Magnoliopsida > Poales > Poaceae > Triticum > Triticum dicoccoides. The sequence goes on along the minus strand of NC_041383.1, from coordinate 650,256,168 downwards.
GAGTCCTGGATTAGGGGGTATCCGGACAGCCGGACTGTGTACAACATCCGGACTATTGAAGCGTGAAGATACAAGACTCAAGACTTCGGCCCGTGTCTGGATGGGACTCTCCTTGGTTTGGAAGGCAAGCTTGGCGATCCGGATATTGTGTTTCCTTTCTTGTAGCCGACTCCATGTAAACCCTAGCCCTCTCCGGTGTTTATATAAACCGGAGAGGTTGGTCCTTAGAAGGCCGATCACAATTACAATCATACCATGATAGGCTAGCTCTTAGGGTTTAGCCTCTACGATCTCGTGGTAGATCTACTCTTGTACTACCCATATCATCAATATTAATCAAGCAGGAAGTAGGGTTTTACCTCCATCGAGAGGGCCCGAACCTGGGTAAACATCTGTGTCCCTTGCTTCCTATTACCATCAGCTTTGACGCATAGATCGGGACCCCCTACCCGAGATCCGCCGGTTTTGACACCGAAATTGGTGCTTTCATTAAGAGTTCCACTGTGTCGTTGCCACGAGGCTCGATGGCTCGTCTCATCGTCAAGGACAACATTACCTCGGAGGGAGCTCTGACTTTAGGCCAGACTCTCCGACTCGGCGGCTTTATCATGTCCGCCTTGTTGCGTCATGTTGCGTCAACCAAGATTTTCTAGCTTTGGCTATTCAAGATTTTGATTTTTCTCAATCTATTTACCAGGATGAACTCCGGCATCTTGAATGGTAATCTAACATTTTTTATCTCTTGCCTTATTAACTTTCTTTCTTAGAAAACTTACAAATTTTGTGGCAACAGTTGGGTGAAAGAGAGCCGCCTGGACCAGCTACAGTTTGCACGTCAGAAGCTGTCATATTGTTATCTCGCTTCTGCTGCTACCATATTCCCCCCTGAACTATCTCATGCTTGCATGTCATGGTCAAAAAATGGAGTGCTCACAACCGTTGTTGATGATTTCTTTGAAGTTGGAGGATCACAAGAAGAACATCAAAACATCATAGCATTAGTTGAGAAGTAACCACCTTGGTCCTTCATTTTGTAAGTAGAGTTGGTTTCTCGCGCATTGCTAACAAGTTATGATCCCTGATTGCTAATGTTAATCTTAGGTGGGATGGGCACTCCAAAGATGAGTTCTTTTTTTGGAAATGGAGGCATGTCCCCGGCCTCTGCATCATGATGATGCATGCGGCCCTCTTATTAATAATCCAAATAGTATCATCATAAAGGTCTTACAGCTCGCAAACAGAGCGAAACAAAGTAAAATACGAAAAAAAAATACAAGCGGACAATGACAACCGATACAGTAATAAAAAGGATAAGCTCCCTAGACTCCTATCCTGTTATGCGAGCGCCATCCGAGCCGGTTGAATATATCCCGAGCCACCATCTCCCATTGGTTGCACCCAGTAACCAAAGGCTCCCTGGAGTCCATAAGAGTGAGTAAGGACCACATACGGATAGCTCTGAAGATAACCTGCAAAAAAGTTAAGTTGTGTTGTCTGTTAAAAATCATATCATTCCTGCAGTTCCATATAGCCCATAATAGCGCACATATTCCAATCCGAATACGAGCTGCAGTAATCTATTCAACCCCAGCTAACCATGTCCCAAACAAAGATGCAATATCTATTGGAGGATTGATAATTGAAAGCTATATGAATTGTTCTCCAAAGTAACTTGGCAAGTGAGCATTCAAGAAATAAGTGTTGTATTGTTTCATCATGAGCACAGAAACAACACCGTGAATTGCCTACTCATCACCTCTTAATTAAGTTGTCCTTTGTGAGCATTACTTGCTTTTGGACAAACCACATGAAAATTTTAATACGCAAAGGAACCTTAACCTTCCATATGTGTAGTAACCTTGAAAGGGGGCCAGAATTAATCAGATTTGTATAAAATGATTTCATCATAAACATCCCATTCTTAGTTAACTTCCATTGTGTTGAATCCGGCAGGTCAGAGAGTTGAACTTCAATCAATCTCTGAAACAAGTGCATCCAGGTTGTCCATCTCTCACCCACTAATGCATGTTCGAACTGGATGTTGAAGGGAATAGTTTGAAGGACGGTACCTACATAATCCTCCTTACGTTGCACAATATTATAAAGGGTAGGATATTGTATGGCCAGAGGCGTCTCTGCTAACCACGTATCCTCCCAAAATCTTGTTGACATCCCGTTGCCAACCAAGATTTTGACCCTACGAAAGAACATGTCCTTCGTTCTCATAAGTCCCTTCCAGAACGGCGAGTTAGTCAGTCTCATGATAATCTGGGCTATTGTTTTCGAGTGTAAATACTTATTGTGCAGGATTTGAGACCACATGCCCTTCAGCTCTGTCTCTAACCTGTACAACCATTTGCTCATATATAAGGCATTTATTCTTAATTTCCAAGTTCTCTATACCGAGACCCCCTTGGTCTTTAGGTCGGCAAAGGATATCTCACCGTGCGAGACGATATTACCTCTTGGCCTCATCAGACTGCCAAAAGAAATGAGATCTAAAGAAATCAAGTCGCTTTTGGACCCCTTTCAGAATTTTGAAGAACGAAAGTAGAAACATCGGCATACTAGTCGGTACTAAGTTAATCAGTACTAGCCGACCTCCATATGGCATCAGCTTGCCCTTCCAGCAGCTGAGTTTTTTTTTCAATTTGTTCTTCAATACAATTCCATTCTTTATTAGATAGCTTACGGTGATGAATCGGGATACCCAAGTAACTGAATGGTAAATCACCTAATTCACATCCGAACAATTGTCTGTAAGTGTGTTCCTCGTCTTTGGCCTTCCCAAAACAGAACATCTCACTCTTATGAAAATTAATTTTTAAGCCAGACATTTGTTCAAATAGACACAAGATAAGTTTTATGTGCCTTAGCCATGTCATGTTCCATGATTAAAATAGTGTCATCAGCATATTGTAGAATGGACACCCCTCCATGAACTAGATGAGGAACTGGACCCTCTACATGGCCATGCTGCTTGGCCCTACCAATAATGACGGCCAACATATCTGCCACAATATTGAACATAAGAGGTGACATGGAATCCCCTTGTCACAACCCCTTATGCGTCTGGAAATAGTGACCTATGTCATCGTTCACCTTAATTCCAACACTACCTTTCTGGACTTGAGTATCCACTTGGTTCCTCCGAGTTTCATTAAAACCCTTCATGCGCATTGCCTGCTGTAGAAAAGGCCATTTTACTTTATCATAAGCCTTCTCAAAATCCACTTTGAAAATAACCCCGTCTAATTTCTTCGAGTGAATCTCATGAAGCGTTTCATGTAGGATGACCACCCCTTCCAGTATGTGTCGTCCTGGCATAAACGATGTCTGGCTTGGTTGAACCATTGAGTGAGCAATTTGTGTCAATCTATTGGTTCCGACCTTTGTGAAATTTTTGAAACTCACATTCAGCAAACAAATGGGCTGGAATTGTTTGATCCGAATAGCCTCATCTTTCTTAGGTAGCAACATTATCATACCAAAGTTGAGGTGAAACAACTCCAAATGGCCATCGAAAAAATTGTGAAACATGGGCATAAGATCATCTTTAATAATATTCCAACATTTCTTATAGAATTCAGCTCGAAACCCATCTGGTCCCGGTGCTTTATTCAGCTTCATTTGGGTTATGGCCTGATGAACCTCTTTTTTAGTAAACGGTGCGGAGAGAACATCGTTCTCTGCAGCCTGTAATTGAGGTATATCATCAATCACATTCATCAAGAGATACTATGGTTGTATTCGGGGGTCCAAAAAGTTTGTTATAATAATTAGAGATATATGCTTTCAGATTTTCATGTCCCACTATTGTCCCCTCATCCTGTTCAAGCTGTATGATCTTCTTCTTCCTATGTTTACCATTTGCAACCATATGGAAGAATTGTGTATTTCGTCCCCTTGGACAACCTCAAGCGTTTGTGCATGCAACGCCCACTTGAGCTCCTCCTCTCTCAGGAGAGCACGTAGGCCTTGCTCAGCCTCAGACCTGGTTCGATGCTCATTAACGGAAAGAAGAGTGGTTTCAGCCTTTAAGTCTAGTGCCTCAATCAGTTGAGTAAGACGCTCTTTTTCCTGTTTGTAAATCCCACTCTCATTTCTGGCCCAACCTCTCAGAAATTGTCGAAGATGTCTAATTTTATTTTGCCATCTCCCGACATGTGTCCTTCCTGTAACCGGCTTAGCCCATTCGCGTGCAATCATCTCCATAAATCCTTCTCGCTCAAACCATCCTTGCTCGAAGGAGAAGATATTTTTATTTGCCACATGGGTAGCCTCACCCAAGTCTAAAAGGATTGGTGTATGGTCCGAGATCGCTCTCTGCATTGCATGGACCGACACCAACGGATACTTTTGTTCCCACTCCACACTAGCAAGTACCCTATCCAGCTTTTCATAAGTCGGAATAGGTAACGAGTTGGCCCATGTAAACTGTCTACCGGTGAGCTCTATTTCTCTCAAATTGAGACTCTCGATAATCATGTTAAACATCATAGACCAACGTCCATCAAAATTGTCATTATTCTTTTCTTCTCTCCTCCTGATGATTT
>NC_041383.1:650250260-650251446 GCF_002162155.2 Triticum dicoccoides | reverse complement strand
CCAGAAAGCCAGGTTTAAATTCAGGTTGTGCTGCCCCATATACAGCAACTAGCGACCATTGGAACCCATCCAGTTTTGATCTTACCCTGAATTTAACTGAAAAGTCTCCCTGAACCACATTAATCACCTCTAATGTCTCACAACGTACTCCTAGTAAAATCCCGCCAGATCTTCCTCTAGGAGGTAAAATGTGCCAGTCAAAATCGATACCACAGGAGAGGGTTTGGAGGAACTGTGATGTGAAATTATCTCATCCAGTTTCCAAAAGTGCAATGAAGTCTAAGTGTTTCTCTAATGTTGTCTCTGCTAAGGATCTTTGTTTAGCCAAGTGAGCTAGACCTCTGCTATTCCAAAAGAGACCTTTCATATATCATCATGAATTTTTTTCTTAAGCTTAACTCTAGCACTTCTGCGTACTGCCGAAGTAGGATATATTTTCCGCTTCCAGGGCTGTTTGGGCTTCTCCTCAACACCCTGCGGGAAATTAGGATTGTCTACAACAGAGAGTGCACCCTCCATCAAGAGAGGCTCTACCATATATATGGTCTCCAAACCTCCTCATCCTCAGCCTCCACACTAGGCAACAGATTATTACATATGTTTGCGAGATCAGCAATTCCTAAATTGTTCATGTCATTGTCATTCATAGGTTTGATAGATGCAAGATTACGAATGATCTCAGAAGCCCTCTCTACTTCCAAGTCTAAAAGATCATTAACGGATTTGACGACCTCAGTTTCATTTGATCCCAAAGAAATTCCTAAGTCATTTGCCTTATCAACGATTTCATTCTCAGAGAAGTGTAAAATTGAACAACTTTTATCAAAAGACGCACCTGTAGTAGCCTCGGCATGACGAAGCATGGCATCCCTCTTAGCATGCGCTAGCTGCAGATCGTCCGCATCCGGCTGTCCCTGGATCCGGTTGCTTACACACCTGCTAGACGTCACCGGATCCGCTATCCCACCGAAAGCAATAAGCTCCACCGTCGTCCTCTCTCGAGGGGTACGGTCACGACTCCCACGCCCCTCACTTATCATCGGTGAAGGAGGGTAGGGCGTAGGAGAGTGGGCCTTGGCCGCAGAGGTCAAGGGGGAAGAGGACCGTGGAGGCGCCTGCTCACTAGTCTCGTTCCCCCTTTCCCCACCAGAACATCTCGTCTCCTGGCCAACCTGCAAGGTGCAAT
>NC_041383.1:650198762-650249957 GCF_002162155.2 Triticum dicoccoides | reverse complement strand
TCCTTCCCGCATCTCACCCCCAGCTCGCCACTTTGGATGGAGCGGTCCTGTGAAGGGGTTGCAGCACGGGACTCCTTCCCACACTTCACCCCCACCTCGACCGGTGAAGCCAGTGTGGGAAGAACGCCATAGACCTCTTGTCCAGGCGCCCCTCCCAAAGAAGTGAAGTCGGGCGCAGGTAGCTGGGTGCTATGGGCCTCCTGCCCACGGGCCCCCCACCCACGGCCAACCCAGCAGGGTCTACCTACCACCGGGTGTGGAATCCGTAGTCGTTGCCTCGCAGGCCAAACTCAGCACTGGTGGCAGCTCAAGTTCCGTCGGTTCATCTGCATCGACGCTGGTGCTCCATAACCGACTAGGAGCCGACCTCAGTGCAAACGAACCAAAACTAAGTGTGTTCATCGGAGTAGTGGACGGGGGTGCCTCTTTGGTACAACTGTCTACCTTATCTGGTTGGGCAGTAGGCCCCTTGTCTGACTCTGACAATGAAACATCGGACCCCTTATCCTGATTCCTGGGCGCGCCACCTCCCTCAGTCGTGTCCATGTTCTGTGCGTCATCCCCATCCCGGGAAATCAGAGTATCCTCGATCTCAAGCTCTAAAACATAAGTGACTTCAGCATGTGTCCATCTGACCACATCTGGTATGAACTCAACACCCACAACACTGACCAGCAACCTCCCAGCCCCTTGTGCACGAGTGAAGGGCATGTCAACCTTTTATGTCTTACCAATCATACCACCCAAGCTCCAAGCAATCAGAAAATGGTTTATCAATTTTGGTGGTGCGCCAAAGAAACGGACCCACACCTTCTCCAAAGTTGTACCCTCAGGCTCCTCCTGCTTCCACTCATCAAAAGCAATAACAATGTTGGTGCTTGGGACTCTGCACAAACCCCACTTAAGAAAATGCATATGATTCTCTTTAGTGGGAAAATCCACCTTATAAGTCTGACCCTCTAACTGTTCCAGATGCCACTGATAGTTACCTGGCACTAAGTCACGAAGTTGTCTCGCAATCTGAGCCTCAGTCAACTGTCCATTAGTAACCCTGACTACTGCTGGGAAGGAACTCTCAACCATCTGCGGTAAAGGGTCCACCTCCGATGTCTCAAAGAACATCAACTCCTTACAATAGACACCAAAAATGTTAATGCAGGTTTAGGACCGGAAAGGAGTGGACAGTCCCCGGTCACATGCTGAGATCGGAGGCAATAGTCACAAAGCTCATTCGTACACTCTGCCACAAAGTGACCCGGTTCACCACATCTATAGCAAGGCAACTTTTTCTTCTTAATTGCCCACTTAGAGAGTTTTTCTCCCTCCTCTTTCTCTGGCCCTTTGTCAGACGTGCCATCCCTACATTTAGCACCTCCAGAAGCCACGGGAACGTGCACTGCCGCCAGAGCCATAACCACGTCAACTGCCGCTGCGGATAGCGTGGATGGGTCTCCCACCCCATCCGCTGCGTGCTCGAGCTCCTCCCCCGAGGCCATATCCGCAGTAGGTGGTGGTGGCGATGGATGGTGTCGAGGCGGTGGTGGGTGTCTCCCTCTCCCTCCACGACGTTATGCACCCCGAAAGCGATCCCTGGGTCCGGACGACACCTTCAACAAAATTACCGGGCGGACCTTGAAAATGTCCAGTATTCTCATCATTGTACCGGTTATATCCACGGCCACCACCGGACGACGATCCACGGTGCAGTCCCTCACCATATGCATCATATCCATCGTCTCCCTACTGCCCGTATTGGTTGAAGTTTTGAACATCCCTGTTGTATCCATTGTATCCACCACGCACTTGCGCACCACGACCCCTTCCTAGGGCCGACGCCTTTGCTGCCAGTGGATGCGCCGATTCATCCGACTGGCGCGCGTTTGGCCTAGGCGCATGTGTCAACATCAGAGAATTGGAGGCATCGGCCCCCTGTCGCGCGGAGGACTGGACGCCCTAGCCGGTCCCCACTCTGGGGTGCACCCCCGCTGCCACCGGCCTTTGCGGAGGCAGGCCGCCCTGTCCGACACCGCCGACCCCACCGACAGACGGGGTACCGCGACCAGCACCACCAGCGCCAATGACAAGTGTTATGTCTTGAGCTTGCCTTGGTTTTCCTTGAAGAGGAAAGGGTGATGCAGCAAAGTAGGAGGCTCCTCAAAAGTCCCACGCACCTACACAAACAAACAAAGAACTCGCAACCAATGCAATAAAGGGGTTGTCAATCCCTTCACGGCCAGTTGCAAAAGTGAGATCTGATAGAGATAGTATGATAAGATAAATATATTTTTGGTATTTTATATTATAGATGCAAAAAGTAAAGATGCAAAATAAAAGTAGATTGAAAGCTTATATGATAAAAGATAGACCCGGGGGCCATAGGTTTCACTAGTGGCTTCTCTCAAGATAACATAAGTATTACGGCGGGTGAACAAATTACTATCGAGCAATTGATAGAAAAGCGAATAATTATGAGATTATCTAGGCATGATCATGTATATAGGCATCACGTCCGCGACAAGTAGACCGACTGCTGCCTGCATCTACTACTATTACTCCACACATCGACCGCTATCCAGCATGCATCTAGAGTATTAAGTTCATAAGAACAGAGTAACGCATTAAGAAAGATGACATGATGTAGAGGGATAAACTCAAGCAATAAGATATAAACCCCATCTTTTTATCCTCGATGGCAACAATAAAATACGTGCCTTGCAACCCTTTCTGTCACCGGGTAAGGACACCGCAAGATTGAACCCAAAGCTAAGCACTTCTCCCATGGCAAGAAAGATCAATCTAGTAGGCCAAACCAAACTGATAATTCGAAGAGACTTGCAAAGATAACTCAATCATACATAAAAGAATTCAGAGAATATTCAAATATTTCTCATAGATAAACTTGATCATAAACCAACAATTCATCGGATCTCGAAAAACACACCGTAAAAAGAGTTACATAAAATAGATCTCCACAAGAGAGGGGGAGAACATTGTATTGAGATCCAAAAAGAGAGAAAGAGCCATCTAGCTAATAACTATGGACCGGAAGGTCTGTGGTAAACTACTCACAACTCATCGGAGGGGCTATGGTGTTGATGTAGAAGCCCTCCATGGTCGATTCCCCTCCAGCGGGGCGCCGGCGAAGGCTCCAAGATGGGATCTCGCGGATACAGAAGGTTACGGCGGTGGAAATTGTTTTTCGTTGGCTCCCTGGATGTTTTCGGGGTATGTAGGTATATATAGGAGGAAGAAGTACGTCGGTGGCCGCTTGTGGGGCCTAGGAGACAGGGGCGCGCCCTCCTATCTCCTGGCTGCCTCAATTGCTTCTTGACTTGCACTCCAAGTCCTCTGGATCATGTTCGTCCCAAAAATCACGCTCCCGAAGGTTTCATTCCGTTTGGACTCCGGTTGATATTCCTTTTCTTTGAAATACTGAAATAGCCAAAAAAACAGCAATACAGGCTAGGCCTCCGGTTAGTAGGTTAGTCCCAAAAATGATATAAATATGTAAAATAAAGCCCATAAACATCCAAAAGGGGTAATATAATAGCATGGAACAATCAAAAATTATAGATACGTTGGAGACGTATCAAGCATCCCCAAGCTTAATTCCTGCTCGTCCTCGAGTAGGTGAATGATAAAACCAAAATTTTTGATGTGGAATGCTACCTAGCATAATTCTCAATGTAATTTTCTTTATTATGGCATGAATGTTCAGATCCAAATGATTCAAAATAAAAGTTCATATTGATAAAAGAAATAGTAACACTTCAAGCATACTAATAAAAGCAATCATGTCTTCTCAAAATAACATGGCTAAAGAAAGTTCATCCCTACAAAATCATATAGTTAGGCTATGTTTCATTTTCATCTCACAAAATACTCCCATCAAGAACAACCCCGGTTTCAGCCAAGCAATTGGTTCATACTTTTTAACGCGCTTCAGCCTTTTTCAACTCTCACGGAATACATGAGCGTGAGCCATGGATATAACACTATGGGTGGAATAGAATATGATGATGGATGTTGTGTGGAGAAGACAAAAAAAGAGAAAGTCTCACATTGACGAGGATAATCAATGGGCTATGGAGATGCCCATCAATTGATGTCAACATGAGGAGTAGGGATTGCCATGCAACGGATGCACTAGAGCTATAAATGAATGCTCAATGAAAGAAAACTAGTGGGTGTGCATCCAACTTGCTTGCTCATGAAGACCTAGGGCATTTGAGGAAGCCCATCGTAGGAATATACAAGCCAAGTTCTATAATGAAAAATTCCCACTAGTATATGAAAGTGACAACATATGAGACTCACTATATGAAAAATATGGTGCTACTTTGAAGCACAATATATGGGACTCGCTACATGAAGAACAAGGTGCTACTTTGAAGCACAAGTGTGGAAAAAGAGATAGTAACATTGCCCCTTTTTATTTTTTTATTTTTTTTCTTTCCTTTTTTTTCTTTTTCTGTTTTTCTTCTTTTTATTTTTTTGGGCCTTCCTTTTTTTCTTTTGGCCTTTCTTTTTTTTCTTTGGGACAATGCTCTAATAATGATGATCATCACACTTTTATTGATTACAACATAGGAACTACAACTCGAAACTAGAACAAGATATGACTCTATATGAATGCCTCTGGCGGTGTACCGGGATGGTGCAATGAATCAAGAGTGACATGTATGAAAAATTATGCATGGTGACTTTGCCACAAATACGATGTCAACTACATGATCATGCAATGGCAATATGACAAAAGTAAAGTATGTCATGATGATGACAAACGGAATGGTGGAAAGTTGCATGGCAATATATCTCGGAATGGCTATGGAAATGCCATAATAGGTAGGTATGGTGGCTGTTTTGAGGAAGATATAAGGAAGTTTGTGTGTGATAGAGCGTACCGTATCACGGGATTTGGATGCATCGGCGAAGTTTGCACCAACTCTCAAGGTGAGAAAGGGCAATGCACGGTACCTAAGAGGCTAGCAATGGTGGAAAGGTAAAAGTGCATATAATACATGGACTCAACATTAGTCAAAAGAACTCATATACTTATTGCAAAATTTTTATTAGCCCTCGAAGCAAAGTACTACTACGCATGCTCCTAGGGGGAAGGTTGGTAGGAGTTAACCATCGCGCGCCCCCGACCTCCACTCAAGGGAAGGCAATCAAAAGAGCACTCTATGCAATAAATTTGTTACACAACTTTTACCATATGTGCATGCTATAGGACTTGCTAAATTCAACACAAGCATTCTTTAAATTCATAATCACCCAAATATCATGACTTTAATATCACTACCTCCATATCTCAAAACAATTATCAAGTATCAAATTGATCATAGCATCCAATTCACTTCCTATGATAGTTTTTATTATACCCAACTTGGATGCCTACCATTCTAGGACCAATTTTATAACCATAGAAAATACCATTCTGTTCTAAAAGACTCTCAAAATAATATAAGTGAAGCATGAGAGGCTAGCAATTTCTACAAAATTAAGCCACCGCCGTGCTCTAAAAGATATAAGTGAAGCACTAGAGCAAAAACTATCAAGCTCAAAAGATATAAGTGAAGCACATAGCATATTCTAACAAAATCAATCAAGTGGGCTTCTCCCAAAAGGTGTGTACAGCAAGGATGATTGTGGTAAACTAAAAAGCAAAGACTAAGATAATACATGACGCTCCAAGCAAAACACATATCATGTTGCGAAAAAAAATATAGTTCCAAGTAAAGTTACCAATGAACGAAGACGAAAGAGGGGATGCCTTCCGGGGGCATCCCCAAGCTTAGGATTTTGGATATTATTGAATATCTTGGGGTGCCATGGGCATCCCCAAGCTTAGGCTCTTGCCACTCCTTATTCCATAGTCCATCAAATCTTTACCCAAAACTTGAAAACTTCACAACACAAAACTCAACAGGAAATCTTATAAGCTCCGTTAGTGAAAGAAAACAAAATCACCACATAAGGTACTGTAATGAACTCATTCTTTATTTATTTTGGTGTTAAACCTACTGTATTCCAACTTCTCTATGGTTTATAAACTATTTTACTAGCCATAGATGCATCAAAATAAGCAAACAACACACAAAAAACAGAATCTGTCAAAAACAGAACAGTCTGTAGCAATCTGTAACTAACGCAAACTTCTGGAACTCTAAAAATCCTACCAAAATAGGAAGTCCTGGAAAATTGGTCTATTGATCAGCAGCAAAAGAATCAATGCAAAATCACGTTTCTGTGATTTAAAAAATCTAATTTTATGCACGCAAAGAGTCTGTTTTTCAGCAGAATCAAATTAACTATCATCATAGGTTATCCTATAGTTTCTACTTGGCACGACACTAATTAAAACATAAAAACACATCTAAACAGAAGGTAGATGCAAAATTTATTAAATAACAGCAATGAAAAATATTGGGTCGTCTACCAACAAGCGCTTTTCTTTAAAGCCTTTTAGCTAGGCATTGATAATTTTAATGATGCTCACATGAAAGACAAGAATTGAAGTGCAAAAGAAAGCGTCATGAAACATGTGACAAAACACATCTAAGTCTAACATACTTCCTATGCATAGGCATATTATAAGCAAACAATTTTGCAAGGCAAGCAAAAGCTAGCATATGCAAGGAAGAAGAAAGAGACGATAGCAATCTCAGCATGACGAGAGGTAATTTAGTAAGATAATAATTTCTACAATCATATTTTCCTCTCTCATAATAATTACATGTAGGATCATAGGAAAATTCAACAAAATAGCTATCACACAACATATTCTCAACACGATCCACATGCATGCAAAGTTGACACTCTTCCAAAATAGTGGGATTATCATTAACTAAAGTCATGACCTCTCCAAACCCACTTTCAATAATATTGCAAACACTATTATAAATCTCATATTCATCATGGGGCTTAAATAAATTCTCAAGATCATAAGAAGAATCACCCCAATCATGATTATTGCAACAAGTAGTAGACATAGAAAAACTAGCATCCCCAAGCTTAGGGTTTTGCATATTATTACACAATTGACATCAAGAGAATTTATAGTAAAATCATTGCAATCATGCTTTTTATTCAAAGAGTTATTGTGAATCTCTTCATAAATTTATTCATCATAATTTTCAGATTCACAAATTTCAAGCAAAGCTTTATAAAGATAATCTAGTTCACAAAACTCACTAGCAATTGGTTCATCATAATTGGATCTCTTAAAAAGATTAGCAAGCGGATGAGGATCCATAGATCTTAGGTTCTGTTTAGCAATAAATAAGCATCTATTCCAACGAAACGAGCAAACGGAAGGGCAAGAAAAAGAGAGAAGAGATTGGAAAAGAGAGGGCAAATAAAACGACAAGGGTGAAGTGGGGGAGAGGAAAACGAGAGGCAAATGGCGCCAGAAATCCTTCTTGCTATGTCTTGAGCTTGCATTGGTTTTCCTTGAAGAGGAAAGGGTGATGCAGCAAAGTAGCGTAAGTATTTCCCTCGGTTTTTGAGAACCAAGGTATCAATCTAGTAGGAGGCTCCTCAAAAGTCCCACGCACCTACACAAACAAACAAAGAACTCGCAACCAACGCAATAAAGGGGTTGTCAATCCCTTCACGGCCACTTGCAAAAGTGAGATATGATAGAGATAGTATGATAAGATAAATATATTTTTGGTATTTTATATTGTAGATGCAAAAAGTAAAGATGCAAATAAAAGTAGATTGAAAGCTTATATGATAAAAGATAGACCCGAGGGCCATAGATTTCACTAGTGGCTTCTCTCAAGATAGCATAAGTATTACGGTGGGTGAACAAATTACTATCGAGCAAATGATAGAAAAGCAAATAATTATGAGATTATCTAGGCATGATCATGTATATAGGCATCACGCCCGCGACAAGTAGACCGACTGCTGCCTACATCTACTACTATTACTCCACACATCGACCGCTATCCAGCATGCATCTAGAGTATTAAGTTCATAATAACAGAGTAACGCATTAAGAAAGATGACATGATGTAGAGGGATAAACTCAAGCAATAAGATATAAACATCATCTTTTTATCCTCGATGGCAACAATACAATACATGCCTTGCAACCCTTTCTGTCACTGGGTAAGGACACCGCAAGATTGAACCCAAAGCTAAGCACTTCTCCCATGGCAAGAAAGATCAATCTAGTAGGCCGAACCAAACTGATAATTCGAAGAGACTTGCAAAGATAACTCAATCATACATAAAAGAATTCGGAGAAGATTCAAATATTTCTCATAGATAAACTTGATCATAAACCCACAATTCATCGAATCTCGACGACCACACCGCAAAAAGAGTTACATCAAATAGATCTCCACAAGAGAGGGGAGAACATTGTATTGAGATCCAAAAAGAGAGAAGAAGCCATCTAGATAATAACTATGGACCCGAAGGTCTGTGGTAAACTACTCACAACTCATCGGAGGGGCTATGGTGTTGATGTAGAAGGCCTCCATGGTCGATTCCCCCTCTGACGGAGCATCGGTGAAGGCTCCAAGATGGCATCTCGCGGATACATAAGGTTACGACGGTGGAAATTGTTTTTCGTTGGCTTCGTGGATGTTTTCAGGGTACGTAGGTATATATAGGAGGAAGAAGTACGTCGGTGGCCGCTCGTGGGGCCCAGGGGATAGGGGGCGCGCCCTCCTATCTCCTGGCCGCCTCGATTGCTTCTTGACTTGCACTCCAAGTCCTCTGGATCACGTTCGTTCCAAAAATCACGCTCTCGAAGGTTTCATTCCGTTTGGACTTCGTTTGATAGTCCTTTTCTTCGAAATACTGAAATAGGCAAAAAAAATAGCAATACGGGCTGGGCCTTCGGTTAGTAGGTTAGTCCCAAAAATGATATAAATATGTAAAATAAAGCCCATAAACATCCAAAAGGGGTAATATAATAGCATGGAACAATCAAAATTATAGATATGTTGGAGACGTATCAACCGGTGGAGCGCCACGACCGGCCGCCCCGCCGCGGCAGCACAATTGGCCGGCACAGCGCCACGACCAGTCCCGCCAGCAGCCGAGGCGCCAACGGCGGGAGGCGGTCCTCGCTTGATAGGCGGCAGCCCTCGTCCTGCCATGCCGCTGGCGTAGGTGATTTTCCTCGCCCGACCTGTGCCTAGCGAAGGAAAACCCAGACCCGAAACCCTAGACTCGATCGTAGGTTCGATTGGCAGCGGTGATACATGCACGTACGTCTGTTTGGGATGAAACGAGGCTTGGGCCTCGTCTGAACCTGGAGAACCCACGACCATCGCAACATCCATCACTGCATCAAACCCGGGTCCACGGCCCAATAACACATTCAAACGAGCCCGTCTGGCCGCTCGAACAATGCTCGCTGATCTCGCCATCGACAATCTTTGCGGCGCGATGGCCAGCCAATATTTCCTTTCTTCTTCTTCCGTGTGACAAAAGTCCAATTATCCGGCAAGAATTCTAACAAAGTTATAGATTCTCTCATTAACTTAGGGATCGGTCCGATCCACGGCTTCATGGCCGGCTTGGAGGTTTGAGTTTTTGAACGACGTCGATCAGTTGTAATCTTGGGCTCCGGCAATGGACCGGCACCCGACGAGACCATGGGCATTCTAGTGGGGCCATGACACTCCACTTTTTCTTCGTCCTCACTCTCCAGAAGCGCACAAAAAGTCCTCCCAGTCGTGCATGGGCCATTGGCTCCATCAGATCGATCATCTCTGGTGCCTTCGGTCATAAATCTAGCTGCACACATTCGCCAACAACTACGTCATATACATCAAGTTTGAATTGAAGACCTACCTCAATCATGTCGCCGTCCGGGAGATAATCGCCGGCGAGGACGTCGTTCTACAGATCGAGAAGAGCCATCCATTGCGAATGCGGATTGAATCGAAGACGTCCTTCGATCCAAATTCCTGGATCCGTCCCGACGAAGAAAATCGCCCGCCATTGTGACCATCGTCTCTCCTCCCGTATGATCGCACTATGCGAAGGGTCGCCACGGTCACCGCCCGATCCCGTTCGCCCCTCCTTTCCTCCCGGCGGCGCCGCCGCGAGGGTACTGGGAGAGCATGAACGGATCTGATGTGATCCCCCTGCACAGCCGCCCGGCGAGGATCGAGACGACAACGGTGGTAGGCCAGTCGCCTCAGGCGGCCTCGTTTCCGCCTCTCCCTCTCTCATCCTGTGTTGTATATGTGGATGATAGAGCAAGTAAAAATAATATTTTGTGCTATCTATACTACAGTGAATCAACTTGCAGCAGTGGCTTCTGTAGTACAAAATCGTGATGTGCAAGAGCACTTGATAGAATTAGTGAGTTTCATTGTGTTCGCCTGATTCTCAAATTTTCTGTGTTCAGTGTTGACATGTTGAATCTATCTGCAGTGGCTTCAGCTGTTGAGGTCTATGATGTCTGAGGCAGAATGGCGGATGAGGCAATATGTGCCAACAATTTAGAAATACATGTCAAATGCAGTTGTTTCATTCACACTGGGGCCCACTGTGCTCACATCATTGTATTTTATCGGGGAAAAGATCTCGGACTGCAAAGTCAATGATCAAGAATACAATGACTTATTTAGGCTAATGAGCACTTGTGGTCGTCTTCTCAATGATATCCAAGGCCTTGAGGTATTTGGGCCCCCTTTTATGCTAAACTTCCTATCGACGCACATCACATTCGCATATGTCATAAACATATATGTGCTTCAGTTATATTATTCACATACCACAACAAGCAAATTCATGTCATCTTAATATAAATAAGTATCGTGATGGTTGCCCGAACAAACAGTAAACAGATATGTGGTGAGATAGAGACACCATCGCAATCCTCGACGACCACAAATTCTAACAAAAATCAAGATTTACAATACTTCATAATCATGTCAATAATTCTCGTAAAACCCACACCAAAATGCATGTATGCACTACCGGAAAACGGTCCTACCACGATGGCCAAAACAATGCCGACGGCTGCCGTCGGCCTACTTGCGACAGCCTCGTCCCGGCCGTCGGCTTATCCTGGCCGTCGGGCTACCCCGATCTAAGCCAACGGCAGCTATCGACACAGAACGGCCGTCGGCCTAGCTGCGGACACGCTGACAGCATCCATCAGCATACATCAACTGTCGGCATACTAGTGGGCCCGACGACCCCTCCCGTGACCAACGGCTAACGCCGTCAAACCTATGTCGACGGTCGGGACGGGCGGCCGTCGGCATATCTCCGCATGACACATCACCGATCCGCGGTGTAGATATGCCGACGGCGGCCGTCGGCATAGGCGCCACGTCACAGATCCGTGGCACGGCGCCCACCTAAATCCTGATGTCTCTATGCCGACGACAATGCCATCGGCATAGTTATTTTTTTTCATACGTTTTTTTTACATATGTCGTCGGCATAGTTATTTTTTTCATACGTTTTTTTACATATGTTTTTATGCTTTTTTTACATATGTTTTTATGTTTTTTTACATATGTTTATATGCTTTTTTTGTATTATATGAATATATATGTAGTTTGTAATTTTTTCCATATATTATGAATATACATACATAGTTTGTATTTTTTTCGAGCACGTTAATAATGTGCCATCATGTTCTTTTAAATATAGGTCCTTATATTTTATTAAATTCAAAAATAGCTATGCCGACAGAAGTTTTGTGGCGGTTGCAAACTCCTGGCACCCGTCTCCGGAGTGTGACCCCCTCACATCCGCGGTGTGCCCCCCTCACGGACGGCGCCGCCATCGGCATCTGGAGGGCGGAAACAGCCGCATCGGGTCTATACGGAGGGGATGTTGCTCCCAAGTGTTTCTATGGGATGACCTACCACAACCGGGTGGTGTTGTGGCATGGTCGAAGAGGCGGCACGCATCTCTGGGGCGTGGACCCCCTAACGGACGGCGCCGCCGCCCGGATGTTGCTCCCAGATGTCCCTTCGGGCTAACCTAACACAACCGGGTGGAGAGGTCCACTATTCAAAGCCCTTCCATGGAAAGTTAAAGGGCTAGATCTTGTGGTTAACCGCTCCAGGGTTAGGCGGGATGGGGCCCTGGGGGTAGCAATGCCACCGGAGCGTCGCACCGGCCCCTCATACATGCAGGGTGGTGTTGTGGCATGTCCGAAGAGGCGGCACGCATCTCCAGGACATGGCCCCCCTCATGTACGGCGGCGCCGCCGGCACCTGGAGGGGCGAAACGGACACGTCAGGTCTACACGGAGGGAATGCAGATGTGGGTTTGGCCCGGATGTTGCTCCCAGGTGTCCCTCTATGCTGACCTGACACAACCGGGTGGAGAGGTCCACTGGTCAAAGCCCGTCCATGGGAAGTCAAAGGGCTAGATCTCATGGTCAACCGCTCTAGGGTTAGGCGAGACGGGGGCCCTGGGAGGGTAGCAATGCCACCGGAGCATCGCACCGACCCCTCATACATGCGGTGTGGTGTTGTGGCATGTCCGAGAGGCGGCACGCGTCTCTGGGGTGTGGCCCCCCTCACGGACGGCGATGACACAATAGTAGACGTTCTGCGGTAACGGTGCGGCGTGAATATTATTAAATACTCGGATCACGATAAAATCATGAGTTTTTTACACAACGTGGGAACATGTGTTATAGGAACGATGGTAATTTTTCATAAATTTTGGTGATGGAGAAGTATCCGAACACTTCCCTCTATGCGGATTGCCCTTCGCATGTCTACGACTGTGGCCGGCGGCCTCCATGGGCTAGCATGCCACCAATCTTGCGTACGCGGCATCTCACAAGTCTGCAAGTGTTGTGGCGGTTGCAAACGCCTGGCACGCGTCTCTGGGGAATGGCCCCCCTCACTGACGGAGCTGCCGCCAGCACCTGGAGGGGGGTGGGGGAAACGGACGCGCCGAGTCTACACGGAGGGGATGTAGATGTGGGTTTGGCCCGGATGTTGCTCCTAGGTGTCCCTCTGTGCTGAGCTCACACAACCGGGTGGAGAGGTCCACTGGTCAAAGCCCGTCCGTGGGAAGTCAAAGGGCTAGATCTCGTGGTCAACCGCTCCAGGGTTAGGCGGTACGGGGGCCCTGGGCAGTAGCAATGCCACCGGAGCGTCGCACCGGCCCCTCATACATGCGGGGTGGTGTTGTGGCATGTCCGAAGAGGCGGCACGTGTCTCCAGGGTGTGGCCCCCCTCACGGACGGCGATGACACAGTAGTAGACGTTCTGCGGTGACGGTGCGGCGTGAATATTACTAAATACTTGGATCGCGATAAAATCATGAGTTTTTTACACGACGTGGGCACTTGTGCTATAGGAACGATGGTAATTTTTCTTAATTTTTGGTGATGGAGAAGTATCCAAACACTTCCCTCTACGCGGATTGCCCTTCGCATGTCTACGACTGTGGCCAGCGGCCTCCGTGGGCTAGCATGTCGCCAATCTTGCGTACGCGGCTTCTCACAAGTATGAAAGTGTTGTGGCGGTTGCAAATGCGCGGCACACGTCTCCGGGGCGTGGCCCCCCTCACGGACGGCGCCGCCGCCGGCACCTGGAGGGGGAAACGGACGCGTCGGGTCTACACGGAGGGGATGTCACTACTAGGAAAAACCCTAGTAGTAGCGCGGGTTTAAAGCCCACTAGTAGCGCGTGCTGCCACGCTGCTAATAAGGCGCTACAGCTATTACTTAGCAGTAGCGCGTGTGACACGCGCTACTGCTAAGACACATAGCGGCAACGCTTCTTCTCTCTCACGCTGCTGCTAATCTAGCTAGTTGCAGCGTGTTTACTATCCATCGCTACTAGTATTCTTTTTTCTTTCTTTTTTCTTTTTAGTGTATTATACGCCGTTATACAAATTTTCATACAATACCAATTATGAGGTTTATATCATTATGTCCATAACAGTGTGTCAAATGAAGGTGGATTAGGTTCAAGTGGAGGCAATATGTGGTGCATGTCAAAAGTACACTACTAATCCAAACTTGATCTAGTTTGGACTAGGAGTACTTTTGATGTGCACCACATGTTGCCTCCACTTGAATCTAATCCGCAAGCACAAGATATTTAAGCATCATCATAGATATTACCACCAACAGTATTTATTTAATCACCATAGTCTTAGTGTAGCACATAATCATCTTCAAACTCATTCTAGCTAGCTAATCACCACCAACACTAGATGCGGTAGCTATCTAATCACCACTAACACTAGCTAATAATAACCATCATAGTCATTACCACCAACACTAGCTATTTAATCATCATAGTAATAGTGTAGCACATCATCATCTTCAAACTCATTTCTAGCTAGCTAATCACTCCCGCTGCTCTCTCTCACGTAAAATAACATAAAACATGTGTAGCTCTCCTCCTTCATCAAGTTGGAGCATGCAGATGAACCTGTCTCCTAATCGTGGGTTGCGCTTCTGATTGCTGCCCCTAGTACTTCTCTGCACTCCTCCATCACAAATTTGGTCCAGTCTTTCACTATTAAGAATTCGTCGCTTTTAGAAATCCTGAATGCACTAAAGTGCAGTGTAGGATATCTTGGCCGTAAGCTAACAATACTCATGGTACCTTTAGTCTCGATCCCATGAGGTACAACATTCATTGGGAGTCCCTGTTGAAGAACATCGTATGGTAACATACTTAGCAATGAAGTTTAGCTTAAAAATTAATGTGTGGAAAAGATGCACTTAGGACAAATAGTAAAAATCTTACCATCTTTCCTAAATAGATGTGACTGTAGTTCATTACGAACACTATTGGTCGCACGTTTTCAGTACTAACATTTCTAAGTGCAGGAAGAAAATTTGTCTTGACAGTATCAAGATCCGCAAGCCATGAAACATAATGACTTAGCTCCTCGCAGTTTAGTTCAGCCCCCGGACTGTAGTAGGTCCTGTCTACCAAGCGCTGGACATGTTTGCTTGAACGGAAATAAGCTGACAATAGAAATTAGTTGTCAACTATTTTTGAATAAACAATATAAAAGAAATAAATATGGTTGAGAAACTCACATAATGGTATAGCTGGAGGTGTCTGCACATCGACCCAGATGTCGGTATTACCTTCAATATCATCTTCTGGACGAATATCAAAGGTGATAGCCATATCAGGCTCAAATGCATAAGTCTTGCATAGTGCTCGCCATGTTTTGCATCCAAAATAGGTGTAGTCGTCTGCGTTGTATAATTTTGCGTGGAAAATATAACCATGCTCAGTCTTCAAGTAAACTTTCTTTACCTCCGTAGTACGACTGAAACCTATCTTATCCAATACATAAACTCTTGCATGGCAGGGGATACGCTAGTAGAATAGTAAAATAAATAAATTATAAGTTGAAGCAAATGAAGCAAATGTCATGCTTAATTACAAAAAAGACTTGTCGTTGTGACTTACTGTATCCACTTCGAAGTTCTCATCCATCTTGATGCTGAAGCGCCTATCATCATCTAGGAAGATTCCATCGCACGGGCCACACTCGTCTTTGCAGTATTGGAAAATACCAAAATCCTTTTCATCGTCAGACATTTCCTATGTTCATAGTTGAAACATTAATTGAAAATCGATCGAAGACAACTAGCAGGATACTCAACACACAAATCCGGGGCACTCGATATTTCCTACATATTCTGGCACAAGCCATGCAAAAATTCACAGAAAAATCTGGCATGACCTTTGCTAAAATAGGACATATCGAGCGCCTGAAATTTGCCGAAACAGAAATGAATCAACACTCCGGGAAAACATAGGCCACTCGGAGGTGTAACCTGCAAACATGACCGGCCACTTGGGCAAGCACATATCCTATTTGAGCAACACAAGTTATGCATTTCAAAATATCTTATAGGACTCGAATTAGCATGCATTCAATAAGCAAAAGTAAATCATCTCATGCGTCCGTACATCGTCGAATATTATCACTAATACATCCCGAATAGTATCATACATATAACATCACTAATACAACTAAAACCCTAGTGCACGACGGGTATCGGCGCCGGCGGTGGACACCCACAGAGAAGGAACCATCATAGGATCATAGCTCCAGTGAGATCCCTGGAGAACCTGCCAGGTATTGGAGAACCTGTGCTCCAACGCAAACAAGTAGCGATGGACGTGCGCGTCCTCCTCAGTAATACGGTGACACACCACCACTGCGGAGTCCTCGAGCCTCTAGACCGTCACTGGCCCACGCGGCTGCCACCAAAGAAGGTTCGGGTCAACGACAGGCTGGCTCCTCACCAACATGCGCCCCCTGGTAGGTAGCGCCTCCCAGTAGCACCCCGGCAGAGCCCAGTCCCGGACATGGCCCATCTGGTGAAGCAGGTGTCCTCCGCCGACTCGACGACGAGGATGCGGGATAGGCATCATCGACGTTGATGCGGAAAAAATTTCTTTAACTAAAAAAAAACAACAACAAGTTCTTACTAACTAGTTCTATTAATTCAAACTAGTTCTTACTAAAAATAAACTTACTATAAATAAAAATAAACTAGTACCTGGTTATTACTAACTAATTAGTACCTAGGAACTACTCCCCTAATTACCATCTAATTTAATGAACCTAGGGGTGGAAAGTGGTAGCGGATATTCCAATTATCCAACTTAAAAGTGAAATAAGTGGTCAAATTTTACTCATTTTATGATTCATCTTAGAAATTTGATTCGTTTCCACCCTTACATGAACCCTAACTAATTTGAACCGCATCCGCATCCGATTCGTTTCCACCCTTCAATGAACCCTAACTAATTTGATGCAACTAAAATATGAAGAAACCCTAGGCAGAGGTAGGGGAGAGGGAGGAGCAGGCGTGCTCACCTCGGGTGACTGGGGCGAGGGAGGGGTAGGCGGTGTCGAGGTAGGGGTCGGGGCTCGGGCGCGCGGCGGAGGGCGGGGTCGGGGGCGGCGTCCGGGGCGACGTTGAGTTTGGGGGCGGGGGCGGCGTTGAATCCGGGGTCGGGGCGGTGTTCAATCCGGGGTCGGGGGCGGCGTAGAGGGTGTGCGGAGAGCGACGGCGGCGCCGAGAGCGGAGGAGTTGGATTTGGGGGAAGTGGCCGTGGGGAAGGACGAACCCCATGGTTAAGTCAGAAGTAGCAGTAGCGCATTCCAGAAAGCGCGCTACTGCTACGTTAGCTACAACGCGTTTTGGGATACGCACTACTACTACTCCTTTGTCTTTTTCCCCTTTTTCATTTATTTTTCTTCACATTTTATTTTTTTCCTTTCACATTCTTCTATTTCTTTCACTTTCAACTAACTTTCTATTTGCTTTCCATTTAATTTTATATCCTTTAGCAGTAGTGAGTTTAGAATAAAATGCGCTGCTACAAAGAAAGTAGCGGTAGCGCGGTTCGATATAAATCTCTACTACTATGTGTAGCCTATCAGCTAAGCCGTGGGAATTTTAGTAGAACGTGTTTAGAATAAGGCGCGCTACTGCTAGAACTTTATCTGTAGCGCGGTTTGCACAAGCGTGCTACTGCAACTTAGCACCAGCGTGCTTTTTTGACCCATGCTACTCCTAAAGTTCTGTGTATAAGGTTTTGCCTAGTAGTGTGTAGCTGTGGGTTTGGCCCGGATGTTGCTCCCAGGTGTCCCTCTGTGCTGACCTATCACAACCAGGAGGAGAGGTCCACTGGTCAAAGCCCGTCCGTGGAAAGTCAAAGGGCTAGATCTCGTGGTGAACTGCTCCAGGGTTAGGCGGGACGGGGGCCCTGGGGGTAGCAATGCCACTGGAGCGTCGCACTGGCCCCTCATACATGCGGAGTGGTTTTGTGGCATGTCCGAAGATGCGACACGCATCTCCAGGACGTGGCCCCCTCATGAATGGCAGCGTCGCTGGCACTTGGCGGGGGAAACGGACGCGTCAGGTCTACACAGAGGGGATATAGATGTGGGTTTGACCCGCATGTTGCTCCCAGGTGTCCCTCTATGCTGACCTGACACAACCGGGTGGAGAGGTCCACTGGTCAATGCCCGTCCATGGGAAGTCAAAGGGCTAGATCTCATGGTCAACCGCTCCAGGGTTAGGCGGGACGGGGGCCCTAGGGGGTAGCAATGCCACCGGAGCATCGCACCGGCCCCTCATACATGTGGGGTGGTGTTGTGGCATGTCCGAAGAGGTGGCACGCGTCTCCGGGGTGTGGCCCCCCTCTCGGATGGCGATGACACAGTAGTAGACGTTCTTCGGTAACAGTGGGGCGTGAATATTATTAAATACTCGGATCGTGATAAAATCATGAGTTTTTTACACGATGTGGGCACACGTGCTATAGGAACGATGGTAATTTTTCATAATTTTTGGTGATGAAAAAGTATTCGAACACTTCCCTCTACGCGAATTGCCCTTCGCATGTCTACGACTGTGGCCGGCGGCCTCCGTGGGCTAGCATGCCGCCAATCTTGCGTACGCGGCTTCTCACAAGTCTGAAAGTGTTGTGGCGATTGCAAACGCCCGGCACACGTCTCCGAGGCGTGGCCCCCCTCATGGACGGTGCCGCCACTGGCACCTGGAGCGGGAAACGGACACGTCGGGTCTACACGGAGGGGATGTAGCTATGGGTTTGGCCCGGATATTGCTCCCAGGTGTCCCTCTGTGCTGACCTGACACAACCGGGTGGAGAGGTCCACTGGTCAAAGCCCGTCCGTGGGAAGTCAAAGGGCTAGATCTCGTTGTCAACCGCTCCAGGGTTAGGCGGGACGGGGGCCCTGGGTGGGGGTAGCAATGCCACCGGAGCATCGAACCGGCCCCTCGTACATGCAGGGTGGTGTTGTGGCATGTCCGAAGAGGTGGCATGCATCTCCGGGTGTGGCCCCCCTCACGGACGACGACGACACAGTAGTAGACGTACTGCGGTGATGGTGCGACGTGAATATTATTAAATACTCAAATCACGATAAAAACATGAGTTTTTTACACGACGTGGGAACATGTGCTATAGGACCGATGGTAATTTTTCAAAAAATTTGGTGATGGAGAAGTATCCGAACACTTCCTTCTACGCGGATTGCCCTTCGCATGTCTACGACTGTGGCCGGCGGCCTCCATGGGCTAGCATGCCGCCAATCTTGCGTACGCGGCTTCTCACAAGTCTGAAAGTGTTGTGGCGATTGCAAACGCCCGGCACACGTCTCCGGGGCGTGGCCCCCCTCACGGACGGTGCCGCCACCGGCACCTGGAGGGGGGAAACGGACGCGTCAGGTCTACTAGGAGGGGATGTAGCTGTGGGTTTGGCCCGGATGTTGCTCCCAGGTGTCCCTCTGGGCTGACCTGACACAACCGGTTGGAGAGATCCACTGTTCAAAGCGCGTCTGTGGAAAGTCAAAGGGCTAGATCTCGTGGTCAACCGCTCCAGGGTTAGGCGGGACGGGGGCCCTGGCAGGTAGTAATGCCACTAGAGCGTCTCACCAGCCCCTTATACATGCGGGGTGGTGTTGTGGCATGTCCGAAGATGCAGCATGCGTCTCCAGGACGTGGCCCCCCTCACGGATGGCGGCGCCACCGGCACCTGGAGGGGGAAATGGACTTGTCGGGTCTACACGGAGGGGATGTAGATGTGGGTTTGGCCCAGATGTTGCTCCCAGGTGTCCCTCTGTGCTGACCTAACACAACCGAGTGGAGAGGTCCACTGGTCAAAGCCCGTCCATGGGAAGTCAAAGGGCTAGATCTCATGGTCAACCGCTCCAGGGTTAGGCGGGACGGGGGCCCTGGGGGCAGCAATGCCACCGGAGCGTCGCACGGGCCCCTCATACATGCGAGGTGGTGTGGTTGTCAGGACCGGGTTTTCGGGTTGTTAATTTCCTAGAAAATGGCCCTTATGCTTACTAGCCCCTGGATTATTGTTAGCTGGCTAGACACAAACTTGATACAAAAACTCCAAGCAAAGTACATGATATGTAGTACAAGACCGTTCTGGCCTATGAGTACAACACCAGGTTTCTAGTGGTTGGTGGCGGAAGCGGTTTGTGGATGATCAGTGTCTATGGGACTCCATTTCCCACGGGAACAGCTGACCAGGTTAACTCCTATCTTCGCGAGACTGCTATCACCAATGATTAGGTTTCGGGGCTGTCATCTCGTCGCTCCTCTGCGCGCAAGAAATCTGGCCAAGACAATAGCCAGGGACAAGTCAGTGAGTACTTTGAATGTACTCGCAAATATTATGAACACAGGTATAATATAACAAACGATAATCATGCTCTGAAATATTCCATGATACACGACGTCAGTCACAGAAATAAAATCCATGATGCACGCAAACCAGTTATTCACGCAACACATGAATAATGCAATTAGAGAGTAGAAATAGAATGCCTAAGTCGGGCGTCTGAGCGACACCACAAAAAGGGCTCATGAGTGAAATAAATAACGAATGTGCCGCAGTCGGGCGTCTATGCAATGCCACATAAAGGGCTTATATGGTAAATAAATAGAAAAACATGCCACAGTCGGGCGTCTGCACGACACCACATAAAGGGCTTATATGGTAAATAAATAACGAACATGCCACAGTCAGGCGTCTATGCGACACCACATAAAGGGCTTATATGGTAAATAAATACAAACATGCCATAGTCGGGCGTCTATGCGACACCACATAAAGGGCTTACAACAGAATAATCACAGTGAATATCCCAGAGGTAGAACCGTCCCAGAGATACTCAATAAATCAAATAATGAACATCATTATTCCATAATAATAATAATCACATTCATCATATGTCACTAGTCAAAATCAAAGTTCTGACTTATTGTTTTTCCTCCGAAGACCGACACTAAGACCGACACTTGACCCAACCCAGACTGTAGTCCTTAACCATGGACACGGCTACTCGAACAGGTTTAATCTCTGCAGAGGGTGTACTCTTTACCCACGAGTAACGGATTCCGTTAGTCCATTCAAACTAATTCCACTTACGGTCTTTTAGTTGAAAACACACCCAACCGCACACGCCAGCTTGACTCATCGGTGTTTGGAATCACCCACGACACTCGTTAAGCAAAACTCTAAGTGGGGAGGCTACAACCTCGATTAGCATGGGATCAAAACAATTATACCGCGTGCAAACTGGGGAAGCTACCTCCTCGGCTACAACCGAAACACCCATGCCCCCTGACCGGATGACTAGCTTTAATCCGTGGCCATGGTACCCTCATCCCGGCCCCTCTGTACGGTGTGTGCTAGAAAGGGGGTTGACAAATTACTGAACCGTACCCTACCTGTGGCAGGAACTAGTGGTAGCACGAAACAAGTGTGGGGGTTACTGGAACAAGACTCGATCTATGATCGACTCAGGAGGTTTAGGTGTTACCTGCATGATTAGCATAACAAATATGTTTTCAACCAACAGACATAACCACCACTCATCATGTCTCACTATGCCATACCGGACACAATCGTCTCAATGACCGGAAACAAGCTCGTGTCTACCCAAGACAGAGGCTTTCCCGGGTTCCTTCCGGTATGCACGAGAGGCATGTGATGGTGACTACCATCTCAACATATCAAACTCCAACAGCATGAATCATCAATATGCACTCGTGAGTTTGCACTTATCCTCACAGAAAAATAACGAAAAACTCTGAGACGAAAGGTGTTGTAACCGTATCAAAAAACACACGACAATATTATGCTAGGGTTCAGAATGCTTGCCTTAGAGTAGTGGGGGAGGCAGGGTGCATTCCAAAACTTTGGAAGTTTTCTCCTCTCTCCAAAATCCTATTAAAAATATTTTTGAATCAATGTATAGTTTCAAAAACAGTACCAAAAATTTGTCTGAATTTTTTTGAAATAAATCTTAAAATAAACTAGACAATATTTGAGAGAGGTAAGAAAAAGAATCAATTCATTTGGAGTTATATTTAAAAAGTTATAGGCAGTCAAAGTTTTGGTCAAAAATCTGTTTTTAAAACAAAACAGAAAAAGAAAAATGTTTCGATTACTGACCACGTCGAAGGCGTACTTTGGTTTTACGCCTCCACTTATCCAGCATGGACGGCGCGAGAGTCACTGACAGTGGGTCCAGCGGGCCCACTGGTCAGGTTTGACTGGTCTCCTCTCCCTCCTCTTCCTCTGCCCGAGCGGAGGCGGGACTCCGGCGACGCTCGCCGGCGAACAGCGGCACCGTTCGAGACACCGAGGGTGGAGATGGATCCGCGGGTCCAGGGCGGTCCTCCTGGTGGTCGCTAGTCAGGTGGGGACGGAGGGAGTCGCCGCGGCGAGCTTCGCGGCGGCGATAGCTTCGGGTCGATTTGGGAGTTTGAGCTGTGGTGGCCTCCGATCGTGTTTGAGCACCTAGGCGGCTCCACAAGACGAAGGGGAGTCGGGTGATGGCGTTGGCTGGACGGGGAAGGGCCTGGTTGCGATGAAACGGACCGGAGGGCGGTGGTGTCCGAACTGGCCAGAGTCGGGGAAGACGGCCTCCTCTGGTCGATTGCGGGCTAGGGGGGCGCTAGGGGAGTGTCTTGAGGCTGCCGGAGGTCTAGGAGGAGCTCGGGTCACCATTTATAGTGCAGCTAGGTCGGTTCCGCCATCTCCGAGGATAAGGTCGCCGTCCAATCGTTTCTGCTGCGGCAGGGCGTCGTGGCACCGACGGGCGCTTGCAGACGAGCGAGGGGATAAACTCGGACTGCTCTAGGGGCAGCTGGCGTGCGGCTGCGGCTCGGGCAGCGCCGACCGTGGCAGGAGCTCACTGCGGACGCCGGCGTGCCGCCAAGGGGCTCTAACAGCGGCGCTGTAGGGCACCAGGCACAGCTTGGTGTGTTTCGGCGAGTGGTCGAGTGTGGGGCGCGTCTCTGCGGAGTGAGCAAAAGCCAGGGGCCCGACGCGGCGGCTCGGTGCACGCGCGTGCAAAATGTGCGCTCTGGGCATGCCCAGAGCATGTACGCGACATGCTCGACAGAATGCCAAGGTGGTCTAGAGCGCTCGGGTGAGGCTGGCAACTAACAGGACTAGGCTAGGGTTTGCAAGAAGGCTAAAGGACAAGGGGGTTAGGTCAGGAGACCAAGCTTGCAATGTTAACTAAAAACCATGTCAAAACTGGCCATGCACACAAGGTGTTTGGCAAAATGCCAAAGGCACCTAGGCATTTCTTGGAGTGGTCATAATCTCCAGATTGGGGTCTCTTTAGTTGTAGGTGATGGTGGCCAGTTTAGTTTTCCAAGGGAAGAAACTTGTTAGTGCAATTATTTGAGAAAAACAGTTTTGGGCAGAAACTAAAAGCTGTCATTTCATGGACCAAAACTATTCCAATGGGTTCATGCTCTTGGACTTAAGGGTTTTGTAAGGACTACAAGTAGGAAAAAGAACCATGGGTAAAAGAGCAAGCAAAAATATAGTTGTAGTACAAATCCTCAAGTTGGACCAGAATGAAGATGAGGTTGATTCACTCAAAATTTTCAAAAGACATAACTTGGTTTTTGCATAAATGTGGATAATATACACCTACTGACCTCCC
Organism: Triticum dicoccoides; assembly: GCF_002162155.2. Taxonomy (NCBI): domain Eukaryota; kingdom Viridiplantae; phylum Streptophyta; class Magnoliopsida; order Poales; family Poaceae; genus Triticum; species Triticum dicoccoides. The sequence continues at coordinate 650,226,491 of NC_041383.1, read as the reverse complement.
CTAATTTTGGTGGGAGTTTTAAGGAAATATTAAAATAGGTTGTAGTGCAAAATTGCCCACTGGACCAGATTTAAAAACTTGGTGTAGGGCTCAAAATCTCCAATGAACAGAAGATGTTTTTGCATAAAAGTGTTTTAGGGACATCGTATATCATCCCCAAATTTTGGTGAAAATATTAGATGTATTTAACAAAGGGTTGCAGTGCAAAAGACACTCTGAAAATCACTTTGAAAGAGTAAAGCTCAAGAAAAACAAATATGCAAATAAAACCACTGATTAAGAATTGTTTTATTGAGTGAGTATAGAAGTCCAATAACATTTTTTTTTGGAAAGTTCCCACTTGGGGTAAAAACTCCTCGATATTAAAGAAGGGTGGTTCTGAAACCAAAAGAAAATCCAGAAAGCAAAATTTTTAAACTCCTGGAATTTTTTTAATAATTAAAACATGGTTAAAATTTTGGGGTGTTACAACACTACCCCCCTTAAAATGAAATCTCGTCCTCGAGATCTGATAAGGGTTGTTTGGCAAAAAAAATACTCCTGTAATTAAAACGTAGCTACATTGAGAGGGCAATAAGTGGTGCAAAACTACAGTGTGGCACACTGGCGATGCGTGGAAGAATTTACGGTCACTGTCTACTATTGGTTACAGTAAATTTAGAATAAACTTCTAAATTACTGAAAATATACGCTGGCCGTACCCGAGAGCACAGTGCTCTCTGTGGCTGACAGGTGGACCTGGGGCCCATTGTCGGTCTCTTCCTCTACCTCTGGCTCTCTCTTCTTCCTCTCTCCCGCACGCTTTCCCGCACTTTCTCCACCGGCGACGTCTAGCTAGTAGGGCATCTAGGCCGTATTGCGGTAATGCGTGGCGTGCTAGCTGCCAGCGCAGCGTGCACTCACCTCGCGGGCCAGTGCGCTGTCGGCACTACTCGCGGATTCGCCTCCGAACACCGGTGATCGAGCGACGAGCGGCGCTGGTGGACTTCGCCCACCGTACACCGATCTCGAGCTATAAAACGACTGCGGTGCTCCTTCTTCTTCCTCCATCTGACCTCTCTTCTCCTTCTCCTCCCTTCTCCCCATTTCTGTCTGCAGGAGCTCGGGACAAGGCTCTGATGGCGGAGGTGATGCCGGACTGGTACGTGATCCTGATGTGCGGAGGGTTGGCGGCATTGCTGGGGTTCTCCGTGCTCCTGTGTGTGATGATCCTCGATGATCGTTGTGATGCGGCCGCTCGAGTGTTAGCTCTCCGCGGTGGCGGTGATCATGATGATTAGGTACGGTGTTAGGTGCTAACTGCTGTCAGGGTGCCGGAGGTAACTTGTACCTGAGTAATTACTCACAAATCTCTCCCTCTGAGACTGTGGGGTGTTAGGGAGGCGATTAGTTTGGTGCAAAAATGTGCATGAGGATTTGCACTAGGTCGAGTGGTTGTGAGTTTGCTGTAATGGTGCTGCGTGAAATAAAAATCTATGACGTGAAGGAGTGTATGCTGCAACAACTCCGAGAAAAATCTCACTTCAGGATTTACCAAGAGTGAAAACAGTTAATAAAACCTTTTTACCGAAGTAAAATCACTCATATCGATGGAAACTAATGATTTAATTCATCGTACACATTTAGGATACCACACACAAGTTGCAATACATAAATAACTGTAGGGACAATAAACACAGCAATGACACTTACAACGACAATGGTAAATGGACAGGGTCCTGAGAAAAAGTCTCTGGAATCGGGGCACACTCTTCTTCTATCGAGGGGAGTGGATTGACCAGTCGATGAATGTGCCTCTCCTGGTTGGGCCTTAGTGGTTTGCCGATGGCGATTTGAGGATTCAAATCAGCGAGGCTCTGGAGATAGCCCATTACTCGCTGGGTCAAACATTCTTGCGCGATGACATACTAGGCCAGATTGGCCAGTACTGGGTCTCTCTCGATTCGCTCACCGGGAAAAGATGTTACTTCTCCAGGTGCTGCACGACTCGGGAAATAATAATATCCCCGTTTGCTGGCATAGGGCACCGCGAATCGAAGATGAGTAAGCGCCTCATACGCAGCAGCTTCTATGGCCATATGCGGAGTCGGCATAGATTTCCCCACGAAGGAAGCTTTTGTGGGGTCTTGGTTTGGGTTTGCAGGAGGAACATGCACCACTGCCCAATATTTCAAGGTGGAAGGGGTGATCCTCAATTTGAGCAACTCGTACTGGGGTGGATGGGTAGCACTCATGGTACTGTAGGTAAAGTCCCACAAAATTTTAACAAAGCTGCCTGGAGTTGCATCTGGAGTTCTCAGATAAATACTAGGGCTCGGGATGGCAATGGAGATGGTGGTGCGAGTGGGGCTCAAGGTGAACGGTACCTGGCAAGATCACGGGGTGGCCTCTTATATAGCATTTGGGGCTAGGTTATTTGCCGTGGTGAAAAGTAACTAGTCGATCGGGTCTGCTCCATGGGGTCGGGGCCAATGCTACAGCTACACATATCCTATAAAAGTGATGTATTACTCTGGAGGTCGTCGGCGTGGTTTTGGTAGCTGTGCTCGAAAAACAATGCAACCGCATGCTCACAAATTTAATGCAAGGCTACTATTTAAAACAGAGGCACACAAGCAAGCTGCGATTATTCAAATCGATGCAGGATTACATAATCACAGGGCGTCGGCATACTGAGACTCGGTACTACTCGAGTGACTTAGTCTACCTCGTTTATATCTAAACGAGCCTGCCTTGTGGACGTCGAGGCTTCTCCACGGGTTTCGCCGTCGGGATTAGCTGGAGGGGGTTGAGGGGCTGCCGGGTCGGGGTAGTGATGATGACCATCCCGGGGATTGTTGGCCACAATCCCGCTGGAGCGTGTTCCCAAAATGCGACGAAGCACTTCTGGGGACACCAAGGTATTGTGGTCGATGGCTGGGGCAGTCCTCAAGGTCTCGATCGGGTATCCAAACAGCAGGACTGGGTTGTCGATGTCGGCCTCATCTTCTCCTCTCGCCGGGGCTCGGCGAACCAGCTCTCCACGAGCTGCGATCAGATCAAGGGTGATTTGATCGAATAGTTCCTCTAGTGCACCTACATAGCGCACTAGATGCAATAATGCAGGATCCGTCTCATGATCTCTGTTGACAACCTGGGGTGGCCTACCATACCCATCACGGCTGGGGTAGTAGTAGAACGAGCGACAGTTAACTCTGGGCGACAAGTGCCAAAGTTGAACTATAGCCTCTCGAGCATCTAGTTGAATGGCTAGTGGCTCAAAGGAAGTTGTCCTTCCGGTGAACTTGTAGTGGCGTTCTGGCGATAGACCCCTACCATAGATGTGTATAGTGGCCCAGAATTGATGGCTCTCACCGCTCATGGGTCCTTGGTACGCAACATATTCTGGAGGCTCCTCTAACGCAAAACACGGTGGGTGAGGTTTGCTAGCATGGTCACAAAACCTCCAAGGTTGTTTGTCGTGGTTTCATTGTGCACGACGGGGCCAGGCATTATGGCTTGGTTTGAGGAAGGAGGTTGGGTTGTGCTGTGTTGAGGTTAGCGTGCCCTTTTTATAGAAAAGAGGGCGGAGTCTTCCTTCGCACGCTCGCGAATGAGACAATTTAGGTGTCGGTCACTGGCATGTGATCGACAGGCTAGGCTGATAGGGTGGGCACTGACTGCCAAAAGGTGTCGGGTCACTGTGGGTCTATCTTATGCGAGAAGCTTGGCCGGGGTTAGGTTATGGTCTGGTGGTTTGGTTAGGTTTATTGACCTGGCTAAGATAGGATTAGCCAATGGTCAGCCTGGCTCTAATACCAAGTCTGTCAGGACCGGGTTTTCGGGATGTTAATTTCCGAGAAAATGGCCCTTATGCTTACCAGCCCCAGGATTATTGTTAGCTGGCAAGACACAAACTTGATACAAAAACTCCAAGCAAAGTACATGATATGTAGTACAAGACCGTTCTGGCCTATGAGTACAACACAAGGTTTCTAGTGGTTGGTGGCGGAAGCGGTTTGTGGATCATCAGTGTCTACCGGACTCCATTTCCCACGGGAACAGCTGACCAGGTTAACTCCTATCTTCACGAGACTGCTATCACCATTGATTAGGTTCCGGGGCTGTCATCTCGTCGCTCCTCTCCATGCAAGAAATCTGGCCAAGACAATAGCCAGGGACAAGCCAGTGAGTACTTTGAATGTACTCGCAAACATTATGAACACAGGTATAATATAACAAACGATAATCATGCTTTGAAATATTCTATGATACACGACGTCAGTCACAAAAATAAAATCCATGATGCACGCAAACTAGTTATTCACGCAACACATGAATAATGCAATTAGAGAGTAGAAATAGAATGCCTCAGTCGGGCGTCTGAGCGACACCACAGAAAGGGCTCATAAGTGAAATTAATAATGAACGTGCCGCAGTCGGGCGTCTATGCGACGCCACATAAAGGGCTTATATGGTAAATAAATAGCAAAACATGCCACAGTCGGGCGTCTGCGCGACACCACATAAAGGGCTTATATGGTAAATAAATAACGAACATGCCATAGTCGGGTGTCTATGCGACACCACATAAAGGGCTTATATGGTAAATAAATAACAAACATGCCACAGCCGAGCATCTATGCGACACCACATAAAGGGCTTACAACAGAATAATCACAGTGAATATCCAGGAGGTAGAACCGTCCTAGAGATACTCAATAAATCAAATAATGAACATCGTTAGTCCATAATGATAATAATCACAATCATCATATGTCACTGGTCAAAATCAAAGTTCTGACTTAGTTGTTTTTCCTCCGAAGACCGACACTAAGACCGACACTTGACCGAACCCAGACTGTAGTCCTTAACCATGGACACGGCTACTCGAATAGGTTTAATCTCTGCAGAGGGTGTACTCTTTACCCACGAGTAACGGATTCCGTTAGTCCATTCAGACTAATGCCGCTTACGGTCTTTTAGTTGAAAACACACGCAACCGCACACACCAGCTTGACTCATCGGTGTCTGGAATCACCCACGACACTCGTTAAGAAAAACTCTAAGTGGGGAGGCTACATCCTCGATTAGCATGGGATCACAAAATTTATACCGCGTGCAAACTGGGGAAGCTACCCCCTTGGCTACAACCGAAACACCCATGCCCCCTGACTGGATGACTGGCTTTAATCCATGGCCATGGTACCCTCATCCCGGCCCCTCTGTACGGTGTGTGCTAGAAAGGGGGTTGACAAATTACTTAACCATACCCTACCTGTGGCAGGGACTAGTGGTCGCACGAAACAAGTGTGGGATTTACTGGAACAAGACTCGATCTATGGTCGACTCAGGAGGTTTAGGTGTTACCTGCATGATTAGCATAACAAATATGTTTTCAACCAACAAACATAACCACCACTCATCATGTCTCACTATGTCGTACCGGACACAATCGTCTCAACGACTTGAAACAAGCTCGTGTCTACCCAAGACAGAGGCTTTCCCGGGTTCCTTCCGGTATGCACGAGAGGCATGTGATGGTGACTACCATTTCAACATATCAAACTCCAACATCATGAATCATCAATATGCACTCGTGAGTTTGCACTTATTCTCACAGAAAAATAACGAAAAACTCCGAGATGAGAGGTGTTGTAACCGTATCAAACAACACATGACAATATTATGCCAGGGTTCAGAATGCTTGCCTTCAAGTAGTGGGGGAGGCAGGGTGCATTCCAAAACTTTGGAAGTTTTCTCCTCTCTCCAAAATCCTATTAAAAATATTTTTGAATCAATGTATAGTTTCGAAAACAGTACCGAAAAGTTGTCTGGATTTTTTTGAAATAAATCTTCAAATAAACTAGACAATATTTGAGAGAGGTAGGAAAAAGAATCAATTCATTTGGAGTTATATTTAAAAAGTTATAGGCAGTCAAAGTTTTGGTCAAAATCTATTTTTAAAATAAAACAGAAAAAGAAAAACATTTCGATTACTGACCACGTCGAAGGCGTACTTTGGTTTTACGCCTCCACTTATCCAGCGTGGACGGCACGAGAGTCACTGACAGTGGGTCCAGCGGGCCCACTGGTCAGGTTTGACTGGTCTCCTCTCCCTCCTCTTCCTCTGCCCGAGCGGAGGCGGGACTCCGGCGACGCTCGCCGGCGAACGGCGGCACCGTTCGAGACACCGAGGGTGGAGATGGATCCACGGGTCCAGGGTGGTCCTCCCGGTGGTCGCTAGTCAGGTGGGGACGGAGGGAATCGCCGGCGGTGAGCTTCGCGGCGGCGATAGCTTCGGGTCGATTTGGGAGTTTGAGCTGTGGTGGCCTTCGATCGCGTTTGAGCAGCTGGGCGGCTCCGCAAGACGAAGGGGAGTCGGGTGGTGGCATTGGCTGGACCGGGGAAGGGCCTGGTTGCGACGAAACGGACCGGAGGGCGGCGTTGGCCGAACTGGCCGGAGTCAGGGAAGACGGCCTCCTCTGGTCGATTGCGGGCTAGGGGGCGCTTGAGGAGTGGCTTGAGGCTGCTGGAGGTCTAGGAGGAGCTCGAGTCACCATTTATAGTGCAGCTAGGTCGGTTCCGCCATCGCCGAGGATAAGGTCGCCGTCCGACCGTTTCTGCTATGGTAGGGCGTCGTGGCACCGATGGGCACTTGCAGACGAGCGAGGGGATAAGCTCGGACTGCTCCAAGGGCAGCTGGCGCGCGGCCGCGGCTCGGGCGGCACCGACCGTGGCAGGAGCTCACTTCGAACGCCAGCGTGCCGCCAAGGGGCTCTGACAGCAGCGTTGTAGGGCACCAAGGGCAGCTTGGCGTGTTCCGGCGAGTGGTCGAGTGTGGGGCGCGGATCTGCGGAGTGAGCAAAAGCCAGGGGCCCGACGCGGCGGCTCGGAGCACGCGCGTGCAAAAGGAGCGCTCTGGGCATGCCCAGAGCATGTACGCGACATGCTCGACAGAATGCCAAGGTGGTCTAGAGCGCTCGGGTGAGGCTGGCAACTAACAGGACTAGGCTAGGGTTTGCAAGAAGGCTAAAGGACAAGGGGGTTAGGTCAGGAGACCAAGCTTGCAATGTTAACTAAAAACCATGTCAAAACTGGCCATGCACACAAGGTGTTTGGCAAAATGCCAAAGGCACCTAGGCATTTCTTGGAGTGGTCATAATCTCCAGATTGGGGTCTCTTTAGTTGTAGGTGATGGTGGCCAGTTTAGTTTGCCAAGGGAAGAAACTTGTTAGTGCAATTATTCGAGAAAAACAGTTTTGGGCAGAAACTAAAAGCTGTCATTTCATGGACCAAAACTATTCCAATGGGTTCATGCTCTTGGACTTAAGGGTTTTGTAAGAAGGATTACAAGTAGGAAAAAGAACCATGGGTAAAAGAGCAAGCAAAAGTATGGTTGCGGTACAAATCCTCAAGTTGGACCAGAATGAAGATGAGGTTGATTCACTCAAAATTTTCAAAAGACATAACTTGGTTTTTTCATAAATGTGGATAATATACTCCTACTGACCTCTCCTAATTTTGGTGGGAGTTTTAAGGAAATATTAAAATAGGTTGTAGTGCAAAATTGCCCACCGGGCCAGATTTAAAAACTTGGTGTAGGGCTCAAAATCTCTAATGAACAGAAGATGTTTTTGCATAAAAATGTTTTAGGGACATCATATGTCATCCCCAAATTTTGGTGAAAATATTAGATGTATTTAACATAGGGTTGCAGTGCAAAAGAGACTTTGAAAATCACTTTGAAAGAGTAAAGCTCAAGAAAAACAAATATGCAAATAAAACCACTGATTAAGAATTGTTTTATTGAGTGAGTATAGAAGTCCAATAACATTTTTTTGGAAAGTTCCCACTTGGGGTAAAAACTCCTCGATATTAAAGAAGGGTGGTTATGAAACCAAAAGAAAATCCAGAAAGCAAAATTTTTAAACTCCTGGAAAAAATTTAATAATTAAAACATGGTTAAAATTTTGGGGTGTTACAGTTGTGGCATGTCCAAAGAGGCGACACGAGTCTCCGGGGTGTGGCCCCCCTCACAGACGGAGATGACACAGTAGTAGATGTTCTGCTGTAACGGTGCGGCGTGAATATTATTCAATACTTGGATCACGATAAAATCATGAGTTTTTTACACGACGTGGGCACATGTGCTATAGGAACGATGGTAATTTTTCATAATTTTTGGTGATGGAGAAGTATCCGAACACTTCCCTCTACGCGGATTGCCCTTTGCATGTCTACGTCTGTGGCCGGCGGCCTCCATGGGCTAGCATGCCGCCTGTCGGTTACAAAACCGGCGGATCTCGGGTAGGGGGTCCCAAACTGTGCGTCTAGGCGGATGGTAACAAGAGACAAGGGACACGATGTTTTTACCCAGGTTCGGGCCCTCTCGGTGGAGGTAAAACCCTACTCCTGCTTGATTACTATTGATGATATGGGTAGTACAAGAGTAGATCTACCATGAGATCAAGGAGACTAAACCCTAGAAGCTAGCCTATGGTATGATTGTTGTTCGTCCTACGGACTAAAACCCTCTGGTTTATATAGACACGGAGAGGGTTAGGGTTACACAGAGTCGGTTACAATGGTAGGAGATCTACATATCCGTATCGCCAAGCTTGCCTTCCACGCCAAGGAAAGTCCCATCCGGACAGGGGACGAAGTCTTCAATCTTGTATCTTCATAGTCTAGGATTCCGGCCAACGGTGATAGTTCGGCTATCTGGATACCCCCTAATCTAGGACTCCCTCAGTAGCCCCTGAACCAGGCTTCAATGACGACGAGTCCGGCGCGCATATTGTCTTCGGCATTGCAAGGCGGGTTCCTCCTCCGAATACTTCATAGAAGATTTTGAACACAAGGATAGTGTCCGGCTCTGCAAAATAAGTTCCACATACCACCGTAGAGAGAATAATCTTTACACAAATTTAATCTGCTGACGTATTTTGCGGCGTGATGTCACATGTGACACTCCAAAAAATTTTGTTGTTTTTGTTTTCAGCAAGAGCCTTGCCTGGTTTAAAGAAGAACATTTAAACCCTTCTTAAAAACCTCTCTTCTGAGTTTTCCTTCTCAAAATCTTTTTCTTGGATTTAGTTTCTTCTAAAAAGAAAACCTTTTTGGTTTTGGGCTTTTTTGGTTTTGATCCATTCTTGTTTTACCATACCTCTTGTGGTAAAATTCTCCCAAAACCTCTCCTTCCACTTTGGGACATCCCAAACTTTCTGTCCCAACTAGTTAAATCCATTTTTGGATTTTATCTCATTTAATTCTTTTCCCAAAACAATTATGTCCTTTATTTTTAGCCTAGGTAATTTGCAAAGCAAGTACCTTAATGCCTTTGAACTTTGATCTCAACTCAACTCCTCTGGATAGTCCTTAGCACCCACAACCTAGAACCATCAAGATCCACTCTTCTCCTTTTCAAAATTTTCAAAATTCACCCTCTGCAAGTTTGGACCAGATTTGTGAAATTTGGTGAAATTCATATCTCACTTCTCCAAAAATTCCACCAAAATTCAGGCAACCCCCAGTTTCAATGAGAGACCACTCCACCAAAAACCAGCTCAAGGAAAAATCCCCACATGCCAAAATCATTCTGTCGAACACCTGGCATGCACTATTACTCTGCATCTTCAGAAAATTCTGTAAGTTCAGTGTCGTTTCTTCGTCAGAGTTCAGTCACATGTCGACTGTGCGCCTGGCGCGTTGTGCACGGCTCCTCCTCCCTCTCCGGAGCACCACACGCGCGCTTGGCTCGTTCCTGGTGCCGGTGGCACCCTGGCCCGCCTGTGTCGGCGTCTTCCGCAGCGGCAGAGCCTCCTGTGGCGGCCGACAGGGAGCACCCTGCGGCATAACGCCGTTCGGCACCGCCCAAACCACCTGAGAGCTCCGCGTGGCCATCTCCCTTGCCAGCGCATGCATGCAGCACCGTCGCCGTGGCCTGGCACGCTCAGGGCGCGCTCTTTGCCGCCGACGTGCCGTACGGCCGTTCCGTCGGGGATAGGCCGTAACCACCCCTACCTTGTTGGGTTAGACACTGGAATGGAACCAGTGCTCCGTATAGACGATGCTCAAGCCTCTAAACCAACCGTCCAGCCACAGCACCGTCGTAATCGCTTGCCGGACTTATCCCGTTCACGGCAACCGCCTCGGGCCGACTATAAATAGCGCCTCCGAGCTCGCTCTTGACCCCGCACACCTCCACCACCTCACAAGACCCCGCCCAACCTTTGGAAGAGCCTTGAGGGGCCCTTCTTCCTCAACTCCGGCCACCTCCATCCACTTCGGGCTCCGGCAGCATTCTCGCTGGTGAGAACTCCTCCACCGCCCTAGACTTGCCCGTAGCCTCATGCCACCTCTAGGAGACTAACCCCCACTCCAATTTGACCCCAACAGCTCTCTCCGACGAGGTCCACGACTACCCGAACCACCGTCCGCCGGAGCAAGGGCCGCCATCGACACAGTGCTCGCCGGCGACCACCACCACCACCCACCGACGCGGAAGGACGTACTTAACACGGAGGTACCACCCGATCCCCTTGCCTCGCCGTGGATCGCCGTCGGCGACCACCGCAGCTCTCGGGCACCGACGAGCCCCATCTCCCTCATTTAAATATTCAAACCTAACGGGTGGGACCCGCCTGTCAGTCTCTCATTCTTTTTTAAAACGAATCATTTTCTGGACTTTTCTACAGAACCCCCTGAGAGTTTTCTGTTTCATTGCAAAAAGGTCCCTGAATCAAAACCCTTATTACTTTTTAACAGAAAAGGATTTTTTATTTGATACTTTTTCTGTTCTCTTTAAAATTTTGTCTAGTTTTTTATCAGATTTATTTGAGAATTATTTGGATTACTTTTTGTGCACCTCGCGGTATTTACGTTACGTGCGTATTTTCTTATACCGTAGATACCGGAGGAGGTGACGGAGCCGCGAACTTCACCCAGTTAGACTCCGACTACTCCGATCTAGGCAAGCATGTTTGAACTCTTGATATGATGAGTGTTTGTTGCATGTTTGCATTTAGGAGTTTCATGGCATGTTTATGAACATATCTTTGAATGTTATATTTCATGCACAGAAGTGGAAAGTAAGTTTCGGAAAGCCATATGTTGTTGGATACATATTTGCATGGCCATGTGATGGCATGAGGATGGTAAGATGGCAGTGTTGTGGCATGCCAGTCTTACACCAGTCTATTTGTCTTCATTGTCATCGTGAATCAAATCACATTCCCATTCATTTCCATTCCTGTACTACCACATGTTTTCCGCAAGGAATATGGCTTAGTAAGTTGCAAACCGTTTTTCCTGGTACACACCAAATAGAGAGGTTGGGATGAGGGTTCCATGGACCTGGATTAAAGCCCGTCATCCGGTCAGGGGGCATGGGTGTTTCCGGTTGGGACCGAGAGGGGGGCACCCCTTAGAGCGCGCGTATAGAAATTTGATCCCATGCTATTCGAGGTTGTGACCTCCCCGTCTCAAAGTTTTTCTTGGATGTTGTCTATGGTGATTCCTGGCATCCTGAGGTGGAATGGGTGTGTACTGGTTAAATGTGTTTCTACCGAAATACCATAAACGGAACTAGTCCTTCGTGACTATGGAAATCCGTTGGCTGTGGTCAGTTAGTACAAACTCTGCAGAGTCACGAATCCTTTAAATCATCTTGTACATGTCCAAGTACTGTGTTCATCTTATCTTGTCAGATATCAGCCTCAGTGACAAAACCCGGTGGACTACATGAGTTTTAAATCCGATTAAAAGTTTATTCTTGTGGATGGACTAACCCATTATTTACTTCTGATACAAGCCCTTTTTGTGATGTCGCCCAGACGTCCGACTGTGGCATTTCGTTTATAAGCCCTTTCTATGACATCGCTCAGACGTCCGACTGTGGCATTTCGTTTATAAGCCCTTTCTGTGATGTCGCTCAGACGTCCTACTGTGGCACACTTGTTATTTATTATCGACATAAGCCCTTTCCACGATGTTGCTCAGACATCCGACTGTGGCATTTCTTTTATAAGCCCTTTCTGTGATGTCGCTCAGACATCCGACTGTGGTATTCCTTTTACAAGCCCTTTCTGTGATGTCGCTCAGACGTCCGACTGTGGCATTTCTTTTATAAGCCCTTTATGTGGTGTCGCTGAGATGCCCGACTGTGGCATTTCTTTTATAAGCCCTTTATGTGGTGTCGCTGAGACGCCCGACTGTGGCATTTCTTTTACAAGCCCTTTATGTGGTGCCGCTGAGACGCCCGACTGTGGCATTTCTTTTATAAGACCTTTATGTGGTGTCGCTGAGACGCCCGACTGTGGCTTTTCTTTTATAAGCCCTTTATGTGGTGTCGCTGAGACGCCCGACTGTGGCATTTCTTTTATAAGCCCTTTCTGTGGTGTCGCTTAGACGCCCGACTGCGGCATGAGTTTTATTTGTTTACCTTTCGAGGCGTTGCTCCGGACACCCGATCGGTTTTCAGTTATTTTGTTTTACTTATCAAGTCGTGCAAAAATTTTATTATTGGAATGAGCATCATTACTTTTGCTCATGACGCATTCATGCATGCATTTGTTATATCTTTTGTCCGAACTGTCTTGCGAGTACTTTCAAAGTACTCACCAGGCTTGTTGATTTGGACAGATGTTGATGAAGGCGATCTCATGGATGAAGAGTTCGATGGCGAGTCCGACGCCTAGAGGAGTCCCAGTCAGTCTCGTGCGATCCTGCATTTGGTCACTGTATTATATCCGCTTCCGCCACCCCAAAAATAAATTCACCGAGCCTCACCTCGACGCTCGATGAACCACCAGTTAGGAGTCAAGTTATCCACCACCATTTTTATCTCGAGCTAGTAGCATGTCAACACACCCTGTGTCATAACCGCCCTTATGTATGATATTGGCGTGTTTGTAATAAATTGTTGAGCAGCCTCAGCTCAACCCTGTAATATATTTAATGCTACTGGTCCTCTGTTTATCAAGTATTTGTCTACCAGTAAGGATGACTTTTCCTATACTGGGATCAAAAGATCGATTTTCTCAATAAGTATTTTATTGAAAAATTGGTCGTGACATCACATCACGGCCAAGCCTTTACTGGAATTTTTATTGTCCCACCTCAGCGCGTTTAGCGAGGCGGTTTCCTTGGCACGTCTTGTCAAAGCGGAGATCGTGCCCCCTTATTTCGGGATTCTCATCAATACGGGCGTGGGTAACCCAGACATGCCCATTGGCGCGCCTCCTCTATCGAAGGAGAGTCCTTAACGGTCACGAGGAGGGCTCTTGGTATCCAACCTCTTTATAACGAGACCAATGCCCGCTCCTTTTTTTCAATCTCAATCGAATCCGCCCCTCGCCTCGAGTTCCAACACCCAAAGCTCTAGATTCAGGCGCTTCGGACCTTCGAGGATGTCCGGCTCCGACCTGCAAGGCTGGTGGATGCCTTCCTCCGTCATGGAGGAAGACGTGCTAAAGCTGAGAGATGCCCGGTATCTGACCAGCGAAATTGCGCACAGGCTGCCTGCCCAAGGGCAGGTTACTCCCACTCCCAAGACTGGCGAGAGTGTGGTGTTCATGTCTCACTTCCTTCAGGGGTTAGACTTCCCATGGACCCCCTTCGTGAGGGGGCTCATGTTTTATTATGGGCTAGAATTTCATGATTTGGATCCGGAGTCTATCCTCCACATCTCATCGTTTATTGTCGTATGTGAAGCCTTCCTCCGCATTTCCCCTCACTTCGGGTTGTGGCTCAAAACCTTCAAAGTGGAACCGAAGATGATCGGGGGGCAGCTGGCAGAGTGCGGAGGGGCTGTTATAAGCAAGAATGTTGACGCTCCATGGCCCGAGGGCTCTTTTCAAGAGGAGCTTGGTTTGTGGCAACAGGAGTGGTTCTACATCACCGCTCCCAGGGGCACTAGATGGGTGGCGCCACCTGCCTTTCGCTCGGGCCCTCCACAATGGCTAGTGTCGTGGGTCAACAAGGGGCTTGACTGGGGGCCGTCCAAGGACGTACCACTGTTGCAGGGCCGTATTCGAGACCTCCAAGAGAGGGAGATCAATTTAGTTGTAGTGGCGCAGGTCATGCTAATTCGGCGCCTTCTGCCCTGCAAACGTCGCCCCCTCCGCCTGTGGGAATTCAATCCGGAGGGACCGCGAGCTCTCCAACACTTCATGGGTGCAACGCCCGTGGAGATGTATAAATAGTTCTTCGGATCACAAGAGGTGTGTCCGGACTTGACCGAGGACGCAGGTCTGAGCTGCAATCGCCCGGATACTCAAGTAAGTAGTCCTATGCGCGGACACGTTGTCCGTACATTTATCATAAACTTGCCCTTTTAAAGAGTTGTCCCTTGAATAGGAGTGGATAGCAAAAGCAAAACTAATAAGGTGTCCGGCCCCCCTCCCTAAGACCACGCCGGATCCTGTGTTAACCAAGATGCTGGAGGCCGCGCCTTTGGAAGAGGGCGAAGGGGGGAACAGGAAAGCTACTGCCTCCGCTAAGGAGGCTCTCAAGAAAGGGGGGATCGAGAATCCCTCCCTCCAGGGGGGGAAGAGGACCGCTTCTGAAGATTCGGAGGCCAAGGCCTCAAAGCGGGGGAAGAAATCCTCACCAAAGGGTCCTGCGCCGGGAGAGGCCCCGGCCGCACTATTTCCCCAAGGAAATCAGCCCTCTAGCGAGCTGTAAGTAGAAAGGGGAGTTTTGTAATAAGGGACATACCTGTTTTTATTTCTGAAGATAAACGAAGTTTTACCTTGTAGTTTGGATCTCAGCCCTTCTCAGCAGAGCTCATCTTCGGGGGATCTTCGTCCGGAGATGATGGAGAGCGAAACGCCTCCATCTGCCGCACCGTCAGGCGGGGCAGACGACCCTGAGATGTCGTCACGGAGGGTTTCCCCGAGTCCGGTGGGGCCGGAAGGTTTGGCACCAACTGGTGTACGGTCGGCGGAGCTGAAGGATCTGCTCGGGCGAGCGTCTATCTCAGAAGATCACCATATGTTAATGGGTATGGTGATTGAAAGGATTTCATCCGCTGAGAGCGGATTGCATGAAGCCGTCAGAAGTTTACTGATGGGGCTTAAGGTACGCAAAAATGATATACCTTCTGACAGTTTTGCATATAGAATGCGCCATGTATAGATAGTAGCCCCTGAGACTCGGTACGTTATCAAAGGTGACAGCGTGCCGAGGATCATAATCTCAGTTGTAAGATGTCGCCCTTCCTATATAGGTGGCGGAGCATTCGGTGGCCAGCCGGACTGATGGATTTGCCGAACTGAAGCGGCAACTTGACATTGCGGATGTGGACATCACGTTGGTCAATAAGCGACTTGACGAGTCACAAGGTATGTGGCTTCTCCGCGGACACCTGGTAAGGGAGCTTGACGCCCGTGCCTTACAACATGTATGCTTAATGCAGATGGTGTCGCTACTATGGAGGATCTTCGGGCGGAGCTCGCCCAAGCCAAGGAGCAAGCCAGAAAAAGTAATGTGGCTGCCTTGAAGGCGGCCGAAGAGCTAAAAGCCGAACAGGCTGCTCACTGCCGAACCAGGGAGGAAATGGCCGAGATGGCCGTGAAGTTAAAGAATGCTGCTGAACGCTGCCAGCTTCTTGAAAAAGAAGATCGAGTGGTGCAAGAGGACCTGAAGAAGGCCACTGCCGAGGCCAAGGATGCTCGGTCTGCGATGAGAGCTATGAAGGAGGAGCTACGTCAGGCCGGAGATATCGTGGCTGGAAAGCCCTTTCTGCTGCAGAGGAAATTCATGGATCCTAAATATGCTCGGCTGGACTGGTTGTGGAGTGTGGAGGATGCTTATCTGGACCTGGCGGCAAGTGCCGCGGAAGCGGGCGAACACTTCCGAGATCAACAGGATCGCGAAGTGGAAAAGGTCTTTTGGTCGCAGTTCCATAATCCGGAGCGCCCACTTCCCTTAACCGATCGCTTGGCCGAATGGGCGGAGCTGAATAGGTTGTCCGGACTTGCCATGAAGTCTGTCGTGACTCATTTGTGTCCAAAGAGGCCCGAGCCAAAGAGTTATTTTGGCTTGGTGCAGCAGTTCCTTGGTGCGGTGCCGCATGTTAGTGCAATGAAGCAGTCAGCATGCGTAGAGGGTGCGCAGATGGCTCTTGCCCGTGTCAAGACATACTGGGCAGAGATGAAGGCCACTGACATTGCATCCCAGGATTCGGACCGAAGCCGAGTACCTGCCGAGCACTACTTTGAGGAAGTCCTTCAGGGCCTCATTTAATAGATACGCAGTTCTCAAAGGATATCATCTTCAAATGACATGTATGATTTGTGAAGCAATGTTCCAATAGAATATAAGGGCTTTTTATACTTGTGCGTTCAAGTAGTACAGTACCTCCTGTGCGGCCGTTAATGTATATATATATAACCTGAAAGATGGTAGTCCTTGGCTTCAGCCCCCACGCACATAGTGCTGGGGTGTTTGCAAAAAAGCGCATTTTCACACTTTATCCAACATCTTGGTCCTGTGAAGGAGGTGATAGCGTAGCAAACTAGGCAACCGGACTATAATGCTTTATCACTTTCACTTAGCCATAGGAGTTCGATGGTGGGGCTACAATATAGCCCCTAGGGGCACCGTGCTCTCCCGAATTCGGGGCGCGTATGTGCCTGACCGGGAAACGGTCCTTCGTTAATGCGGAGGAATTCTAAACATTCATGTGGGTCATCGAGTGGTTGACCAGTCTCACGCTATATCATGACAGTCAGTTTTCGGCTTTCTCTACTGAGGTGCTTGCCAGGCCGAACCGGGGCACAATCGCAGTAGTTCTCCTGGTGCCGCGTTAGCCGATAAAACGGAACGTAAGGCAGCAAAACACACGAGCCGGGCAAACCCAACATTTGACCAAAGACATGATTCGGAGCTGATGCATATAAGGCCTAACTCGAGACGCCGAACACTCCCTAAGGTATTCGGTCTTTATGAAAACGGGCAGAACAGCCCTAAGCCCCTAGTGTCCAGGTACGCGCAAAAATTTCTGATGCGACCGATGCCAAAACGCCAGCCTCCTCCTCGGTTATAGTAATAAACCGGGGGATGTGTATCAACAAGAGACAGTAAGAAAGGTTTACGCAGGGTCTTAATCTGAAAAGAATCCTTGCAACGGGTCCCTACTGCATGTCTGCGCCTGTGTCTCCGTTGTGCCGTATCCTGGACGGGTGTAGCACGGTGTTCATCTGTAAAAGAGAAGAACTTAGTTGGAAAAATGGATCGTGCGGAAAATGTATAAACAGAGTATAATTCAAAAATGAATAAAATTGAGCCTTATTGTCTCTTATTGTACATGCGTGCAGCCCCTTGTAAGGGGGTACGCGGCTATTAAGCCCCTTGTTTATTTATGCCGGACTCGCCTAACCGTGTCCGGGATCTGAATGACCTGTTTAGGTGCTTTGATCAGCAAAGCCAGATTAGTGTGTGGCTGTCAAGGCAGTCTCACTTTCTTCCGTATTCAATAAACACTCGAAATTTCCCTTTAATGAGATGATGCCGCGTGGACCGGGCATTTTGAGTGTAAGAGATGCATAATGCGGTATTGCGTTAAAGCGGGCGAAAGCTTCGCGTCCCAATAGTGCTTGATAGCTACTTTTAAATGGGGCGATGTGGAAGACTAACTTTTCGCGACGGAAGTTGTCGGATGAGCCGAACACAACTTCTAGTGGTAGAGAGCCCGTACAATGGGCATATGGGCCTCGCATCACTCCTTTAAAGGAAGTGTTGCTATGGCGCATTTTGGTTGGGTCTATCCCCATTCTGTGGATTGTATCCTGATATAGCAGGTTTAGATCACTGCCGCCGTCCATTAGGACCTGTGCAAATTTTAGTCCGTCGATTATAGGATTTAATATCAAAGCAGTCCATCCTGCATTCCGGATACTTCCGGAGTAATCCTGATGGTCGAAAGTGATTGGTTTTGACATCCAGTGTCGGGACTCCGCTGGGGTGGACCGTGCGGCGCGTACTTTAATGGGCGCCACTCTATTTTTTCCTGTTGTCACTTGAAGTGAGTTTACTGTTTTGACCTCTTGTGGGAAATTCCTTTGTTTTCTGGTGCTCTGCTTGTGGGGTTCGTCATCGTCCTCACTTGGTGTGTCGAGCCCCTTGTGTTCGGCATTAAGTCGGCCGGACTGCTTGAAGACCCAACAATCTCTGTGGGTGTGGTTTGCAGGCTTCCCGGAGGTACTGTGGATTTGGCATATCTTGTCCAAGATTTTGTTTAGGTTGGATAGCTCGTCGCTGTTGTCCTTGA
Source organism: Triticum dicoccoides (assembly GCF_002162155.2). Classification (NCBI taxonomy): domain Eukaryota; kingdom Viridiplantae; phylum Streptophyta; class Magnoliopsida; order Poales; family Poaceae; genus Triticum; species Triticum dicoccoides. The sequence goes on along the minus strand of NC_041383.1, from coordinate 650,208,235 downwards.
GAGGCAGTTTTTTGTTGTTCTGCCGAGAGCTTTTGAATCCGGCGTTGACTGTCGTGCTCTTTGGACCATTTCCCTTAGTTCGGCGTTGGTCCTTGCTGCATCGTGGTTTCCCATTTCCATCCCAGACCTCGGATGTACTTGGGTCGCTGGTGCTGCATCTTGCCAGCCAGCTATCCTCTCCCGCGCAAAAGCGGGTCATGAGGCTTGTTAGTGCGGCCATTGTTCTTGGCTTTTCCTAGCCAAGGTGCCTGGCGAGCCATTCGTCTCGGACGTTGTGTTTAAAAGCGGCTAAGGCTTCGGCGTCTGGACAGTCGACTATTTGGTTCTTTTTGGTGAGGAACCTATTCCAGAATTTGCGGGCTGACTCTCCGGATTGTTGAGTTATGTGACTTAAATCGTCTGCATCCGGAGGGCGGACATAAGTCCCTTGAAAATTTGCCCGAAAAGCATCCTCGAGGTCTTCCCAACTTCCAATGGTATTTTCAGGGAGGCTTTTAAGCCAGTGCCGTGCTGGCCCTTTGAGATTGAGGGGTAAGTATTTTATGGCGTGGAGATCGTCTCCTCTAGCCATGTGTATGTGGAGGATGTAATCCTCTATCCAGACTCCTGGGTCTGTTGTTCCGTCGTATGCCTCTATGTTTATGGGTTTAAATCCCGCTGGGAATTCATGATCCAGCACCTCATCGGTGAAACATAGGGGGTGTGCGGCTCCCCTGTATTTGGGTGTGCCATGATGTTCGGATATTTGGCGTGTTGCATTGCTTAAAAGAGCTTGCTTTCTTGGCACGCAGATGGACCTAACTGGGCCATCCTTTTGATACGAATCCTTATGCGGTTCATGTGCCGGATTGTGTGCGGCGCCGATTTCCGCTCTATGCTTGTCATGTGGTCGTCCATCCAACCGGGCGGCCTCTTTGTTCTTTGGTTGCGGGGGCTCTAAGGCCTCCTCATCGAATTCGAGCAGTAGTTTGCGCTTAGGGTAGCTCTTTGTTTGGCGACTGTCGCCGTATTTGTCTGCGGTGTTGAGTACTTTGCTCCATCTGATTCTGAGTGCATCTTCCGCTGTTTTGAGCTTCCGCTTCTGCTTTTTCAGGCTACGCGCAGTGGCGACGAGCCTTTTGTGGAGGTTCTTCTATTCCATAAACTTGTCCGGTGAGAGATCGTCCGGACTGTTATCTTCGCCGGGGACGGGTTGCTTATCCAAGTTATCCTGTTCGGATGGTTGCTCGAGGGCATGTTAATCGTCCACCGGTTCGCCCTGCTCTATGGCTGGGTCTGTATGGGTGTTGTCGTTGTCGAGGCGGGACTTTGAGCGGCGCTTACGTCGCCATTTTGACTGTTTTTCGAGGGAATTGTCCTTCAGAGCGTCCCGTTGTTCCTCGTTATCGCTTCCTTTAGGTGTATCCACCATATATACATCGTGAGTTGAGGTGGCCTTCCAGTGCCCTGTAAGCGCTGGTTCTTGGTCGTCTCCGGCATCATCGTTCATACCGTCGATGTCTTCGGAGTCTAAGTCTAGCATGTCGGTTAAGTCATCGACAGTGGCTACGAAGTGGGTGGTGGGTGGGCTTTGAATTTCTTCGTCGTCCGCATCCCAACCGTCCTGACCATAATCCGGCCAGGGCTCTCCTGATAAAGAGAGACACTTTAACGAATTCAGGATGTTGCCAAAAGGCGAGTGCTGAAAGATGTCCACAGCAGTGAACTCCATGATCAGCGCCCAATCGGATTCGATTGGCAGGGGCGCGGAAGGTTCGGGGTCCGGAGAGGAGTCCGGCACCTTGGAGTCACGGGCTTCACAAGGGATAGGGTCGGTATTCGGCTCTATCGCCGTAGAGGTAGCAGCCCCCGAGGAAGGTGTCCAGCCACCCATCCGCGATCGGCGCAGTCGGTTCCGAGCTAAGGGTCGGAGCGGACTCTTGTGCGGCCTACAGGGCACTATCCGGTAGCAGAGCTAGATCATGCCCATCGTGACAGTGCGGTGCGCTCGGCTGTGGCTCGAATCCGCCGAAGATCAAGTCTCCGCGGATGTCAGCCGTATAGTTCAAACTTCCAAATCTGACCTGGTGGTCAGGGGTGTAGCTTTCGATCTGCTCCAGATGGCCAAGTGAATTGGCCCGTAGTGCAAAGCCGCCGAATATGAAGATCTGTCCGGGGAGAAAAGTCTCACCCGGGACCGTTTTGTTGTGGATGATCGAAGGAGCCATCGGGCCTATAGGTGACGACACAGAGGAACTCTCAATGAAAGCACCAATGTCGGTGTCAAAACCGGCGGATCTCGGGTAGGGGGTCCTGAACTGTGCGTCTAGGCGGATGGTAACAGGAGACAAGGGACACGATGTTTTTACCCAGGTTTGGGCCCTCTCGGTGGAGGTAAAACCCTACTCCTGCTTGATTAATATTGATGATATGGGTAGTACAAGAGTAGATCTATCACGAGATCAAGGAGGCTAAACCCTAGAAGCTAGCCTATGGTATGATTGTTGTTCGTCCTACGGACTAAAACCCTCCAGCTTCTATAGACACCGGAGAGGGTTAGGGTTACACAGAGTCGGTTACAATGGTAGGAGATCTACATATCCGTATCGCCAAGCTTGCCTTCCACGCTAAGTAAAGTCCCATCCGGACACGGGACGAAGTCTTCAATCTTGTATCTTCATACTCTAGGAGTCCGGCCAACGGTGATAGTTCGGCTATCCGGACACCCCCTAATCCAGGACTCCCTCATCGCCAATCTTGCGTACGCGGCTTCTCACAAGTCTGGAAGTGTTGTGGCAGTTACAAACGCCCGGCACACGTCTCCGGGGCGTGGCCCCCCTCACGGACGGCGCCGCCGCCGTCACCTGGAGGGGGTTGTCGGTGTCAAAACTGGCGGATCTCGGGTAGGGGTCCCGAACTGTGCGTGTAAGGCTAATGGTAACAGGAGGCAGGGGACGCGATGTTTTACCCAGTTTCGGGCCCTCTCGACGGAGGTAATACCCTACTTCCTGCTTGATTGATCTTGATGATATGAGTATTACAAGAGTTGATCTACCACGAGATCGTAGAGGCTAAACCCTAGAAGCTAGCCTATGATTACGATCATTGTTGTCCTTCGGACTAAACCCTCCGGTTTATATAGACACCGGAGGGGGCTAGGGTTACACAGAGTCGGTTACAGAGAAGGAAATCTACATATCCGAATATCCAAGCTTGCCTTCCATGCAAAGGAGAGTCCCATCCAGACACGGGACGAAGTCTTCAATCTTGCATCTTCATAGTCCAACAGTCCGGCCAAAGTATATAGTCCGGCTATCGGAGGACCCCTTAATCCAGGACTCCCTCAGTAGCCCCTGAACCAGGCTTCAATGACGATGAGTCTGGCGCGCAGATTGTATTCAGCATTGCAAGGCGGGTTCCTTCTCCGAATACTTCGTAAAATATTTAGAACACAAGGATCGTGTCCGGCTCTGCAAAACAAATTCGACATACCACCGTAGAGAGTACAATATTCCACAAATCTAATCTGCTAACAGTTTTTATGACATCATGCCACGGTTTCGTCATTGTTCGAACCGTTTTTCACAACCAACCACTGCACATACCGCGAGGCGGTTTTATCGGCACATCTTGTCGAAGCAGAGATCGTGTCCCCTTATCACGGGATCCTCGTCAATACAGACGTGGGTAACCCAACCGTGCCATCAAACGTGGCGTTCGGGGAATAAGCGAGTTTAACGGGCAAGTGGGGAGGCGCAGGATTTTTGCTGCCTTTATAAGGGGATAAGAACTTCCCTTTTCACCCACGCCCTTCTCTACTCATCCATTCCTTTCCACTCGAGCCCTAGTTCCCAGACGCTCCTCTTCTTCACCCAAAAAGGCTTCCCGAAGATGTCCAGATCTGGAGCAGGAGGCAAGTGGATGGCCTCTACCGTCCGGGAGAAGGATATCAAAAAGTTTCGGGGGGGGCGGGTATCTGGCCAAGAGAATTAGCAACCGTCTTCCGACAGCGGGACAGATTGTCCCCACCCCGGAACCCCACGAGAGGGTGGTATTTTTCCTCATTTTGTATGCGGGCTAGGGTTTCCCCTCCACCCATTTGTTCGCGGCATCATGCACTATTACGGGATTGATTTCCATGATCTATCCCCAAATTCCTTCCTCAACATCTCGACATTCATAGTCGCGTGTGAGGCCTTTCTTCGCGTCCTGCCGCACTTCGGCTTATGGCTAAAGGTTTTTAATGTGAAGCCCAAGGTAGTGAGCGGCGAGCATGCCGAATGCGGAGGCGCCATGGTGAGCAAGATGCCCAATGTTAAATGGCCGACAGGGACTTTCAATGATTCCGTCAAGGAGTGGCAGTAGCAGTGGTTCTATATCACCGAGCCGCGTGGCAAGGAGTGGACCACCGCACCGGAGTTTAGATCCGGTGCCCCCTGTGACTTACGTCCTGGCACAAGAAGGGTCTGAACTGTGCTTCGTCTGACGAGCTATCAGAGCTCCAGACGCGCGTCCAAGACATGGAAGACAAGAGCGTCAAGCTCATCAATGTAGTCTAGGTGATGTTGGTTCGCCGGATTCTACCATATCAACATTGAGCTTGCAATCTATGGGAGTTCGACCCGGCCAAGCACCAGACCCTGCTAGAGCTCTTTGGCTCTATGCACAAGGACATCTGGAAGGTGCTTTCCAAGTCCGGCAAACTGTGGCCGGACTCCACCGAGGACCGTGGGTACCAACTGTCCCGCCCCGCAAGTTCGGTAAGCAACTGAATGTTTTGACAATTCATGTGTTCTATCCGTACATCCTGGGGAAAATACTTAACGTATTTCCTATCATTTTCCTAGGGCTGGGCGAAGAAGGCGGGGTGGATCTACGGTCCAGCCCCTCTGCCGAAAGAACCGGCCGGCCCACTTCTGAAGAAGATGCTGGTCCCGGCGCCATATAAGGCGCCGAAGAAGAAGACCGAAAAGGAGGCCAAGAAGACCAGGGCAATCTCCGTCGTCATGGTGCCCCGGACACAAAATCTGAAGACTCCAATGTCCATTCTTCCTCCGAAGAGGGCAGGGAGGAGGAGGACGATGAATCCCCCGCAGGGGGAAATAAGAAAAGAACGGCCTCCAATTCCTTGGAGGCCGATTCGCCTAAGAGGGGAAAAACTCCTCTTCAAGAGGACTCCACTGCCGCCGCCGATAGCAGCCCGGTGTGGGATCCCAGGCCCGAGCCCCTGGTGAACTCGTGAGTATAAGATCCGAACACACTCATGTGCCCAGAATTGACACGGCATGATATTTTAATCTGAGTCGTAAATTCTTTTCAGCCTGACGAGGGCCCGCACCGAACAATCCTCGTTGGAGGATGCTGGGTTCGGATGCAATGGAGAGCGGGACACCCCCGAAAGCCCCCTCCCCCAAACATAGGGATGAAACTGAGGCTTCGTCCCAGAAGGGCCCAGGCCACGGGAGGGGGGAAACATTGCGAAAAAGATGGCGCCGGGAGGCCATACTTTAGGGGCCGGACACATGGGAGAGAGAGCTCCTGTGGACGTCAACGGCGGGGGTCACAATGAATCCGGCCCCAAGCCGGACACGATTCTAGAGTCCCATAAGGTCCCTGAGTCAGACAGGAGGCCTCCGTCAGCTGGAGAAGGTATGTCTGATCCACTGGCCACCTCTGTCCAACCAGGGGTGCCTGATACTTTATTGGCGGCACTAGAGGGTGCCTCCATTGTTGATGAACATCGTGCCCTTATGGGTGTGGTGATTGAGAAGATTCAGTCCGCCGAGAGTGGACTGAATGAATCCTGCATCAGTCTCATAAGAGGCTCTAAGGTACGTTTAATGAAGTTTGGAAGAGTGTCATGGTATGGATAGCAACCCCTGATACACTGTTTGCTGGAAGAATGCACCGGACAGAGGATCAAATATATATTCGTAGAAGACTCACTTAATGACATCTATCACTTTTTTATAAGCAGGCGTCTGTAGCGGCCGCCGCCTCTCATGCTGCGGAAGTATCCGGACTGAGGCATAGTCTGGAGCGGGCCGAAGGAGAACTTGGCCAAGTGAAGAAACAACTAGAGGGTAACCAAGGTATTCAGAAACCTTGTTTATGTAGCACGAAAGGATGAGTGTGCATGATAACAATATTTTGATAATGTGCTCTAGGGGCGTCGGCCGAAATTGAGGCCCTAAAGAAGGTTGTGGCCGAAGCCGAGAGGAAAGCAACCGCAGAGCAGGTGCTCCATCAGAAGCACAAGGCCAGAGTTATTAAAGCTGAGCGTGAGCTTCAAGCGGCCGTGCAGAAATGCGAGACCTTGGAGCAGAGTTTAGCAGGGAAAGAATCCAAACTCTCCCAGGCTCGCCAAGCCGCAAGTGATGCCCGGGGGGAAGCCCAAGGTGCCCTGAAGGAAATCCATGAGGCGAGGAAGATTGCGGCTAGTAAGGCTTTTTTCTGTACAAGGCGAGTATTTTCAGAGGAGAAAATCAAGTTGAGAGTTTAAATTCTGATTTCTCCAGGGGTATTTGCGGAGCTGCCACGTAGCATATCTGACGCCGCCCAATTCTACCGAGCCGAAGAGAAGAATACTACAGATAAGCTCTTTTGGATGCAGTATCTAGCACCGAATTATCTGGTGCCATTTTCCGATCAGCTGAAGCAGCTGGTCGAACTACATAAAGCGGCCGAGCTAGCCATGAAGGATTTGATTATCCGGCTGTGGCCTGCCGAGCCGATTCCAAGCAATTACTTCGGGCTCGTGAAGCAGATTGTGAGTGCCTGCCCTCGACTCGAAGTCACCAAGCGGTCGGTCTGCATAGAAGGTGCGTGAATGGCCTTTGCCTACATGAAGGTGCATTGAGGGAAGATGGATGCAGAAAAGCTAATGACCGAAGGACCGCCAGAGGGGAAAGAGCACTGCAAGCCCGAACTGTATTATGAATGTGTCTTGAAAGGGGCCCATCTTGCGGCGGAGTAGTGCACCAAGGACATATTTCCATGAATACGGTCTTGTTTTTCCTTTGTAATATTTGAACAAGGTCATTATTTATTGCTTGTCATATGAAAGTTTTTCATCATGTGCGGCCGTTGTATATAATAATCCTGAGAGTCAGCCAGTCGTCGGCTTCCGCCCCCACGTAGTGAGTACGGGGGTGTTCGGGGTAAACCTGAGCACTCTTTATCCCAGTTTTGGGTCCCTAAAGGAGGTGTTCAGCACAGTGAACCAGGCAATCGGACTATAAGGCTTTATCGCTCTCACTTAGCCATAGGAGTTTTTTTGAGGAAGGTAGGCGCAGCCCCTGGTGTTCGGAAGACCGCACGAGGGGTTCTATAAGCGCCTCATCAGAAAAGGCCGATCTGTCGCACGCTGCATTGGTTATAGCATTATGCAGAAGAAATCCTTAAAGATTTTAGAACCTCTCGAACAGCTGACCAGCTCTCGCTACATCATGACAGTCAGTTTTCGGCTTCCTCTACTGAGGTGCTCGTCCGGAAGAACCGGGACACAATCGCAGTAGTTCTCCCAGTGCTACCTTAGCCGATATAGCGGAACGTAAGGTACCAAAACATAGGAGACGGGCAAACCCAACTATTGACCCAAGACATGATTCGGAGCTGATGCATATAATGCTATAAGTTTGGGGTGCCGAACTACCGTGAGGGTGTTCGGACTTTTTTGTCGTAGTATGGGTGTGATGAAGCCCCTGGCATATTGAGGCATATCGTGATAAGCAGACGCCTTTTAACAAAAGAGTTTTAAATAAGAAATAGCAGTGTGTGAGCATCACATAAATCCATATGTTGTATTTGAGTAATACGTCAATGTGTATGAGTACAGATGATGTGATAAAAGGAAATATGATTGCAGAACCTACTGATACCGGGTGTGAGGAAATTGCGCTCGGACCCGGGGTGTAGTCAGATGATCATAGAGGGGAATATCTAGAGATTCCCTTATGCGCTTGAACTGTTTCCACGCCATCCATCCTGGCCTATGTATAGGTGAACCTACAAAGAAAATGCAAGAAATTGTTTTGCGCCGCAGGGCGGTTGAGCTGCAATATGTGGCTTGTATTCTCTTTTTCTGAAGTGTTTTCAATTAAGCTCCGGGCGAACCGGGCTATCCTGCCACGTAGTAGTTCTGACTCCTTTGACGGTGTCCAGGAACTTGGTCGTCGACTCGAGGTTCGGCTGGAAGGTGCCATCTGTTGTTCTTGCTGTTAGAGCAGTGGTAGATTCTTCGGCTGTGAGGGGGAGTTCGGACCTGCCATTAACCGTGATGATGCCGCATGGACCGGGCATCTTTAATTTACGGTAAGCATAATGTGGCACCGCGTTGAATCAGGCGAACACGGTTCGTCCGAGCAGTGCCTGATGATCACTGTGAAAGGGGACGATGTTGAAGACTAAATCTTCGGTATGGCGATTGTCCGGGGATCCGAAGACCACTTCCAGTGTGATTGAGCCCGTGCAACAGGCCTCTACACCTGGTATGACACCTTTGAAGGTGGTTTTTGTGGGCTTGATCCTTGAGGGGTTGATGCCCATTTTGCGCACTGTATCCTGGTATAGCAGGTTCAGGTTGCTACCTCCGTCCATAAGGACTCGTGTGAGGTGGAATCCGTCAATGATAGGGTTGAGGACCAGTGCGGCCGAACCGCTATGACAGGTACTGGTAAGGTGGTTGTGACAACCGGTTCTCCGAGTATTAATTCCCAGAAAATGGCCCTTGTGCTCATCAGCCCCAGGATAACTGTTAGCTGATGAGGCACCAACTTGATACAGAAATTCCAAGCAAAATACAAAATATGTAGTACAAGACCATTCTGGCCTGTGAGTACAACAAATGGTTTGTAGTGGTTGATGGCGGAAGCGGGTTGTGAATCATCAGTGTCTATGGGACTCCATTTCCCACAGGAACAGCTGACCAGGTTAACTCCTATCTTCGCGAGGCTGCTACCACTGTTGCTTAGGTTTCGGGGCTGTCTTCGCGGTCGCTCCTCTCCGTGCAAGAAATCTGGCCAAGACAATAGCCAGGGACAAGCCAGTGAGTACTTTGAATGTACTCGCAAACATTATGAACACTGGTATAATATGACAATGATGTGCTGAAAATATTCTATGCTCATGACGTCAGTCACAAAAGATAAATAAAACTCTGATGTGTACAAGCATGTTAATTATGAATATGCAATAACTTAGCAATACTAAAATTATGAAATAAATAACAAACATGCCATAGTCGGGCGTCTTAGCGACACCGCATAAAGGGCTTTAAAAGAAATGCCACAGTCGAGCGTCTAAGCGACACCACATAAAGGGCTTTAAAAGAAATGCCACAGTCGGGCGTCTGAGTGACACCACATAAAGGGCTTTAAAAGAAATGCCACAGTCGGGCGTCTAAGCGACACCACATAAAGGGCTTTAAAAGAAATGCCACAGTCGGGCGTCTCAGCGACACCACATAAAGGGCTTTAAAAGAAATGCCACAGTCG
>NC_041383.1:650182761-650198170 GCF_002162155.2 Triticum dicoccoides | reverse complement strand
GCATGTTAATTATGAATATGCAATAACTTAGCAATACTAAAATTATGAAATAAATAACAAACATGCCATAGTCGGGCGTCTTAGCGACACCGCATAAAGGGCTTTAAAAGAAATGCCACAGTCGAGCGTCTAAGCGACACCACATAAAGGGCTTTAAAAGAAATGCCACAGTCGGGCGTCTCAGCGACACCACATAAAGGGCTTTAAAAGAAATGCCACAGTCGGGCGTCTAAGCGACACCACATAAAGGGCTTTAAAAGAAATGCCACAGTCGGGCGTCTGAGTGACACCACATAAAGGGCTTTAAAAGAAACAATCATAGTGAATATACCGGAGGTAAAACCATCCCAGGGATATTCGATAATACCAAAAATATCACGGGTTAGTCCACAACAAAATAATAATCATCATTATCACATGTCACAAGTTGTAATATCAGTTCTGATTTAACAGTCTCACCTCCGAAGACCGACACTAAGACCGACACTTGACCCATCCCAGACTGTAATCCTTAACCATGGACACGGCTACTCGAATAGGTTTAATCTCTGCAGAGGGTGTACTCTTTACCCACGAGTAACGAATTTCTTTAGTCCATCGGGACTAATTCCGTCTACGGTCTTTTTGTTGAAAACACACCTAACTTGCACACACCAGCTTAACTCACACGTGTCTGGAATCACCCACGACACCTGTCAAGCAAACTCTAAGTGGGGAGGCTACAACCTCGCGTAGCATGGGATCAAATTTATATCGCACACTCTAAGGGGTGGCCTCCCCTCTCGGTCTCAACCGGAAACACCCATGCCCCCGGACCAGGTGGCCTGCCTACCAGCTACAGCCGGTATCTTCCACCCTGGCCTCTCTGTACGGTGTGTGCTAGAAATAGGTTGACAACTTACTAAACCGTACTCTACTTGTTGTAGAGACGAGTGGTAGTACGAAACAAGTATGGGGGTTACTGGAACAAGACTCGATCTATGGTCGACTCAGGAGGTTCATAAATTTCCCTGCATGACATGTATAACAAAATGTTCCAGCCAACACGATCACCGCTCACCATACCTCACTATGCCATACCGGACATAACTGTCCCAACGGGGACCGGCGACAAACTCATGCCTACCCAAGGCAGAGGTTTTCCCGGATTCCTTCTGGCATGCAAGCAAGGCACATGAGGATGATTATTATCACAAGTGTGATCATTTCCAACAGCATGGAAATCACAAATATGCATCCATGCACATGATCATCTCACATGAAATAACAAGTTCTCCAAAAATGAGGTAGTGTTATAAACGTATCAACGAACGCACAAAAGTATTATGCCGGGGTTCAGAATTCTTGCCTTCAAGTCATGGGAAGGCAGGGTGCATTTCAAACTCTTGAAATACTTCTCCGCTCTTCAAAAATCCTATTTTAGAAACATAAATGAATTAACACACAAAATAAAAACAGCACAAAAAGTTGTTCTGAAAATTTTTCAAATAAATCTTAAAATAAACTAGACAATATTTGAGAGAGGTAGGAAAAAGAATTAATTCATTTGGAGTTATATTTTAAAAGATAAAGCCAGTCAAAGTCCTGGTAAAAATCTGTTTTTAAAATAAAACAAAAAAGAAAATGTTTTAAAAGAAAATGTTTTAAAAGAAAAACACGTTGAAGGCATATTCGGGAAAGGTGCTTCCACTTACTCCTGCGTGGACAGGCGCTGGGTCACTGACGGTGGGCCCGCCTGGCCCACTGGTCAGGTTTGACCGGCCACGCGTGCGTCGTTTCCCCTCCGACCGAACAAAGGCGGAGCTCCGGCGAGGATTTGCCAGCAAACGGGGGCGTCCCTTGGTGATCTGAGGACATGGGTGTGCTCAGGGGGTCGAGACGAGTCTGTGGGTACCCGCCATGGTCGCCGATGTGAACGGAGTCGCCGACGACGAGCTTCGCGGCGGAGGAGGCGTTCGGGTGGAGAGTGGGTTTGGGGCTACGGTGGTCTCCGGCCAAAATTGAGCGTGGGGTTGCACTCACGAGAGGGAGGGAGAGTTCTTGGTGGAGAGAGTGGAGAGGGAGAGGCACTGGTGGCGACGGAATTGGCCGGGGCTTGGCAGCGACCGAACCAGCCGGACTCGGGGAAGATGGCCTTCCCTTGCTCGACTGCTAGCCAAGGCAACACTAGGAGTATCACTTGAGGTTGCTCGAGGTCTAGTTTGAGCTCCGGGGTCCTTATATACGCGGTGGAGGTCGGTTCCGAGGCGGCCGGCGATAAGGACGACGGCGAACCGCCTCCGTGTAGCGTCAGGGCGTCGTGGCGATGACGGGAGCTAGCCAACAAGCGAGGGGATAAGCTTGCGCTGTTCCCATGGGCAGGTGGCTAGCTGGGATGGCTTTGGCAGCGCCGACCGTGGCAGAGGTGCGCTGCAGACGCCGGCGTGCCGCCAAAAGCTCTGTTGGCGGCGCTGTAGGCTGCCAGGGCGGCTTGGCGTGTTGCTGTGAGGAGGATAGTGTGTGGCGTGGTGCTACAGAGCGGGCCAAAACCAGGGGGGCCAACGTGTCGGCTCGGGCGCGGTTCGTGCAATACGCGCGCTCTGGGCGCGTCCAGTGCACGCACGGAAGGTGTTCGAACAATGTCGTGGCATGCTACAGGTCACAGGTGAGGTTGGCAAGCAACAGGACTAGGTTAGAGATAGAGGGAAACTCAAGGGACAAGGTGGTTCGGTCAGGTGGTCAAGTTCATAATGCAAACAAAACTCATGCCAAAACAGTTCATGCCCTCCAGGTGTTTGACAAAATGCCACAGGCACTTAGGCTTTTCTTGGAGTGGCCAAATCTTCCAGATCAGTGTCTCTTTGGATGCACAAGAGGGTGGTGAGGTTAGTTGGTGAAAAGCACAAACTTGCTAGTGCAAGTTTTGCAGAACTTCAAATCTGGACAGGAGGTGAATGGCATTATTTCATGAACCAAAATTATGCCAATGGTTGCATGCTCCTGGACTTAGGGGTTTAGCATGGAGGACTACAAGTAGGAGAAAGAATCAAGGGCCAAAGAGCAAGCAATAATATGGATGCTGTACAAACCATCATGTTGGACCAGAATGAAGATGAGGTTGATTCACTCAAAATTTTCAAAGAACATCCCTGGATTTTTGCATATAATGGAATCATATGCTGCTACTGACATCCCATAATTTTGGTGGAAGCTAAAAAGAAATATTTAAAAGGGTTGTAGTGCAAAGTTGCCCACTGGACCAGAGAGGAAAAACATGTGTAGCACTCAAAATATGCAATGAATGAAATATATTACTGCACAAAAGTGATCTAGAGACACCACATGACATCTCCAAATTTTGGTTGGAATATTAGTTAAAGTTATCAACTGGTTGCAGTTCAAACAGAGCTCCAAAACTTAAAACAAGTCATTTTAATGAATATAGCTCAGGGTGGAATAATTTAATAAATAAACCTACTAATTAGGAAAAAATCTAATGAGATGGCATAGAAGTTCAATATGTTTGGAAGGATCCACTAGGGTAGATATTCATTAATATAAAAAGAAAGGTTCTAAAATCAACAGAAATATTCTTGCAGGCAAAAAATTTAAACTCTTGGCAAAATTTTAATAACTAAAACCTGGTTAAATTTTTGGGGTGTTATAGTGGTCCCTACGATCGAAAGTGATCGGGCAAGAGGACCATGGGTTGAACTTTGGGTTGATTGTATAGACCTCCCTTAGTGCACGTTTCCACTTGGGAATGTGGCTTTCGCATATCATGTTCACCGTTTTCACCTAGGGAGGGAATTTCATTTGTCCTCTTATATTCGGTGATCAGGGCTCTTCGTCGTCGTCATCACTTTGAGACCCCTTCCCCTTGTTTTCGGCGTCTGACCTGCCGGCTTGTTTGAAGACCCAGCATTCTCTATTGGTGTGGTCGGCTGGTGTTCCAGGGGTGCCATGAATTTGGCATGGACGGTCGAGTATGGTCAAAACTAGACGGGCATGAAGTGTTTTTGTTGAATATTTTCTTCCGCTGGCCGGACTTGGAGCCGCTGAATCCGGCATTGACTGACGTGTCTTCGGCATTATCACTATTTTGCGGCGCTTGTGTTTGTTGCGCCATGATTTGTCATTGCTATCCTTAGCTTTCGATGTGCCGGGATTGCTTGTTGTATTGTTCCTACGAGCCAACCAGCTATCCTCGCCCGCACAGAAGCGGGTCATGAGTGTTGTGAGGGCTGCCATGGACTTTGGCTTTTCTTGGCCGAGATGTCGGGCAAGCCATTCGTCATGGATGTTATGCTTAAAGGCCGCAAGGGCTTCGGCATCCGGACAGTCGACAATTTGGTTCTTTTTGGTTAGGAACCGGGTCCAAAATTTCCTGGCTGACTCTCCGGGCTGTTGGGTTATGTGACTTAGTTCATCAGCATCCGGTGGTCGCACGTAAGTGCCCTGGAAGTTCTCAAGGAATGCATCTACCAGGTTCTCCCAACTCCCAACGGAGTTTGCTGGCAAGCTATTCAGCCAATGCCGAGGCGGTCCCTTTAGTTTTAGTGGGAGGTACTTGATGGCGTGTAGATCATCTCCGCGGGCCATGTGAATGTGGAGGAAAAAAATCTTCTATCCATACCGCGGGGTCTGTGGTACCATCTTATGATTCAATGTTCACGGGTTTAAACCCGTCCAGGAATTTATGATCCATTACTTCATAAGTGAAGCATAGGGGATGTGCGACGCCTCTGTGCTGGGCTTCATTGTATTCGGCCCGGCCGGATTTGTTAGTGTATCTGGCGTGACGATCCTTGTCACGCGTTGGGGCGCGTCACCGTGATCCGTAGATCGATCTTGACTGTCCTGCTTTGTTTTCCAATACATCTCGCGGGTCCTTCGTGTAGCCCCTGGCCTTAGTATTATTGTTTGATTGGCGACGGGGTGCGGTCTGGACTTCGGGCTGGTACGTCGCTTTGTCGTGGCCGCGGGGTGGCCGGTCAGCCGCATCATGCGCTGGTAGCGTGGGCTTTAAAGTCTCCTCCTCGAGTTGAGGTAGCAGCCTGCGCTTTGGGTAGCTTTTGCTAGGGCGCTCGAGTCCGTATTCCTTGGCAGCCAGGACCTCGGTCCATCTGTCAGTTAGCAGATCTTGATCATCTTGACGCTGTTGTTGCTTTTTCTTCAGGCTTTTTGCAGTGGCTATAAGCCGACGTTTGAAGCGCTCCTGCTCGACAGGATCCTCAGGCACGATGAATTCTTCGTCACCAAGGCTCACTTCGTCTTCGGAGAGAGGCATGTAATTATTGTCCTCTGGTTCTCCATCAGTTACCTTTTGTATAGGGCTAGCTTGCCCATCCTCTTGCTCGTCCTGCTCGAAGCCTGGCTGGGTAGGATTGTCTTCATCTTCGGCACCATCCAGATTGTTATCTCTTGTGCCGATATCACTATTTTTGCTATGGCGGGGCTTGGAGCGGCGCCGATAACGCCGGTGTTTAGATTGCTTCCCCAAGGGGTTATCTTTCGTTGCCTCATCGCCATTGTTTTCTTTAGGGGTGTCCACCATATAAATATCATATGATGAGGTGGCTGTCTGTTGGAAATATGCCCTAGAGGCAATAATAAAATGGTTATTATTACATTTCCTTGTTCATGATAATTGTCTATTGTTCATGCTATAATTGTATTAACTGGAAACCGTAATACATGTGTGAATACATAGACCACAACATGTCCCTAGTGAGCCTCTAGTTGATTAGCTCATTGATCAATAGATGGTTATGGTTTCCTGACCATGGACATTGGATTTCATTGATAACGGGATCACATCATTAGGAGAATGATGTGATGGACAAGACCCAATCCTAAGCATAGCACAAGATCGTGTAGTTCGTTTGCTAAAAGCTTTTCTAATGTCAAGTATCATTTCCTTAGACCATGAGATTGTGCAACTCCCGGATACCGTAGGAATGCTTTGGGTGTGCCAAACATCACAACGTAACTGGGTGGCTATAAAGGTGCACTACGGGTATCTCCGAAAGTGGCTGTTGGGTTGGCACAAATCGAGACTGGGATTTGTCACTCCGTGTGATGGAGAGGTATCTCTGGGCCCACTCAGTAATGCATCATCATAATGAGCTCAATGTTACTAAGTAGTTAGTCACGGGATCATGCATTACGGAATGAGTAAAGTGACTTCCCGGTAACAAGATTGAACGAGGTATTGGGATACTGGCGATCGAATCTCGGGCAAGTAATGTACCGATTGACAAAGGGAATTGTATACGGGATTACTTGAATCCTTGACATCGTGGTTCATCCGATGAGATCATCGTGGAACATGTGGGAGCCAACATGGGTATCCAGATCCCGCTGTTGGTTATTGGCCAGAGAGTTGTCTCCACTACAAAAAAATACACTTCCGTGATGATACGTGTTTGTCACAGTAGGTCACGTTTTTTGTCATGCATGTACATCCATGACAAATTTATGACAGAATCAAGATAGTCATACCTGTGTTGTCGTAGAAGTGTTCCATGACATTACCAAAATTATCATCACGGAAGTGTCCACTTCCATGACGATAAATCGCGCGTCATAGAAGTGCTTTCGTCAAGGGTGACCGACACGTGGCATCCACCAAACGCCATTAAGCTATCTGGTCGGGTTTTGGGATCTGATAACCCGTTAACAGCCCCGACCAATGGGGATTTTCCACATGTAAAATCATCATTGGCTGGAGGAAACACGTGTCTGCTCATCGCTGGGACAGATGTCATCCACTCATTGGACGGAAGGCGCCTATGATACGTCGACATGTGGCACGGCCCAACAAAGGCCCATTCCTGTGAAAAGGATGGCCCGTTTGACTTGGTCAAAATGTAGTGGGTCAGCCCATGGAAAGCCTGTTAATGGCATGTTCGCATATAGCCCATTTACAGCCCGCTAACCCAAGGCCCGTTACGCCCTATCCGAATTAGGCCCAGTAGCGTCATCTGGGCCACCCAATATGATTCCAGCCCGTTTTCACTTCTGGCCCATGTATGGCCCATGACGTCTTTCGGCCCATATGAGGCCCTATGTAACTCTTGGCCTATTAACAGCCCGTGGTGAAACTGGCCCGTAAAGAACAGTGTATCACTTTACACCCATTAATGGCCCGTGGAGAAACTGGCCCGTAATGAACAGTGTATCACTTTATACCCATTAACGGCTCGTTATTCCGTTGGGCCGTTTCCAGCCCATGTTATCTTTCGGCCTTCTCGGAGCCCATTTATTCTTGGGCTCATTTCCAGCATTCGTTTACTTACGGCCCGTTACTGTCATTTTCTACTTGTGGGCCAAATTCAGCCCGTGGTTACAGTCGGCCCGTTCGTGGTCCGTTAATACATTGGGCCGTTTTCATAGCGTCATGAAATACGACCTATTAACGATGGCCGTTATGGTCGGCCCATGAACGGATGATTCCAACTCTAGCCCGTTTACGGCCATATTGCGGCCTGTTATTGTCCCATGTTATCATACTGCCCGTATAAAGCCCATTTATGATACGGCCTGTAGAAAGCCCATTGTTTCTATGGCCCTTAGAAGGCCCATTGTTTCTACGGCCCATAGAAGGCCCACTCTTTCTACGGCCCGTAGGAGGCCCAGTGTCACTACAGTAAATATTCGCCCATGGTTATTGTAGCCTAGTTTTAAAAAATAGGTTATTGCAGCCACTAGCAAACCGCGGAAAAAGAACTGAAATGACTACAAGCAAACAAATAAACAAGACAACAAGGAAATAAATAAGCAAGCAACTTACGCTAGGCTATCACGGCTATCACATATTACATCCACTGGGCATCAAAGTTTGCCACCAGTGCAAATAAACGCGCCGACAAAAGAATATACAAAACTAAGAGCACTTCAGAAGGCACTAGGCCTGGCTAGAAAGGGCCCCCCAAACAACTGAAGAAGCTGAGTAGACCTCGGTTGTGTCAACGATAGATGCATCAACACTAGATTTAAGGCTTGATGCTGTGCACGGCAGTCCTCTGACATCTTCATTGCATCTTTGACTTCAAGTCGGAGCTGAGCTGAAGCAAGCCTTTCCGCTTTAAGTTGAGACTGAAGAAGTCGAACTGATTGAGGCAGCGACCGCACAGAGGTTGTCTCACACCTGTTGGTGAGTAGCTTCAACTCACCGTCTTCATCAAGACAGGACTTTGGGGTCATCTCGCTGTCCACAAGATGGTTTGGCTCACTATCTTCCCTAAAGTTCTTCCTGGCGTAAGAGATACGACTCTGAAAGAGAAACAAGGAGACACGTAACAGGTTTCACAATTATATAAGCAAATAAATGGATTTGTACTGCATAAGGAACATGTTTTTACAACTACAATTTTAAACTGGTAGTTGTTGCAAACATCCAACCAGATGTAAACAGCAAAGCAAACAACAGTGGAGGAAATGATGCCTATCCAAATCTATACTAGAACAAAGTTTGAAAGCTTGAGAAGGATGAACTTACATTACATGTTAACACGGGCTGGACAAAGCCCTTCTCCATGTTGATGGAAGGATAATTCAATAAATTCCCCAAAGAAAATTCTTTATAAGCGTTGCCATTATTCTACATTTTGCAAAGAGTAAATATAGAACAAATAATATTGGAAGAAACAGAGGATAATGAAGCTCAGGTGCAGACTGATGATACATAATCAAATAGCAATTAATTAAGTACATCGTTACAAGGCAAAAGGTAGAGAGGTACTGACGAGAGCAATGCAGAGCCCATTATTGTTTTGAGATCGTATGATCCTTTGAGCAAGGAGATTCATCTGAAATTAGTTTTCATACAAGAGAGAAGGTAAGGCACAAGCAGAAATTTAGGAGTTCAAATTTTGAATTGATATCATAGACAGTACCTGACGCTGGGCTCCCAGCAGTTCTAATAGGGGTTTGGCCACTGGAGTAGGGGTAAAGTGTGGTACAGTTGGGCCTGTTTTTCTGTGGCTGCTGATCTACCTGATTTAACAGGTATCACTACCTTTTCCACATACCTAGTTTGTACTCCTTGAGGATCTGCACTCACCCTCTTCCTTTTGGACATCTATTACGGAAGAACAACATTTGACTGGAAAAACATAGTGTGACGACACATGGAATTGGTACAGAAAATGGATAGGTATGGCATATAATCATATATGATGCTTAAACTAAGCAGATGGTGTAACAAAGTAGAAGTAATGCAAGAGGTCAAATGCAAAATATGTGCGACCAATACAACTTTGCAAAGCTAGAGCAAGCACCTTGATGGGTGAATAAGATAGGCCATCCTCCACCATGCCAAGTTTGTTAGCCAGTGGATCGTTCCGCAATATTCCTCTCGTCCGCCCATTCTCATATTCATTTTGATAATGCTCAATATCTGACATGCATGAAAACATAAAAACAAGTGAGATTTTCTTTGTAATACAGAAGTGATTCTAATCCAATACTGCCTCCCTGTAAACCCCTTTGTGCTATCTCTGTAATTCTTTTAAAAGATGCCATGCATGCTGTAATTTGTTGTGTGCATTAATATAATGTGGCCTACTACTCAAAATATGAGAGCTCCAGAAGTGATGACACTTCGCAGATGATAGCTTCAACATATAGTAAAGAAGAACAAGTCGACCTGACCTGACAGATTCAAAATATACTAAGGGAGAACAACTCGACCTGACCAGTCGACCGCAAGAGAAGAGTATCATCTTAAATAAGAGCAGAAGAGCAAGCAGATTGAAGATATTACAAGTCTTTCAATACAATGTCGGTTAGCCACCCATGATGAACCAGAGCACACAGAGAAATACTATTCTTTCCGGTCTCTTGATATGTGGCTCACATGCATTTCGAAACTAAAGTAGGAACATTTAGCTCACCAATTAAACATCTCTCAGTTTTACTAATATCAGCAATAATATCATATATGAATTTGTACAACTAAGCTTGTTTAGCTCGATGGGTGGAGCAGTGCTATTACGACACGAACCACGTAGGCCGATTGTGGTCATCATAAAATGGGGAAAACATAAGCATGATGAGTATTGACCGTGGTAGTGGGATGGCAGATCTTAAGCTGCAAACCGCGCAAAGGGTAGTTAGCAACCAATGTTTGCTTTGAAATAACAACTAAGATTTGGTATGGACAAGAAAGTACGGTCAACAAGTGACAAAGAAATGCAATTATGTTGTCTCTCTATATGTCGCGACATGCATTTGGAAACTCAAGTGGGACCTTTAGCTAACTAATTAAATGTGTCGGTTAACTAATATCAGTATCATATCACAATCATATTTGAACAACTAAGCTTTCGAATTCTGAGTGTTGTGTTGTTTAGCTTGAAGGGTGGAGTAATGCCAGTACGATAGAAAGCACCTACGCAAATCATAGTAGAGTAGATAAAAGGGGAAACCCCTAAGCATCAAGAGAAAAATCAGGAAAGTGAAACTAGCTGGACCAGTGGGTGGCGCACATGCTTTTCGAAACGAATATAGGAACATTAGGTGACCAATTAAACGTTCTCTGTTTTAGTGATATGAGCATCATATCAGATTCGTATTTCAACACGTAAGCTTTGGGTTGAGGTCTTGAGGAGCAGTGCTAGCATGACACGAAGCACCTACGATGATGGTAGTGAATATAAAGGGGGGAAACCATAAGCTTTACGAGTATAGTGCCCTTGCCATGGCGGATCTGAAGGTGCAAACCTGACAAAGCTACTTCGCAACCAATGTTTGCTTTCAACTAGCCACTACGATTTGGTACGGACAAGAAAAGTACAGTAAACAAATTACAATCTATTTTCTGGGTGAGATAAATAACTTAAGCACATATGGAAGAGTACCACCTCTCTTGCGATGCCGTGTAGGCCTATGCTGATACGTTGAGGGTGCTGCGGGTGCGATGGCTGTCGGCGGCGGGGAAGAAGACTTTAGATGGCAGACGGCCGGGTCGGGGGATATATCCTGTTGCCGTGGACGAGGCGGTCGTAGGAGCGACAACGGCAAGGTGGACGACGGCGCCGATGAACCGAGAGGAGGCGATGAAAGGATCCTGGTCTAGTGCCGTGGATGAGAGACGTCCATCTCTTGCAGTGGACGACGGGGTAGGGGTAGCGGCTCCGGCAAGGTGGAGGATGGGGTGGCGGACGGAGGAGGCTGGCCGCAGTGCGGAGGTTGTCGTGCCGCCGATGGTGTATGAATGGGGAAACGGAGGGGAGGGGGGATCTCAAACTTTGGGACGTGCTTCTCTGAAATGGGGGAAAGTTACGAACTTATCCCCCGTTTAAAATTTCGGACATCGCGTTGGTTGGGGATAGGACGGTAATCTCGCATCTCCCAAATATCTGCCGGTAACTATTTCTGGCGTGGAGAGGGTGTTTTGCTGCCCACGGTTGGCACCCATGGTGTATGAACGGGGCTGACAGGTAGGGTGGTTGTGTCACGTCTGATGGAAGTTACACATCTGCCCCTATTTAAAATATTAGCCTACATCGATTTCGGACAAGGAGAGTTTGTTTTTCCGCCCACCGTGTATGAATGGGGAAATGGAGGAAGAGACACATGTCTTTCGGACGAGCTTGAATCAAATGTGTTTTGCCGCCCACGTTTGGCACCCACTGTGTCTGAATGGGCTCAGAGGTTGTCATGTCATGTCTGATTGAAGTTACTAGTCTACCCCTATCGACAATAGTGTAAATCCAGTCGATAAGGATGTACTCAGTGTCAGGGGTAGACAGTAATTTCCATCTCGCAAACACTTGCTTCGGGCAGCCCACAAATTATAGTGGGTGTTTAGCTGCTTCGTTCAAAACATGGGAGAATTAGCATTCACATTTTCCCTAGGACCTGGCAAACTAAATTCAAATCCAATTTGTATTCGATTACGAATATCCACAGATAATTATACATTTTGTTATTTATTTCTTCAACACCACAACAAAGATTTATTCCACCTTTATATATGATTATGATTTAGAAATGTCGTGATCTTTGAATTCAGTAGGTTGGATACACTCTGATTCAAAGAGTTATTTCATCCAATACAATATGCTCACATGAAAAACAGTTCACCTTATGTCAATCATACAAGTACTGAGGATTACCTGGCCTAAAAAATTCGGATCATTACAACACATGGACAACATGGAATTCCGGACAACATAGGGGGTCTTGCAACATAATCCATTTAGAGACATGACACAACATGCAAGTACAATAATCTAATGACAATTTCAACTGGTATCTAAAGAAGAATCGGGATTACCTTGGGCTTCAGATAGCATAAACAGCAGGACCTCCTCCGTCTTCAAATGCAACATTCTTACTTCCTCCAATTCTTGGGTTGCTTGCATAATGCGTGCCGCTAATTCCATAATTTCCAGCCTTAAGATAAAGATTACCTCATTCATGGCAGACACACCATCTCTTTCTGCCTCTAGTAGAGCCTCAAGCACTATAATATCTATGCTCAGACTGCTCTCCGGCGGTGTTGCCTCTGAACTGCTACCATCTGCTAACATGGATGGCGCACTACTTCCACAAATAGATTCTGGGGTTGTACATTATGTCCTAGTGTGAACGGCATCCTGAAAGGTTTCCGCTGGACATAAGTAAGAGATAGCTATCGTATGATCCAGGCAGCAAGCTTACATGGTAAACGACGGACGAATTGTTGCCGAGCATGGCAAACTATATTTGAATGGTTCGAAGCAGCATCAGCCGAAAAGAAATTAAAATGGTAAGATGAAACTAGGGATGTAAGTGGCAAATAAACGACATCCGCCAGTCCCATCTAGTTATTTTTTGCTACCTCCCTAGTTCATTTTCCTCAAAAAACAAAAACTCTTCTAAACTATCATACCACTAGTGGACTTTAATCGGGATTAAACGGGACCCAGTTGACATCCCTAGTTGAAAGGGAGTGTACAACCGCTATATTTAAGTTGCCAAGGCATCTAAGCAGTTGAAATAATCTGAGAAAGCACTTAACAGTGTGGCCTCATATAAACTACAAAGACAGTCTTGTGATGAAGTTGAGAGAAAAAGTTAAGGACTCAAATGAAATAGGCATGCATTTCTTTACGATAGTACAGCATGCACTGCTGACATATTGGCCAACTCAACAAACAAGCATTCGAATCAAGCAATACAGCAAAGCAGGCAACTGAACTATTTGTAATTCGGTAGGATTGCACATTGAGGGCACAAGCCAAGAAAGCAGCCCACTCGCATTACATTTCACATGTACTAAAACACATTGGCTTACCATATGTTGCTATGAAGCCTAGCTGCTGTTGCAATGTTCTTTGAAAATATCGTCAGCATCCTGTGGTTGCAAATCTAGTTGTTGTAGTTTATTCTGCACCATCTATTTAGGTAAAATTAATTTTAATCGCATGCACTGGTCCGAATTGATCATCAATGGTTCATCTAAACTAATGAAAGAAGGGTGTGTGCATACACAACAATATATCTGATTCCCTCTATTTTTATGCTTGTTCAAGGTGCCAGCCCCAAAAGAACAAATATTTTGCTTGATGGGGTTGGTAGCTCCATAATTAATAGAAGCATCAAATTAGTCATGCAACTTGGGAAGGTCAAGAACACACAAACAAGTACTCCCTCTGTCCCAAAATATAAGAACATTTTTAACACTACACTAGTGTTAAAAACATTCTTATATTATGGGACGGAGGGAGTAATGAACAGAGGCTCGGAGCAGTGATGTAATAGCTAGCATCAGAAAATGTAGGGTAAAACGAACAAAAAGCAGCGGAACCACATGCTAGTTTGCTGATGTGTAATTAAGCATAGAGAACATTAACCAGTCTGATGGAACCAACAGGTGGCATCAGAACAAAACTAAAGCATATTAACTATATGTGCACTGGTATGTAATTTAGCACATGTAACATGTTCACTGCTAGAAGTATGGCCCTACAGGTACAAGCAGAATAACGCGTCTCATGAAAAACTGAATGATGCCCTGAAGAAATTCAAAGGTGCGGTGCTTATGCTAGGAAAGTGAACGTAGGCGCCGGCCGTTGGATGATAGTACCTGATTCTCGGTGGCGTATGGGTATCGTTGTCATACTTGATAGCTAAGGATCGTCGATGGTGCTCGTGTTGCAGTTGAGTTTGGGCTGGCTGTCGCCGTCGCTGAAGCGGCTCTGGTGCTACGGTTGAGGCGCCTGTCGACATACAGGAAAGCTCATCTGTGGTAAGTGAACAGTTGCACGATAAAGAGAAAAACTGAAGGAGTACAAATCAAAATAACCTGTTGAGGCTGCGGCGTCGGTAAAGCAGGGCCGGTGGAGTTGAATATGGCGTTCGTGGAGCGGGTCCGGTGCAGTGGACGAAGGCTTCGGCGGGCGCGTTGTACAGTGCTTTCGGTGAGGCGAATCTGTTGCCGAGGACGAGGGCTTGTATGAAGGGTCGGCGAAGGGGCAGACGAGGGAGTCAGTGAAGGGCCTACGCTGTGGTGGATGAGGGCGCCGGTTAAGCAGATCCGGTGCGGTGGACCATGATGGCGGTCAAGGAGATCTGGAGCGGTGGACAAGCCAGTCACTGAAGCGGCTCCGGTGAAGTGGTGAGTTGGCAGTTGGGGGTTCCAAGGTGCGGAAGGTAGATTCGGCGGGGTGTGAGGTCCACCGCTGCGGCGGAGGACTAGATTCGGCGGCTTGTCGTGGTTGGGGGGGTTGGGGAGGGGAAGGGGAGGGGCTCTGGGGAAGAATGTTGGGGGCAAAGAGGGGAAAACAATGGAGTTACCAAAGCAGCCCTTTTCCGGTCATGTGGCAGGGGTAAAACAGGAATATCGCAGGGCTAAACTTTCGGGCGCGTGATATTTCGATGTGAGCGGGAAGTTTGAAAGCTTTTGGCGCCTAAAATTATAAGTATTCTGCTCTCGTATGGCCGACTATGATATCATGGCCAACAATTTGTTTGTTTTGCGCGCAAAAAAAATGTGCAAGTTTTGAAAATCAATGTCTCCAACTCGAAACTTAGATTGTCCATTCAATTCAAATATGGATCATTGAGCTACTACAAGCAAATACCATCATACGGTCCAATTCAAATGAAATTCCAAATGTGTTTATCCTAAATATGATGACAAAAGCAAAAATGTGTATGTGTATGAATAAAGTGAATGATTATAAAGTTTGAACATGCACGTATGTGTATATCTCTAGGTTTGATATATGAATTTGAAATCACGAAATTCCGGCTTAAAAAATGTACCTCCGTTTAAATGAATTACAAAAGCTAATGATGGAGTCGAATTCCAAAATTCCAATCTTAGGTTTGTAATTCTGGTACATCAAGGTATATCACGCATAGTACAAACTGTGAAACAAATTGATCAACCATGAGTGCACAATATCTCAATTACGCTAAAGTCCCTCAAATA
>NC_041383.1:650146799-650182634 GCF_002162155.2 Triticum dicoccoides | reverse complement strand
TTCTCTCCCCAGACACCAACACATGAGCACATTAACACCCCTCTCTCTTGTAAAGTCCGGACCCCAACATAGGTCTCTATCACTTTGTCTCCCGGGCATGCACACATCTCTTCCCTCACTCTCTAGGTCTCCCGCTATCTCTCTTACCCAAGCACACGCGCTATGTAGAGTGTATATTTCCCATACACACAAAACATCGCCCCCAAACGTCTATCTCCCTAGTTATGTGGTTCTCGCGCACTAACCTCACACACCACCCCCACTCCAAACAAGCACACTTTGTCTCCTTGTGCACCACTCTCCTCTTTCTATCTCTCCCACATGCGGACCCGCCCCAGCTCCTTCCTTGTATACATATAAGTCATGACTCTTTGCATAGCTCCCCAATGTATAATCGTTCTCGATTTCGCACATTGTTCTCTACACCATCTATTCTAGATCTCTCATGAAGTCCCTATCACACACACGATGACTCGCTTCCCCTGCGTCTCCGTTCATAGGCCAATTTCGGACAACATCAACATTGTCTCACTATCTATACGACATTTATGGACACAAATGACCCCTCTTGCCCCCTCTCTTCCTCTCCCTCTCTTTCTCTCTCTCTCTCTCTCTCTCTCTCTCACTCACTCTCACACCCCCCCTATCACACACTCGATGTCTCTTCCAAATAGTCTGCTCCCCCCGCCCGCACCCGTGCTATCTTGCTACTACACATGTCACACCATTCCCCGTCCCTTATACTAGGTTTACATCATCAGTGGTCTCTCTACTCCACATACACTCTCTCCCTGTCACACACAAACGCGTGCACAAACACACACAGACACGCACAAACACCCATTTATTTGGATCCTCATCTCTCCCCATGTCCGCATGTGTATCTCACGCACTCACTCTCTAATTATGTATATGTGTCTCCATGTTACACAACACAAAGCCCCATGTACATGTCTCTCTCTATCCTCCACACACATAAACACAAAGAATCTGTTATCATTGCCTCGGTCTCTAACATATCGCACACGCACACTGTCTCTCTCTCTCTCTCTCTCTCTCTCTCTCTCTCTCTCTCTCGCAAACACGCTCAACAAGGGTTTCCCCGTGAATAACTTACCGTCTACTCATCAACAGTCGTGGCAGTACGGCGAACACGAGACGTGAAAAAGAATAAATCTACACATGCTTAGACCACCTAGAATGCTACTAGGACTAGAGCAAGCCAAAAAGTGCGCCGCCGTCACCCCCTCCTTGTCGGCGACGGGAAAATCTTTGTTTTACACAGTCAAGAAGTCATTGTGCTAAGGCCCCACATGCCAAGGCGTTGAATAGAATGTAGATGCTAGTTTACGGAAGCAAGTATCGATAATACGTTTGTATCTCCATACTTATATTTCTTATTTTATAAAAAACCGAGTTGGTGATGATGGTACGTGTGCCATCTTGCAATATAGACTGTCTGATCTATATCTGACGGATGGAAATTAAACTAAAAGATACCCGCACCCCTCTCCACATTTGCAGACAAGGCCTTCCCTCGTTCATCCTTATCTCCAACAAACCTCATTGTTGACCAATTAAGAAAGGAAGCCTCTAGAACAAACTGGCCTAGTGGCCGCTGCCGGCGTCTTCAATCCCCATGCCTCCGCTCAGTACGACCACCAACCACCACCACACCCAACTCCTCTTCACCTTATCTCATATTTCTCAAGATATCATTAGTTTTTACACATGGGATTACTACCGCAAGGGTCAATCACAACAAGTGTTTTGTAAAAAAATGCATCTTGATGTTCCGTTAATGCACGGATCTTGCTAGTACTCCTACACAAGACTAAGTTGGTGATGCTGGTGTGTCTGCCATCCGTTGTTTCTGACCATTAGATCTACATCTAATGATTGTGAGGTAAGTTGTTGCCTTTTCTCAACAACATCCCACTTGTCTACCAATTTGCAGAAAAACCCATAATTAGTATCTTAAAACCAACCACATCCCTCCCTGACCTCACCAAAACAGCCCAAGGAATATATTATAATTGAAACATAATATACATATGTATATCAAAATTAGGGTGTTTTGTACCAAGTTTGTGAATAAGTATTATTCTAATTATGACTCGTTGCAACGGACATGAACATTGCTAGTATTTCCAACCATGTATTTTTTTTCTAGTATTCCATAGTTTCGAGTTTTCCATCAAGATATTAGTCACTCATGGTTGATATTTACTTTCAATCATGTACACATATGCACTATGTAACTAGCCTTGCTTATTGGTTTCCAAAGCTTAACTTTCACTCCTACTTACAATGTGTAGAGTATTTAACAAAAAACTACCACTTTCAACCAGCCCTAGGAAGAATCTATTGTACAAAAAATAGCAAAAACATACCCAAAATTTCTTAATCCACGCCAAAAACTACTACTACCTAGTACTCCTACCGATTAGGTTCGCTTAAACCCATTTATGACTGGGTTGGCCCACACGTCCGTGCTGATGAGGCAGCTTAAACCAACACATTTTGTTTGACCGTTGACACGAGGGACCCACATCTGACCTTCTATCCTGTTATTCCCCCTCAAATCATTATTTTTCCTGAACATTACTTCAAACAGTACTGATGCGTGTTCGTCGGTGGCGCCGGCGATGAGCGAGTTGGCCGCCGCTCCGCCGGACAGGCCGGACGCCGCGCTGGCCTCCGCACGGGTTGGCAGGCTGGCCCGAGCGTGACTCATGAGCGCGCAAGCCGCCTCGCTGGCCTTCGCTCGAGCCAGATGGCTGGCCTGAGCGCGGCGCGCACGAGAAAGCCGCCGTGCTGCCGTGCCAATCTAGCTAGCAAACCTTGAAGACAAGCAGCTGGACGGAGCTATCTTGGCTAGCTAGCGGCCGCGAGCGCCAGGCGGAGCTGGCATCCGGGCTACCGCAACATGGGCTCCGCACCGCCGGCGGTTTTGACCTCGCCTTCTGCCGGTGGCGGTAGTTGCGTCCCATGGCCGAGGATGACTAGGTGGATGGGCCGAAGGTAGGAGGTCACTCGAGGATTTTGGTTGGTAAGAGCATGTACAATGGTTGATAAGGTAGTCTTATCTTAAGTCTGCCACATATGCAAGTGGTAGTAGTTTCTTGGCATTTTAGTGGTTTCTTGCATTATTAGGGGTTTCTTGTAAGGAACAATGTACATACTACTAGCGACAAAAGGCGATTCTAGGTTGCGTTGTACTCCAATGAGTACTACTAGTGGTCGCGGGAGTGTATACCTCGTTTTGTGGGTTCGATCCCGGCTGAACGCACGATGGCCTTTTTTAAAAAAAATAGTACTACTACACTTTGCTGCGAGCCAATATTTTACACGGGTAGTTTGAGTTTTGAAGTCAAACGGACGTGCGGCCCCACAATCTGGGTGCACTGGACAGCCTAGCCACGTGAACGGGTTTTCCTTCCCAGCATCCCGTGGCTCGCGTGCTTGCCCTAGCCGCACCTTGCTTGCAGCTTCCTCATCAGCTAGTAGAAGCATATTTAAACTAGCGCCTCCCAATTAACCCCGAGGAGCCAAAAAACCCTGGCGGGGCATTGGGAACTATGCAATATGGCTTTGTACTCTATGTAAAGTGTTGTACTACTAGTACTTTGTAGCTTGTGGCATTGCACGCATGGATTTCACTCCATTATCGGCTCTACTATAAAAGAAATTCCTCTTGACGTGTTTTTTTTTGAAACGGAGGGAAAAGCTTTGCTTCATCTCATTCATAAAGAAGGACCTACTAACAAAGTTCGACGAGATCCATTACACCTCCACAAATGGAAGCGAAAAGCCTAGTCTCGCTGTATCAAATAACTCAAATGTTCTGCCCCCGCAGACCGCAGTAACCGTCGCTGATAAACAGGCTGCTAGTGTGTGCGTGAGAGGAGCGGCTGAGTAGGCCAGCTACTCCTACGTGAGAGGAGCGGCTGAATATAGCACCAAGAGTACCCACTAGGCCACTACGCAGGTGTACTTCCCCTGCATTGATAGTACAGCGATGGTCTAGAGAACAGTAGTACCCTCCACTTCCAACTGTAGCTCCTTGGCCGTGAGATTCAAGAGTTCAAAACTGGTGCACTATACTAGACTAGACTAGACTAGAAGTATAGTACATCGCACTAATACTCGTAGTTGAGAAAAGTAGTACCGGTACTGCTATAGTACGAGTACGTACTCCTCCGTCACATAATGTAAGACGTTTTTTGACACTAGTTGGCATGTACAAAAAATGGCAAAAACATACCCAAAATTTCTTAATCCACGCCAAAAACTACTACCTAGTGCCAAAAATTTCTTACTAGTGCTATTATTTACAGTATAATGCAATCCCATAACGTTCCATAATGCTAGTACTAGTAGTAAATAATAGCCTCACCCCTTCGCTGAGGAACGATCTACAGTTGGAAGGGACGAGGCCCTGCGGTTACTACGCTCTTATCTCCTCCTCGCCAGTTCCCCTCCCCCCGAAGAGAAGGCAGTTCGTCGCTGCTCCCATGGATTCTCCAGGCAGTTCTCCTCCTCATCGGGGCTGGGAGACCTTGGACGATGATCCTCTGGGAGAAATCGCACGCCGCTCCGACGTCCTCACCGCCGCAAGACTCGGTGCTTCCTGCACCAACTTTTTCAAGACACTGCTTAAACAGGTTTGGGAAAAGGCCATGCTTGTTGGTCTTCCATGCGTCCTCGAGGAGAAGGTTCTTCTATGGGACAATCCTTCAATAGTCCACCGCTCCCTGTCCATGGTTGCACGTTGACTCCGCTAGAGTTGCTGACGTTGGGAGGTAGTCGGATTTTGTCCGATGAGCAGGTTAGCAATGGAGTTTGATCATGTAGTACTTAGTTATTCCATTTCCATCCCGTAATTTCTCCGCTGCCCACCGTCTTATATATAGGTCTGGGTCAGTGCCAACAAAGATTGGCTTGCATACCTCCGGCCGAATACCACCATCATTTTGCACAACATCCACAGCAGTGCGGCCGTTCCAGTAGACCCCTTCTCCACCATTGGGATCGGCCTTCCGGACTGGCTGGGCTTGAATACGTATGATGATGCCTACATGAGATTGAAGAAGATAGCAATTGCGGACCCGCCGACAAAGTGACGCGGCTACGACAATTACTATCTCATCATGGTGTTCAACATAAGGATTGCCATCAATGCAAGACGCAGTAACGGCAGAGGTTGGCGCATGTTGGCGGCGGCAGATTTGTACCCCTACACGTTCGAAGACGTCGTGTGCCATCTAGGCCGCATCTTTGCGGTGACAGGCCAGGGGACTTGTTTCATCTGGTTGCCATCCTACGGTATGGGAGATTACAAACAGAATGCAAAAACCATCTTGCATCCCTAACGGTACTCCATTATTTTGCAGGGACCAGTCATCCCCCGATCAAAATAAGATCGCCGATCCTGGATGTGCATTTGCATCCGCGATTCGGTCTAACCTGGAACCTTGTAGCTGACTTTGGCATATTAGGATCAACTATCTTAGCAGTCGTTACCCATGGTACCACTGATGTGCAACATGGTCACACAATCTACCACAATCGGACCGTCACCATCTACCCAGGTATTCCAGTTTTTAACCCTCTCGCCTTATCTTTCATTGTTGTACTAGTAGTATACTTAGTACTACTAGTAGGAGTACTTTTTACCTTGGAGAACGCGTATAGCTAGCTGGGCCCTTGAAGACTTGAACCCACTAGCTGCCACCATTTTTGTTTTTCCATGTCTTACTATCTCATCCATGTAGCCAAGAGTGGCTATATATAATAAGCCGGTTATTTTACTTCCTCTACACCGGAGTAGTACTATTTGCTGCACAGTATTACTGACCGCCATATTTGAGCACAACATTATTATGCATGGACCTTGACTATGTACTCACCATGTGTCCAGATCTGGGATGCCGCGTGTACCAGATGAACGGCGCCGAGTTCGACCCCCGTGATGCTACGTGGGTGCCGAGGAACACTCTTGGAGAGTACTCGCTTTTCATCGAGGATAGCTACCCCATTGTGAAGTGGATGCCACCTTCCGTGCACGACATGAAAGGCCTACCATTCATGAAGCATGGTTGTGTCTTCATTGTGCACCGCCGGATGAACGACATGCTGGGACACGCTATCCCTGATTTATGCCGCTTCAGCTTGGATGAGTCTCCATCGTGTGGAACCAGACTAGAAAGCTGCGACAATGATTCCCGTTGCCCACTGCTATAGATCGTGCCATCCATGAAGAACACCTGGGACTGGAACCTGGAGGAGGACATGCTTGTAGCCCATCTATAACCTGTAAGTGGAGTACGGTAATTGTGAACGGTAGTGCTGTGAATATATGTAGACTAGTCGTGCACAAATTTATCACATGAATTGGAGATGAACTTGTGTGGCATACTGGCATTTTTCCTTTAGAATTTATTACTAGTAAATGTGTTATGTGTACGTGCAACTTGTGTGGTTGTTGCACGGGCTCCAACACGCTCTTTGAGAAAAAAAAGGTGGCACAACTTTGGATATATGTGACGTGGCGGCATCATACAGTAGCATCGTTTGCTATAGTTGTAGTACACTCCTACTAGGACGACAACTGCTATAAAACCTTGCGCTTGGCTCTTTGCCTCTTCGGGAGGTTCAACAGTTCGTACTCGTGTGAACCTTGCACTTGCCTCTTCGCCTCTTCGGAAGGTCCAACAATGATGATACTACAGTACAATATGTGTCTGGCAATCTGACACCGATTGAACTGCTGCACATCCACCGCGAGGGAAAGGGCGAGGGCGAGGGAGAGGAAGAGGGAGAGGGAGCTGTAGTCAAAACCCTCTCCTCGTCCTGTGAACCACCGCGCGCGTGGGCGAGGGAGATGCGTAGTAAGCAAGCTTCTCCTCGTTCGGCGAGTTGACAGGACACATCAAAGCAGTACTAGTACTAGTAGTAGTCCATACTGCGTCCTTTCTGATTAATATGGCTTAATTTGAAACGAGAAAAATACACTAGCGGTCAAGGTATGTAACGATACGCTCTTTACAGTCACTATATATAGTTTTGCGTCGATTATACGATCACTAGCTCATCGTAGAGCACCGTATTGCACCCTACTGACTGGCCACATAGTCGACGTGGCACTTTGTTGACTGGTTAAATTGTCACCTGGTTTCTGGGTCCCACCTGTCAGTTGGCGGAGCAAAGAAATCGGTTAAACAAAACTTTACGCAGGCGCCGCACGAGTCCAACCCTTGCGCCCGAACCGCCCTGGCTGTGTATGTAAGTGCATGCACATGTCCTCCCTCGGCCTTCCAACAAAGAGTGTACATCGGCTATAAAACAAAGAGTGTAGTAGTACATGATGTACATCTACACTTCCAATGCATTTAGCCTTTAATCTAAATCGATAGTGATTGACTAATGCACCAACTTGTGCTGTAGGTATAGGCTACATGTCTATCCTTAATTACAGTATGCAACGGCCTTCATTTAATCTTCTTATCTCAATGGTCGCATGCACACATAAGTCTGCTACTTTTGGGCGTTAATTATACCCTGATCAATGTGTAAATCTCTAAATGTACAGTCTTTGACGGACGTAGGGAGTAGGTTGAGCACTTGAGCGTGAGCGTGTGTGCTACGTCGTGTGCTGTGTGTCGCATGGGTGCGTGAGTGTTGCGTGCGTCCATGTGGAGTACGTGTGAGTGTTGCATGTTGCATGCATGCATGCATGGGGCTTACTCCCTCCCATTGACATGTTCATATTTCAAACTTCCTCTGTTCCCTCCATATGGTGATACTCCCTCTGTTCCCAAATACTCCAGTACGGAGTAAAAGCCTCCCTCTGTTCCCAAATACGGAGTATTTGTCTTTCTACAGATTTCAACAAGTGACTAGGTACGGAGCAAAATGAGTGAAGTGTGCGTAGAGGCATAGGGATACTGTAGAAAGGAAATCCTCGCGATCCATCATTCCCCATCTCGGTCAGAGAGAACTATTCAACTAGTCTTCGTAGTGAAGTGACAATACACGTTGCAGCAGATGGGACACGTAATTAATAAGCTGAACCAGCGTGTTGGTGTTAATAAATCAGCCTTACCCAGTACTGCCATCATCTTTGCCAGTAGAGCACGCTTCCGCAAATACGCCTACGCACATGTGTCCTCCATTAACTGACATGTGAGCCCTCTTGTGGTAGACCCACATGTCATCGGTGTAACTATTTACACTCCGGAGGATGGTGCCTATATCCTGGTAGTAGTACTAGTAGAATTGAGATTTAATGCACTTTCTTCCCCGTCTTCCACTCTTCTTCCTCCTCTCTTGTTCTTCCTCCTCTCTTCCCCATCGTCGGTCGCACACCATTTACCCCCGCTCACTGCTCGCCCGCCCGCGCCATCTTCCTTGGTAGCTCGCGCATACCATATCCCCCCGCTCACTGCTCGGCCACACGAGGAGAAGCTTCTTTGCTCGCCCGCCCGAATCCACTTCCCTGCTGGCTCGCAGGCACCGAAAACCCCAATGGCAGAACCGACTGACACACAGAGCCGCGATTGGAATTCCCTCCCCGATGTTCTCTTGGAGCAGATCTGTAGTCGTATGTACCTACTCAGCACCGTCCGTCTGGCCGCATGCTTGGTGTCTTTGTACCGTCTACTCGTCTGCAACCGGCCGGCTCTTTTCAAGACACCCTGCTTGCTGATGCCCGATCCTCGCAGGTGGCCCAGACACCGACTTGACGATCCTACGGAGGTTGCCGTGGTGCCCCTCGACATGCTACCACTACCCGTCCACCTGTCCTTCATGCGCGGCCACTACTGGGCTGGCATGAAGGCCAACTGGATCGTCCTCATCCACCACACCGGTAGTCCGTGGCGTCTCATGGATATCTACACCCAGCGAGAGATCACCCTTCCATCATTGGATACCGCCGACATCGAGCCTCGCGGCCCGCCGGACACTCCTGCCTACTACGCATGAGACGCGTCAAGCTTTTGGCTCGACCTCTGTTTGTAGAAAGTTGTAATCTGTGAAGTGCCCACACCATCAGAAGACTACATGGATTACAAGCTCATTGCCTTGTTTAACATGGGATTAGTCTATCTGGAATCCAGTCGCCATACATGGTTATGGCTCATCATCAATCCTGTTGAGGCAACATTTCTGTCTGATGCGATAGTGCACGATGGCATCGTTTATGCGGTCAACGCACAGATTGGCTTCCTATATTGGTGGAATCTATCATCGTGTAATTGTTCTATCTCATCTCATCTTTACCTTATGAATACGACTGCATGTTCATTTGTTACAAATTTATAATGCATAGCATGTCTATAACCACATCATTGCTATATGTTCCTCTCATTTCCTAGATTTTTATGACCACACATGTTATTGTTAGAGTTGATATGAGAACAATTGGCATCTAATGATTGTTAGAATACATATTATGAGCATAACATCATGATTGCTATATGTTACTCTCGTTTACTAGATTTTTATAACAACACATGTTATTGCTTAGAGTTGATATGAGAATAGTAGTAGTAAGTGCTATGGTAGAATATGAGTAGGCGCTGTCATAGCTGTTTTCCTCTCTTTGTTACATGATGTTTGAACCATGACATGTTCCTAGAATATGAAAGCCATTGGCTTATTTTTTGAACTTGGGGTATGATTATGACCACGGCATTGCAATTCTCTATCTATGATATGTGTCACTGTTATAATAATCTTAATTCTACACATACTCTGAACATGATTGTTTATTTTTGTCCTTTTGGTCTCCAATTTGAATTGTTGCAGCAGACGCAAATGCGCTGGCCTTCATGATTCCAGGACCTGGAATCATACTAGCCGATGGGTGCTGGTTTATCGCTCGTTCAGCTAACGGCGGTCATTTGATGCTCATTCGCACATACCAAATTGACCAAACCATTACATCAAACCACATGCAGTACAATGTGTGGGGCATTCGTGACATTGATGGCTATGGCTGCTTCGTGTTCGAGAAAGATCCTAGCTCCGTTGGGCCAGGCGTATTTAGCTGGAGGCGGGTTTACAACCTCGGCAACCACTCCTTGTTCCTCGGGCTCAATTATCTGATCATCCAACCAATCATCGATCATATCACCGGCGATGATTATTGTGCTATGCAACTTCCATTCGCGAGGGGGGGCTGTGTTTACACATTATACCATGGGTTTCATGAATCACCATGTCCAGAGATTCGTCGACACAGCTTGTTGCCAGGTAATCTTCAGTGTGTGAAAGGCATCAAGCTTCCATGCGATGGATGGCTTTTGCAAACCCTACATGCGGCGATGTGGTTCATGCCAACAGCAAATATGCACAACTTGATTCATGCTGATATCTAGACTGAGCCATGTATTCTGCTGTTGTAGCACGACCCTCTTTTGTTTGATATTATGTACTGTTGTTAGTTTGAAGCACTCCTCTAGTCTGAAGGATAGATACCTTCCTGGGATCAAGTGCATCCTAACTCACCTGCGTAGGATGTACTGATAATGATGATGGAGATGCTGTGCAGAAGCCATATATATACATATATATCAGTTGGGCTTCAAGTGCGTACTTGTTCGTTAAACCTATGTATAAATTGTGACACTAAATATGACTAGTAAGTAGTACAGTAGCAGTACTAGTATACGTCGGTCAAATTATTCATCATGTCCACATATTGAATTGACGTGACAACACGCTCCGCATGAGGTGACACAAGAATCCCAGCGGCGTGTTCGGGTATTCCGGACTTCAGATTTGGAGTACCACTTATCTGTCGAAATCTTTTTTTTTGAAATAGAGGTAAAAGATTTGCCTCATCCATTAAATAAGAGGAGAATATAGTTTAGAGTTTTTACAAGCGCCCTTGCAAAACGGCATGGCAATTACTCTCGTACAACTGTCAAAGAAGCGCGAGTTTTTACTCTGTCGAAATCTTTCATCATTCACTTAAAACAGTCGATTGGTCATACATTGAGTACCATATAACTGGAATTACCGTTGCAAGTCGAAGAAGGATTGGCCGGTGCTGCCAGCTGGCGTCAAGTTCGATCCCACGGATCAGGAGCTGATCGAGCACCTTGAGGCCAAAGTGAGTGTTGACAGTGCGAGATTTCAGTCTCCTATCGATTCGCTCATACCAACCATCGACAGCGAGCACGGCATATGCTACACCCAACCTGAGAAACTTCCAGGTAAGACACCGATCGGCCGTCTACTTGCACAAACATATTCCTTTGTTTATAGCTCTATTTTTCTTTTTAGACGCAGACCTGGTGAAACAATTACAATTTGACAGTTAATAAAAAGTGAAACAAGTGACTGCAACATGCCAAAGATGTTATGAAAATGCCAACTAGGTACACTAAAACCTGTGTTCCACAATACTTCAGGTATCACACTGAGTGGCCTAAGGAAGCATTTCTTCTAGCGCAATTCTAGGGCGTTCAAAAGGGGCACGTGGACGCGTCACAAGATATAGTCGGAGTGCGGCACGCACGCGATGTGGCACAAGACCGACAATACCTTGCCTGTGATGGTCAACGGCCGCCAGACGGGCAGCAAAAAAGGTTCTGGTGCTGCACACCAACAAGACCTTGGACCAGCAAAGGACCAACTGGGTGATGCACCAGTACCACATCGGGGACCTGGAGCAAGAGAAGGAGCAGGAGCTAGCCCTCTGCAAGATTTTCTACCAGACGAACACTAGGGCCAGGAGCCCAGGAGTAGTTTGGTATTGGTAGTTGTACTACCTTGTCGTCCGCAAGTTGGTATTGTTGTTAACGATATTTTGGTATGAACTTGCATTTGCTTCCAACCATCATGCCGAGGGTCGATGTGGATATAAAGCTGAATCATTTGTTTCGAAACGAATTCTCAGGCACCTGATTTTTATTTGATGGGTACAGCACTCGCCGTTCGAATTCCCAGTTCTGCAGTTTTTTCGAAACAAGTGCATGCATTTATTATCACGACAAAAAAACAATATATGTGATGCATCCCAGTTATCAGTCTGTGCTTGCAGAATTCTCTCGTTTATTGAGCACGTATATTGTTTTTTCAGGTCAAGCAAAATTCAACTGGGTTGTAGACTGACCAGGGTTGGTTTTGTTTTCAACAGGCCTAGCCCATGACGACAACAGGGCACAAAGATCCAGCAGGTATCTACTAGCCTCTGGCCCACCAGCGTTAGTTATATTTTGTCTTACAACATCCGCAGGCAGTTTTGTTACTGAATCAAACACACAACCCAGTTATATTTTCCTCTTGAAACGCATGTCCTACATCCGTTTTCTAATCTCTACCTATAGTTTTACTAGTTCATATACATGTATCATTATATTGAAAACACATAAAATTCCCTTTTCATATTTACATCCTTATCTTTGTTGTTTTTTTCCACCCAGCGCTGATTTTTTTACCACTAGTTTTCCTTTAAACCAACTCAATGGTCCCACGTCTTATTTGCTTACAAAAACAAAACGATTTTTTTGGCAAATCAATAAGTTCTTAAAAAAATGTTTATCATTTTGGGATTACAACAGTTTGGACTCCACCGAAATATGCAAAATAAGGTTGAACTTTTTGACCGTGGTCCTGGGCAGAAAATGGGTTGTAATAAATTACTTAAGAATTAGCAAATGGGCTACAAATTATAAAAAATAGCAAATGGGCTGCAAATTGTAAAAAATAGCAAATGGGCTTTATGTTGTCTGCCACAAATTTGGAGGCTGACTTGTGGGCCTACTAAGTTCATGCGTACACAAGGTTTCTTAAAAAAGAAACTTAGTCAACAATCGACTCTACCAGCATCAGACCGTTAGATGTCAATCTAACGGCAATCGTGCTTCTTCAGTCTCTGATCTTCCTGCCCCAGTCGCCCAAACCAGCGCCGTCGGAACCGCCTACTCCCGCCTCCCGTGGCCGGCAATGCTGTCGGGCAGGCCTCATGGCCCCATCGTACTCGCATCCCTGGCCTGTCTATCCCTCTACTCACCCACACCTTCTATTATTTTCCGGCGACGGCAGCCGAACTAGTCAACCCTCGTACTCTCCACCATGTGGGCAGCCACTGCCGTGTCTTCGCTGGCTCCCTGCCGTTCCCTTCGTAGGCCTCGCCGTCGTCCACCGCCCTGGTGCTCTCGGCGCGGCGTGGTCAATGATGTCCATCCAACGGCCGTAGTGCTTCTTCAACCTTT
The DNA here is from genome assembly GCF_002162155.2 of Triticum dicoccoides. Classification (NCBI taxonomy): domain Eukaryota; kingdom Viridiplantae; phylum Streptophyta; class Magnoliopsida; order Poales; family Poaceae; genus Triticum; species Triticum dicoccoides. The sequence continues at coordinate 650,169,405 of NC_041383.1, read as the reverse complement.
GGTCTTCTTGCCCCAGCCGCCCAAAGCAGCGCCGGCCATACTACTCCCACCGCTGGCGAGGCCATCCCTCCATCACCCACTCCCCCTGTTATTCTACGGCGACGGCAGCCTCACACCGCAGCCGAACCAGTGAACCCTCGTACTCCTCTCCGTGTGGGCATCCACTGCCGCGTCTTCCCTGGCTCCGCGTCGTCCCCTTCCTAGGCCTCGCCGTCGTCCACCGCCCTGGTGCTCTCGGTGCGGCGTGGTCAATGTGGTCAACGACCGACTTCCATCGGAAGAGTACTGTACGTGGAGAGGCTAACAGCTGGGTCCACGGCAGCCGCAAGGAAGTGCCTCCCTATTACGTGCAAAATAATTATTCCTCCACCTGACAGCAGGGACCCACCGGATGGGCCACCAGTATTTCATGGAAAAAACGTTTCCCCCCTGACTGTTGTGACCCACGGGACGGGCCACCGTATTTCTCGAAAAAAATGTTTGCCCCTGACTGTTGGGACCCACCAGACGGACCACCGTATTTCGCGAAAAAAACGTTCCCCCCGCTCTCAGCTCGGACCCACCGGAAGTGCCTCCTTATTACGCACAGAAAAATGAATACTCCCCTTGCTAGCTGGGACCCACCATGGTGGGAGGCTGACTTGTGGGCCTACTAAGTTGACGGGGACAGAGGGCTTTGTCAACTTAGTCAATATGAACGATTCTAGCTCCAGTGACAGTACGATGTCCATCCAACGGCTGTCGTGCTTCTTCAATCTCTGCTCTTCCTTCTCCAGCTGCTCAAACAAGCGCCAGCGGGACTGCCTGCTCCCTCCTCCCCGCGGCCGGCTGTGCTACCGCGTAGGCCTCACCGCCCCACCGTACTCCCATCGCTGGCCTAGCCATCCCTCTACTCACCCACACGGCCACACCTGCTGTTATTCTCCGGCGAGGGCAGACGAACCAGTAAACCCTCATACAGTCGTACTCCCCTCCGCGTGGGAAACAACTGCCGAGTCTTCCCTGCCTCCGTGTAGTTCCCTTCCTAGGCCTCGCCGTCGTCCACCGCACTAGTGCTCTCGGCGCAGCGTGGTCAACATGGTCAAGGAACGGCTTCCATCGGACGTGGACTTTACGTGGAGAGGCTGACAGCTGGGTCCACGGCCGCAGCAAGGAAGTGCCTCCTTATTATGCACAAAATAATTATTCCTCCACCTGACATCTGGGACCCACCGGAAGGGCCTCTATATTTCACGAAAAAAACGTGCCCCCAGCTGACATGTTGGACCCACCAGCTATCTTCGCACGCAAGGAAGTGCCTCCTTATTACGCACAAAAAAATGAATACTCCCCCTGCCAGCTGGAACCCAGCATAGTGGGAGGGTGACTTGTGGGCCTACCAAGTTGATGGGGACGGAGGGCTTTGTCAACTTAGGCAATATGAATGATTCTAGCTCCAGTTACTGTACGATGTTCATCCAACGGCCGTAGTGCTTCTTCAACCTCTGGTCTTCTTGCTCCAGCGGCCCAAACCAGCGTCGGTCGTGCCGCGTGCTCCTGCCTCCCGTGGCCGGCTGTGATGCCGCGGAGGCCTCACCGCCCCTACTACTCCCACCGCTCTCCAGGCCATCCATCTACTCACCCACACCCCCTGTTATTCTGCGGCGATAACAGCCTCACACCGCAGCCGAACCAGTGAATCCTTGTACTCCTCTTCGTGTGGGCATCCACTGCTGCGTCTTCCCTGGGTCCGAGTCGTCCCCTCCCTAGGCCTCGCCGTCGTCCACCGCCGTGGTGCTCTCGGCACGGCGTGGTCAACATGGTCAAGGAACAACTTCCATCGGACGTGGACTGTACGTGGAGAGGCTGACAGCTGGGTCTACGGCCGCCGCAAGGAAGTGCCTCCTTATTACGCGCAAAATAATGATTCCTCCACCTGACAGTAGGGACCCATCGGACGGGCCACCGTATTTCGCAAAAAAAATGATTTGCCCCCCTGACTGCTGGGACCCACCAGCTACATCTTCGCACGCAAGGAAGTGCCTAACAGTCGGGACCCACCTGGTCGAAGCGTACGTAGCGTTGTCATTTTGGTCGCGAACGTGTACGTACATACTGGTCGATGTAGAGGCGCACACGTGTCATAGATGTAGAGGCGCGCACGTGTCGTAGTAGAGGCGCGCACGTAGCATGTACACGTACGTACAGTGGCGAGGGTGCAAGAAAGAAAATACGGTCACGTATGTACATACGGGCAGGGTCTCTAACACCTATCGTGCATACGTACATGGCCGGGTCAGAACGGAGAAACAGCTTCGTCGTCGTGTTCATGGGGAGCCAACCGGCTGGGTCGAAACGGAATGCGTGGTCGTGTTCATCGGGAGGGCATGGACGGAACAGGCGATGGAAATGAGGCCTGGCGTACCGCACAACGGAGGAAACGGCCTTGTGTTCAACCGGCCACATTTGAAACGGGATCATATTGATCGGGAGGGGCCTGGCGTACCACAAAACGGAGGAAACGGACCTCCTACGGTCGAAACGGGGGTCCTGTTGATCGGGAGGGGTGTGGCGTACCGCAAAACAGAGGAAACGGACCTCCTACGGTTGAAACGGGGGTCCTGTTGATCGGGAGGGGTGTGGCGTACCGCAAAACAGACGAAACGGACTTGTGTTGGAGCGCTACGGTCGAAACGGGGGGGAGGGGTGTGGTGTACCGCAAAATGGGACTCCGCGGGATACTGTTCATCTCCACCGTCGACCTCCTCCAGCCTCCACGGGCTACCGTCGACCTCCTCCAGCCTCCACGGGCTCCTGTTCATCCAGCCTCCACCACGTGCTACTCCACCGGCTACTGTTCAACCACCCCTCGACGGGCACCCCTCCACCGTCTACTGTTCATCCAGCCCTCCACACCACGGGGTCCTGTTCAACCACCCCTCCACGGCCACCCCTCCACCGTCTACTGTTCATCCATCCCTCCACACCACGGGTTCCTGTTCATCCAGAGGCAACGCCACCGCTCACTGTTCATCCAAACCCCCCTGCAACACTCACTGTTCATCCAATCGATCGGCTTCAGTTAGCAGTAGTAGCGAAGGAATCGCTCCATCGGGTTCAGTTAACAGCCATCGATCGATCGCTCAGGTTCAGTAACGCGTAGCCTGGAGTGCAATCGCTCGGGTTCAGTTAGAGCCCAACGCCTCGCTCGGGTTCAGTTAGAGCCAACGCCTTGCACACACGCGCGTACGTACGAGAGAAACTCGCATCGCTCCGCCCCCGACCTCCCACCATAACCGGCAACTCCCCGAAATTTTCCTCCCCCTCGCTTCTACACGGTTTTTTCTGTCATGGACGGCTCAAAGAATGTCATGCAGTTGCGTCTCCGGCCCGCCCAGGACGAAAAGCCCATTTTCTGTCATGATTTTTTGTCATAGAAGTAGGAACCCACCACATCTATGATGATACCGGGTTTTGTCACAATTATTGTCATAGAAGTGTCATATGTATGACAGAAAAAATTCGTTCGGCCCAAAATGTCACGGATGTGTCTTTTTTTTGTAGTGCTCGGTCATGTCTGCATGATTCTCAAACCCGTAGGGTCTACACACTTAAGGTTCGGTGACGCTAGAGTTGTTATGGGAATTAGTGTGCAGTTATCGAATGTTGTTCGGAGTCCCGGATGAGATCCCGGATGTCACGAGGAGTTCCCGAATGGTCCGGAGGTAAAGATTTATATATGGGAAGTCCTATTTTGGCCACCGGAAAATGTTTGGGATTTTTCGGTATTGTACCGGGAATGTTCTAGAAGGTTTTGGAGTGGGGCCCACCTGCATGGGAGGACCCACATGAACGTGGGTAGTGGGGGCAAGGCCCCACACCCCTGGTCAAGGCGCACCAAGATCCCCCCTTAGAAGGAATAAGATCATATCCCGAAGGGATAAGATCAAGATCCCTAAAAAAGGGGGATAACAATCGGTGGGGAAGGAAATGATGGGATTTCTTTCCTCCCACCTTTGCCAACGCCCCAATGGACTTGGAGGGCAAGAAACCAGCCCCCTCCACCCCTATGTATAGTGGGGAGGCGCATGGGAGCTTGACCCCTTGCCCCTGGCGCAGCCCTCCCCCTCTCCAACACCTCCTCCTCCTCTGTAGTGCTTGGCGAAGCTCTGCCGGAGAACTGCAAGCTCCACCACCACAACGTCGTGCTTCTGGAGCTCTCCCTCAACTTATCCTCCCCCCTTGCTGGATCCAGGAGGAGACGTCCCCGGGCTGTACGTGTGTTGAACACGGAGGCACCGTTGTTCGGTGCTTAGATCGAATTCGGCCGTGATCTGAATCGCTTAGTGAACGACTCCACCGACCGCGTTCTTGCAACACTTCCGCATTGCGATCTTCAAGGGTATGAAGATGCACTCCCCTCTCTCTCGTTTCTAGTTACTCCATAGATTGATCTTGGTGATGCGTAGAAAATTTTGAATTTCTGCTACGTTCCCCAACAGTGGTATCAGAGCTAGGTCTATTGCGTAGATTCTATGCACGAGTAGAACACAAGTAGTTGTGGGCGTTGGTTTGTTCAATTTTCTTACCATTAGTAGTCCTATCTTGATTCGGCGGCATCGTGTGATGAAGCGGCCCAGACCGACCTTACACGTACGCTTACGTGAGACAGGTTGCACCAACTGACACGCACTTGTTGCATAAAGTGGCTAGCGGGTGCCAGTCTCTCCCACTTTAGTCGGATCGGATTTGATGAAAAGGGTCCTTATGAAGGGTAAATAGCAATTGTCATATCACCGTTATGGCTTTTGCGTAGGTAAGAAACGTTCTTGCTAGAAACCCATAGCAGCCACGTAAAACATGCAACAACAATTAGAGGACGTCTAACTTGTTTTTGCAGGGTATGCTATGTGATGTGATATGGCCAAAAGAATGTGATGAATGATATATGTGATGTATGATATTGATCATGTTCTTGTAATAGGAATCACGACTTGCATGTCGATGAGTATGACAACCGGCAGGAGCCATAGGAGTTGTCTTAATTTATTGTATGACATGCGTGTCATTGAAAATGTCATGTAATTACTTTACTTTATTGCTAAACCGTTAGCCATAGTAGTAGAAGTAATAGTTGGCGAGACAACTTCATGAAGACACGAAGATGGAGATCATGATGATGGAGATCATGGTATCATGCCAGTGACGAAGGTGATCATGCCGTGCCTCAAGATGGAGATCAAAGGCGCAAGATGATATTGGCCATATCATGTCACTTTATGATTTGCATGTGATGTTTTTCATGTTTACATCTTATTTGCTTAGAACGACGGTAGCATAAATAAGATGATCCCTCATTAAAATTTCAAGAAAGTGTTCCCCCTAACTGTGCACCATTGCGAAAGTTTGTTGTTTCGAAGCACCATGTGATGATCGGGTGTGATAGATTCTAACATTCACATACAACGGGTGTAAGCCAGATTTACACACGCAAAACACTTAGGTTGACTTGACGAGCCTAGCATGTACAGACATGGCCTCGGAACACAAGAGACCGAAAGGTCGAACATGAGTCGTATAGTAGATACGATCAACATGGAGATGTTCACCGATGATGACTAGTCCGTCTCACGTGATGATCGGACACGGCCTAGTTGACTCGGATCATGTATCACTTAGATGACTAGAGGGATGTCTATCTGAGTGGGAGATCATTAGATGAACTTAATTATCATGAACATAGTCAAAAGGACTTTACAAATTATGTCGTAGCCTGCGCTTTAGTTCTACTGTTTAAGATATGTTCCTAGAGAAAATTTTAGTTGAAAGTTGATAGTAGCAATTATGCGGACTGGGTCCGTATACTGAGGATTGTCCTCATTGCTGCACAGAAGGCTTGTGTCCTTAATGCACCGCTCGGTGTGCTGAACCTCGAGCGTCATTTGTGGATGTTGCGAACATCTGACATACACATTTTGATGACTATGTGATAGTTCAGTGCGTAATGTTAAACGGTTTAGAATTGAGGCAGCGAAGACATTTTTTGAAACGTCGCAGAACATATGAGATGTTCCAAGAGCTGAAATTAGGATTTCAGGCTCGTGCCCACGTCAAGAGGTATGAGACCTCCGACAAGTTTCTTAACCTGCAAACTAAGGGAGAAAAGCTCAATCATTGAGCATGTGCTCAGATTGTCTGAGTACTACAATCACTTGAATCGAGTGGGAGTTAATCTTCCAGATGAGATAGTGATGGTTCTCCATAGTCACTGCCACCAAGCTATTCGAGCTTCGTGATGAACTATAACATATCAGGGATAGACATGATTATCCTTGAGCAATTCGCGATGTTTGACACCGCGAAAGTAGAAATCGAGTAGGAGCATCAATTGTTGATGGTTAGTAAAACCACTAGTTTGAAGAAGGGCAAGGGCAAGAAGGGATACTTCATGAGACGACAAATCAGTTGCTACTCTAGTGAAGAAACCCAGGGTTGAACCCAAACCCGAGACTAAGTGCTTCTGTAATGAGGGAACTGTCACTGAAGCAGAACTACCCTAGATACTTGGTAGATGAGAAGGCTGGCAAGGTTGACAGAAGTATATTGGATATACATTGTATTAAATGTGTACTTTACTAGTACTCCTAGTAGCACCAGGGTATTAAGATACCGGTTCGGTTGCTAAGTGTTAGTAACTCGAAATAAAAGAGCTACGGAATAAACGGAGACTAGCTAAAGGTGAGATGATGATGTGTGTTGGAAGTGTTTCCAAGATTGATGTGATCAAGCATCGCCTGCTCCCTCTACCATCGAGATTGGTGTTAAACCTAAATAATTGTTATTTGGTGTTTGCGTTGAGCATAAACATGATTGGATTATGTTTATCGCAATACGGTTATTCATTTAAGGAGAATAATGGTTACTCTGTTTATTTGAATAATACCTTCAACGGTCTATTGAATCTCGATCGTAGTGATACACATGTTCGTGCCAAAAGATATAAGATAGTAATGATAGTACCACATACTTGTGGCACTGCCACTTAAGTCATATTGGTATAAAATGCATGAAGAATCTCCATATTGATGGATCTCTAGACTCACTCGTTTTTGAAAAGATTGAGACATGCGAACCACGTCTATTGGTATATACGCATGAAGAAACTCCATGCAGATGGATCGTTTGGACTCACTTGTTTTTGAATCACTTGAGACATGCAAATCATACCACATGGGCAAGATGACTGAAAGGCCTCGTTTTCAGTGAGATGGAACAAGAGAGCAACTTGTTGGAAGTAATACATTTGAAGTGTGCAATCCAATGAGTGCTGAGGCATGCAGTGAATATCGTTATGCTCTTACTTCACAGATGATTTTAGTAGATTCTTAGTATATTTACTTGATGAAACACAAATCTGAATTATTGAAAGGTTCAAGTAATTTCAGAGTGAAGTTGAAGATCGTCGTGACAAGAGGATAAAATGTCTATGATGTGATCATAGAGATAAATATCTGAGTTACGAGTTTGGCACACAATTAAGACATTGTGGAATTGTTTCACAACTAATACCGCATGGAACACCATAGTGTGATGGTGTGTCCGAACATCGTAACTGCACCCTATTGGATATGGTGCATACCATGATGTCTCTTATCGAATTAACACTATCGTTTATGGGTTAGGCATTAGACACAACCGCATTCACTTTAATAGGGTACCACACAATACCATTAAGATGACACCGTATGAACTATGGTTTAGAGAAACCTAAGCTGTCATTTCTTATAAAGTTTGGGGTTGCGACGCTTATGTGAAAAAGTTTCAGGCTGATAAGCTCGAACCAAAAGTGGATAAATGCATCTTCATAGGACACCCAAAAATAGTTGGGTATACCTCCTGTCTCAGATCCGGAAGCAAAAGGGATTGTCTCTAGAATCGGGTCCCTTCTCGAGGAAAAGTTTCTCTCGAAAGAATTGAGTGGGAGGATGGTGGAGACTTGATGAGGTTATTGAACCGTCACTTCAACTAGTGTGTAGCAGGGCACAGGAAGTTGTTCTTGTGGCGCCTACACCAGTTGAAGTGGAAGCTGATGATAGTGATCATGAAACTTTGGATCAAGTCACTACCAAACCTCGTAGGTCGACAAGGACGCGTACTGCTTCAGAGTGGTGCGGTAATCCTGTCTTGAAGGTCATGTTGCTAGACAACAATGAACCTGCGAGCCATGGAGAAGCGATGGTGGGCTCAAATTCCGACAAATGGCTCGAGGCCATAAAATCTGAGAGAGGATCCATGTATGAAACCAAAGTATAGAGTTTGGAAGAACTACTTGATGGTCCTAAGGTTGTTGGGTACAGATGGATTTTAAAAGCAAGACGGACAATGATGGTAAGTATCACCATTAAGAAAGCTCGACTTGTCATTAAGATGTTTTCCGACAAGTTCAAGGAGTTGACTATGATGAGACTTTCTCACTCGTAGCGATGCTAAGAGTCTATTGAAATTGTATTAGCAGTTCCTGCATTATTTATGAAATCTTGCAAATAGGATGTCAAAACATTGTTTCCTCAACGATTTTCTTGAGGAAAGGTTGTATGTGATACAACCAGAAGGGTTTGTCAATCCTAAAAGATGCTAACAAGTATGCAAAGCTCCAGCAATCCTTCTAAGGACTGGAGTAAGCATCTCGGAGTTGGAATATATGCTTTGATGAGATGATCAAAGATTTTGGGTTTATACGAAGTTTATTGGAAACTTGTATTTCCAAAGAAGTGAGTGGGAGCACTATAGCATTTCTGATGAGTATATGTTATTGACATATTGTTTATCGGAAATGATGTAGAATTTCTGGAAAGCATATAGGGTTATTTGAAAAGTGTTTTTCAATGGAAAACTTGGATTAAGATACTTGAACATTGAGCATCAAGATCTATAAGGATAGATCAAAAATCGCTTGATAGTACTTTCAAATGAATACGCACCGTGACAAGATTTTGAAGGAGTTCAAAATAGATCGGCAAAGAAGGAGTTCTTGGTTGTGTTATACGGTGTGAGTATTAAGTAAGACTCAAGACCTGACCACGGCTGAAGAGGGAGAAAGGACGAAGGTCGTCCCCTATGTTTTAGATGTAGGCTCTACAGTATGTTATGCTGTGTACTGCACCTGAAGTGTGCCTTGCCATGAGTCAGTCAAGGGGTACAAGAGTGATCCATAAATGGATCACAGGACATCGGTCAAAGTTATCCTTAGTGACTAGTGGACTAAGGATTTTTTTCTCAATTATGGAGGTGGTAAAATAGTTCGTCGTAAAGGGTTACATTGATGCAAACTTTGACACTAATCTAGATGACTCTGAATAGTAAACCGGATTCATATAGTAGAACAGTTATTTGGAATAGTTCCAAATAGTGCGTGGTAGCTGCATCTACAAGATGACGTAGAGATTTGTAAAGCACACATGGATCTGAAAGGTTCAGACCCATTGACTAATAACCTCTCTCACAAGCGAGATATGATCAAACCCCATGGGTGTTGGATTCATTATGATCACATAGTGATGTGAACTAGATTATTGACTCTAGTGCAAGTGGGAGACTGTTGGAAATATGCCCTAGAGGCAACAATAAAATGGTTATTATTATATTTCCTTGTTCATGATAATTGTCTATTGTTCATGCTATAATTGTATTAACTGGAAACCGTAATACATGTGTGAATACATGGACCACAACATGTCCCTAGTGAGCCTCTAGTTGACTAGATCGTTGATCAATAGATGGTTATGGTTTCCTGACCATGGACATTGGATGTCATTGATAACGGGATCACATATAGGAGAATGATGTGATGGACAAGACCCAATCCTAAGCATAGCACAAGATCGTGTAGTTCGTTTGCTAAAAGCTTTTCTAATGTCAAGTATCATTTCCTTAGACCATGAGATTGTGCAACTCCCGGATACCGTAGGAATGCTTTGGGTGTGCCAAACATCACAACGTAACTGGGTGGCTATAAAGGTGCACTACGGGTATCTCCGAAAGTGTCTGTTGGGTAGGCACGAATCGAGACTGGGATTTGTCACTCCATGTGATGGAGAGGTATCTCTGGGCCCACTCGGTAATGCATCATCATAATGAGCTCAATGTGACTAAGTAGTTAGTCATGGGATCATGCATTACGGAACGAGTAAAGTGACTTGCCGGTAATGAGATTGAACAATGTATTGGGATGCCGACGATCAAATCTCGGGCAAGTAACGTACCGATTGACAAAGGGAATTGTATACGGGATTGCTTGAATCCTTGACATCGTGGTTCATCCGATGAGATCATCGTGGAACATGTGGGAGCCAACATGGGTATCCAGATCCCGCTGTTGGTTATTAGCCAGAGAGCTATCTCGGTCATGTCTGCATGATTCCCGAACCCGTAGGGTCTACACACTTAAGGTTCGGTGACGCTAGAGTTGTTATGGGAATTAGTGTGCAGTTACTGAATGTTGTTCGGAGTCCCGAATGAGATCCCAGATGTCACAATGAGTTCCGGAATGGTCCGGAGGTAAAGATTTATATATGGGAAGTCCTATTTTGGCCACCGGAAAACGTTTGGGATTTTTCGGTATTGTACCGGGAAGGTTCTAGAAGGTTCCGGAGTGGGGCCCACCTGCATGAGGGGACCCACATGAACGTGGGTAGTGGGGGCAAGGCCCCACACCCCTGGTCAAGGCGCAGCAAGATCCCCCCTTAGAAGGAATAAGATCATATCCCGAAGGGATAAGATCAAGATCCCTAAAAAAGGGGGATAACAATCGATGGGGAAGGAAATGATGGGATTTCGTTCCTCCCACCTTTGCCAACGCCCAAATGGACTTGGAGGGAAAGAAACCAGCCCCCTCCACCCCTATATATAGTGGGGAGGCACATGGGAGCTTGACCCCTTGCCCCTGGCGCAGCCCTCCCCCTCTCCAACACCTCCTCCTCCTCCGTAGTGCTTGGCGAAGCTCTGCTGGAGAACTGCAAACTCCACCACCACAACGTCGTGCTTCTGGAGCTCTCCCTCAACTTATCCTCTCCCCTTGATGGATCAAGAAGGAGGAGACGTCCCCGGGTTGTACGTGTGTTGAACGCGGAGGCACCGTTGTTCGGTGCTTAGATCGTATTCGGCCGCGATCTGAATCGCTTAGTGAACGACTCCACCGAGCGCGTTCTTGCAACGCTTCCGCATCACGATCTTCAAGGGTATGAAGATGCACTCCCCTCTCTCTCGTTGCTAGTTACTCCACAGATTGATCTTGGTGATGCGTAGAAAATTTTGAATTTCTGCTACGTTCCCCAACACTGTCCAGAGCCCTATAGGCGATGGTTCTTGTTCTTCTCCTGCATCATCGTCCATACTGTCGATATCTTCGGAGTCAAAGTCAAGCACGTCAGTTAAGTCATCTACAGCGGCTAAAGTGGGTGGTGGGTGGGGGACGAATTTCTTTATCGTCCGCTCCCCACTCGAGCCAGACATAGTTCGGCCAAGAATCTCCTCACAAGGAAAGAGACCTTAATGAGTTTAGCACGTCACCCAAGGGCGAGTGCTGAAAAATATCCGCGGCGGTGAACTCCATGACCGGTGCCCAATTAGATTCGATAGGCACAGACACACGCGGTTCGGATCCTGTGGCCGGAGACGAGTCCGAGGGTCCGATGACACCACTCTCACACGAGGTGGGATCAGTGTTCGGCTCCGACGCCGATGAGTGTGCGGCTTCCGTGGCGGCGTCCATCCACCCGCCCTCGGAAGGCGCGATCTGCTCTGGATTGATTCCCGGCGCCCCCGTAGGGGCGATCTCCCGAATACTGTTCGACGGTAGATCAAAATCATGCTTGTCGTGACCGTTCGGCGCACCTGTCATGGGCTCGAATCCGTCGAAGATCAAGTCTCCGCGGATGTCGGCATTATAGTTTAAGCTTCCAAACCTGACCTAATGGCCAGGGGCGTAGATATCGATCTGCTCCAGATGGCCAAGCGAGTTGGCCCGCAATACGAAGCCGCCGAATACAAAGATCTGTCCGGGAAGGAACACCTCCCCCTGGACCGCATCGTTGAAGATGATCGTGTTGGGGAACGTTGCATAAAATAAAAAAATTCCTACGTTCACCAAGATCAATCTATGAGTTCATCTAGCAACGAGAGAGGGGAGTGCATCTACATACCCTTGTAGATCGCGAGCGGAAGCGTTCAAGAGAACGGGGATGATGGAGTCGTACTCGTCGTGATCCAAATCACCGATGACCAAGTGCCGAACGGACAGCACCTCCGCGTTCAACACACGTACGGAGTGGATGACGTCTCCTCCTTCTTGATCCAGCAAGGGGGGAGGAGAGGTTGATGAAGATCCAGCAGCACGACTGCGTGGTGGTGGATGCAGCAGAGTTCCGGCAGGGCTTCGCCAAGCGACTACGGGAGGAGGAGGTGTAGCAAGGGGAGAGGGAGGCGCCAAAACTTCAGGGTACGGCTGCCCTCCCCTCCCCCTCCTTTATATAGGCCCCTGGGGGGCGCCGGCCCTGGAGATGGGATCTCCCAAGGGGGCGGCAGCCAAGGGGGTGGAGTGCCCCCCAAGGCAAGTGGAGGCGCCCCCCCACCCTAGGGTTTCCAACCCTAGGCGCAGAGGGCCCAAGGGGGGGGCGCACCAGCCCACTAGGGGCTGGTCCCCTCCCCACTTCAGCCCACGGGGCCCTCCGAGATAGGTGGCCCCACCCGGTGGACCCCCTGGACCCTTCCGGTGGTCCCGGTACAATACCGGTGACCCCCGAAATTCTCCCGATGGCCGAAACTGCACTTCCTATATATAATTCTTTACCTCCGGACCATTCCGGAACTCCTCGTGACGTCCGAGATCTCATCCGAGACTCCGAACAACTTTCGGTTTGCTGCATACTCATATCTCTACAACCCTAGTGTCACCGAACCTTAAGTGTGTAGACCCTACGGGTTCGGGAGACACGTAGACATGACCGAGACGGCTCTTCGGTTAATAACCAATAGCGGGATCTGGATACCCATGTTGGCTCCCAGATGCTCCTCGATGATCTCATCGGACGAACCACGATGTCGAGGATTCAAGCAATCCCGTATACAATTCCCTTTGTCAATCGGTATGTTACTTGCCCGAGACTCGATCGTCGGTATCCCAATACCTCGTTCAATCTTGTTACCGGCAGGTCACTTTACTCGTACCGTAATGCATGATCCCGTGACCAGACACTTGGTCACTTTGAGCTCATTATGATGATGCATTACCGAGTGGGCCCAGAGATACCTGTCCGTCATACGGAGTGACAAATCCCAGTCTCGATCCGTGTCAACCCAACAGACACTTTCGGAGATACCTGTAGTGCACCTTTATAGTCACCCAGTTACGTTGTGACATTTGGTACACCCAAAGCACTCCTACGGTATTCGGGAGTTACACGATCTCATGGTCTAAGGAAAAGATACTTGACATTGGAAAAGCTAGCAAACGAACTACACGATCTTGTGCTATGCTTAGGATTGGGTCTTGTCCATCACATCATTCTCCTACTGATGTGATCCCGTTATCAATGACATCTAATGTCCATAGTCAGGAAACCATGACTATTTGTTGATCAACGAGCTAGTCAACTAGAGGCTTACTAGGGACATATTGTGGTCTATGTATTCACACGAGTATTACGATTTCCGGATAATACAATTATAGCATGAATAAAAGACAATTATCATGAACAAGGAAATATAATAATAATTCTTTTATTATTGCCTCTAGGGCATATTTCCAACAGTCTCCCACTTGCACTAGAGTCAATAATCTAGTTACATTGTGATGAATCAAACACCCATAGAGTTCCGGTGTTGATCATGTTTTGCTCGTGGAAGAGGTTTAGTCAACGGATCTGCGACATTCAGATCTGTATGTACTTTGCAAATATCTATGCCTCCATCTTGAACATTTTCACGGATGGAGTTGAAACGACGCTTGATGTGCCTGGTCTTCTTGTGAAACCTGGGCTCCTTGGCAAGGACAATAGCTCCAGTGTTGTCACAAAAGAGAGTGATCGGCCCTGACGCATTGGGTATGACTCCTAGGTCGGTGATGAACTCCTTCATCCATATTGCTTCATGCGCTGCCTCCGAGGCTGCCATGTACTCCACTTCACATGTAGATCCCGCCACGACGCTCTGCTTGCAACTGCACCAGCTTACTGCTCCACGATTAAACATATACACGTATCCGGTTTGTGACTTAGAGTCATCCAGATCGGTGTCGAAGCTAGCGTCGACGTAACCCTTTACGACGAGCTCTTCGTCAACTCCATAGACGAGAAACATGTCCTTTGTCCTCTTTAGGTACTTCAGGATATTCTTGACCGCTGTCAGTGTTTCTTGCCGGGATTACTTTGGTACCTTCCTACCAAACTTACGGCAAGGTTTACATCAGGTCTGGTACACAGCATGGCATACATAATAGATCCTATGGCTGAGGCATAGGGGATGACACTCATCTCTTCTTTATCTTCTGCCGTGGTCGGGCATTGAGCCGATCTCAATCTCACACCTTGCAATACAGGCAAGAACCCTTTCTTGGACTGATCCATATTGAACTTCTTCAATATCTTATCAAGGTATGTGCTTTGTGAAAGACCTATGAGGCGTCTCGATCTACCCCTATAGATCTTGATGCCTAATATGTAAGCAGCTTCTCCAAGGTCCTTCATTGAAAAACACTTATTCAAGTAGGCCTTAATGCTGTCCAAAAGTTCTATATCATTTCCCATCAAAAGTATGTCATCCACATATAATATGAGAAATGCTACAGAGCTCCCACTCACTTTCTTGTAAACGCAGGCTTCTCCATAAGTCTGCATAAACCCAAACGCTTTGATCATCTCATCAAAGCGAATGTTCCAACTCCGAGATGCTTGCACCAGCCCATAAATGGATCGCTGGAGCTTGCATACCTTGTTAGCATTCTTAGGATCGACAAAACCTTCCGGCTGCATCATATATAGTTCTTCCTTAAGATGTCCGTTAAGGAATGCCGTTTTGACGTCCATCTGCCATATCTCATAATCATAGTATGCGGCAATTGCTAACATAATTCGGACGGACTTCAGCTTCACTACGGGAGAGAATGTCTCATCGTAGTCAACCCCTTGAACTTTTCGATAACCCTTAGCGACAAGTCGAGCTTTATAGATGGTAACATTACCATCCGCGTTTGTCTTCTTCTTAAAGATCCATTTGTTTTCTATCGCTCGCCGATCATCGGGCAAGTCTGTCAAAGTCCATACTTCGTTTTCATACATGGATCCTATCTCGGATTGCATGGCTTCAAGCCATTTGTTGGAATCTGGGCCCGCCATCGCTTCTTCATAGTTCGAAGGTTCACCGTTGTCTAACAACATGATTTCCAGGACAGGGTTTCCATACCGCTCTGGTGTGGAATGTGTCCTTGTGGACCTACAAAGTTCAGTAGCAACTTGATCCGAAGTACCTTGATCACCATCATTAATTTCCTCTCTAGTCGGTGCAGGCACCACAGGAACATTTTCCTGAGCTGCACTACTTTCCGGTTCAAGAGGTAGTACTTCATCGAGTTCTACTTTCCTCCCACTTACTTCTTCCGAGAGAAACTCTTTTTCCAGAAAGGATCCGTTCTTGGCAACAAAGATCTTGCCTTCGGATCTTAAGTAGAAGGTATACCCAATAGTTTCCTTAGGGTATCCTATGAAGACGCATTTTTCTGACTTGGGTTCGAGCTTTTCAGGTTGAAGTTTCTCGACATAAGCATCGCATCCCCAAACTTTTAGAAACGACAGCTTAGGTTTCTTCCCAAACCATAATTCATACGCTGTCGTCTCAACGGATTTAGACGGAGCCCTATTTAAAGTGAATGTAGCTGTCTCTAGAGCGTATCCCCAAAATGATAGCGGTAAATCGGTAAGAGACATCATAGATCGCACCATATCCAATAGAGTGCAATTACGACGTTCGGACACACCGTTACGCTGAGGTGTTCCAGGCAGCGTGAGTTGTGAAACGATTCCACATTTCCTTAAGTGCATACCAAATTCGTGACTTAAATATTCTCCTCCACGATCCGATCGTAAGAATTTTATCTTTTGGTCACGTTGATTCTCTACTTCATTCTGAAATTCCTTGAACTTTTCAAAGGTCTCAGACTTGTGTTTCATCAAGTAGACATACCCATATCTACACAAGTCATCAGTGAGAGTGAGAACATAACGATATCCTCCGCGAGCCTCAACGCTCATTGGACCACACACATCAGTATGTATGATCTCCAATAAGTTGGTTGCTCGCTCCATTGTTCTGGAGAATAGAGTCTTGGTCATTTTGCCCATGAGGCATGGTTCGCATGTGTCAAATGATTCATAATCGAGAGACTCTAAAAGTCCATCAGCATGGAGCTTCTTCATGCGCTTGACACCAATGTGACCAAGGCGGTAGTGCCACAAGTATGTGGGACTATCATTATCAACTTTACATCTTTTGGTATTCACACTATGAATATGTGTAACATTACGTTCGAGATTCATTAAGAATAAACCATTGACCATCGGGGCATGACCATAAAACATATCTCTCATATAAATAGAACAACCATTATTCTCGGATTTAAATGAGTAGCCATCTCGTATTAAACGAGATCCAGATACAATGTTCATGCTCAAACTTGGCACTAAATAACAATTATTGAGGTTTAAAACTAATCCCGTGGGTAAATGTAGAGGCAGCGTGCCGACGGCGATCACATCGACCTTTGAACCATTCCCGACGTGCATCGTCACCTCGTCCTTCGCTAGTCTCCGTTTATTCCGTAGCTCCTGCTGTGAGTTACAAATATGAGCAACGACACTGGTATCAAATACCCAGGAGTTACTACGAGTACTGGTAAGGTACACATCAATTACATGTATATCAAATATACCTTTAGTGTCGCCGGCCTTCTTGTCCGCTAAGTATTTGGGGCAGTTCCGCTTCCAGTGACCCTTCCCTTTGCAATAAAAGCACTCAGTCTCAGGCTTGGGTCCATTCATTGACTTCTTCCCGGCAACTGGCTTACCGGGTGCGGCAACATCCTTGCCGTCCTTCTTGAAGTTCTTCTTACCCTTGCCCTTCTTGAACTTAGTGGTTTTATTGACCATCAACACTTGATGTTCCTTCTTGATTTCTACCTCTGCTGACTTCAGCATTGAAAATACTTCAGGAATAGTTTTTACCATCCCCTGCATATTGTAGTTCATCACAAAGCTCTTGTAGCTCGGTGGGAGCGACTGAAGGATTCTGTCAATGACCGCGTCGTCCGGGAGGTTAATGTCCAGCTGGTACAGGCGGTTGTGCAACCCAGACATTTTGAGTATGTGCTCACTGATAGAACTATTTTCCTCCATCTTACAACTGTAGAACTTGTCGGGGACTTCATATCTCTCGACCCGGGCATGAGCTTGGAAAACCATTTTCAGCTCCTCAAACATCTCATATGCTCCGTGTTGCTCAAAAAGCTTTTGGAGCCCCGGTTCTAAGCTGTAAAGCATGCTGCACTGAACGAGGGAGTAATCATCAGCACGTGACTGCCAAGCGTTCATAACGTCTTGGTTCTCTGGGATGGGTGCTTCACCTAGCGGTCCTTCTAGGACATATGCTTTCTTGGCAGCTATGAGGATGATCCTCAGGTTCCGGACCCAGTCCGTATAGTTGCTGCCATCATCTTTCAGCTTGGTTTTCTCTAGGAACGCGTTGAAGTTCATGTTGACATGAGCGTTGGCCATTTGATCTACAAGACATATTTGCAAAGGTTTTAGACTAAGTTCATGATAATTAAGTTCATCTAATCAAATTATTTAATGAACTCCCACTCAGATTTGACATCCCTCTAGTCATCTAAGTGTTACATGATCCGAGTCGACTAGGCCGTGTCCGATCATCATGTGAGACGGACTAGTCATCATCGATGAACATCTCCATGTTGATCGTATCTTCCATACGACTCATGTTCGACCTTTGGTCTCTGTGTTCCGAGGCCATGTCTGTACATGCTAGGCTCGTCAAGTTAACCTAAGTGTTTTGCATGTGTAAATCTGTCTTACACCCGTTGTATGTGAATGTAGGAATCTATCACACCCGATCATCACGTGGTGCTTCGAAACGACGAACTTTAGCAATGGTGCACAGTTAGGGAGAACACTTTCTTGAAATTATTATAAGGGATCATCTTATTTACTACCGTCGTTCTGAGTAAAGAAGATGCATAAACATAATAAACATCACATGCAATTATATAGTAGTGACATGATATGGCCAATATCATATAGCTCCTTTGATCTCCATCTTCGGGGCTCCATGATCATCTTCGTCACCGGCATGACACCATGATCTCCATCATCATGATCTCCATCATCGTGTCTCCATGAAGTTGCTCGCCAACTATTACTTCTACTACTATGGCTAACGGTTTAGCAATAAAGTAAAGTGATTACATGGCGTTAAATCATTGACACGCAGGTCATACAATAATTAAGACAACTCCTATGGCTCCTGCCGGTTGTCATAATCATCGACATGCAAGTCGTGATTCCTATTACAAGAATATGATCTCATACATCACAATATATCATTCATCATCATTCATCACAACTTTTGGCCATATCACATCACAAGGCAATTGCTGCAAAAACAAGTTAGACGTCCTCTAATTGTTGTTGCATCTTTTACGTGGCTGCAATAGGGTTCTAGCAAGAACGTTTTCTTACCTATGAATAACCACAACGTGATTTGTCAACTTCTATTTACCCTTCATAAGGACCCTTTTCATCGAATCCGCTCCAACTAAAGTGGGAGAGGCGGACACCCGCTAGCCACCTTATGCAACTAGTGCATGTCAGTCGGTGGAACCTGTCTCATGTAAGCGTACGTGTAAGGTCGGTCCGGGCTGCTTCATCCCACAATACCACTAAAGCAAAATAAGACTAGTAGCGGCAAGAAAGTTGACAACATCTACGCCCACAACAGATTTGTGTTCTACTCGTGCAATAGAGAACTACGCATAAACCTGGCTCATGATGCCACTGTGGGGGAACGTTGCATAAAATAAAAAAAATTCCTACGTTCACCAAGATCAATCTATGAGTTCATCTAGCAACGAGAGAGGGGAGTGCATCTACATACCCTTGTAGATCGCGAGCGAAAGCGTTCAAGAGAACGGGAATGATGGAGTCGTACTCGCCGTGATCCAAATCATCGATGACCAAGTGCCGAACGGACAGCACCTCCGCGTTCAACACACGTACGGAGCAGATGACGTATCCTCCTTCTTGATCCAGCAAGGGGGAAGGAGAGGTTGATGAAGATCCAGCAGCATGACGCCGTGGTGGTGGATGCAGCAGAGTTCCGGCAGGGCTTCGCCAAGCGACTACGGGAGGAGGAGGTGTAGCAAGGGGAGAGGGAGGCGCCAAAACTTCAGGGTGCGGCTGCCCTCCCCTCCCCTCCTTTATATAGGCCCCTGGGGGGGCGGCCCTGGAGATGGGATCTCCCAAGGGGGCGGCAGCCAAGGGGGGTGGAGTGCCCCACAAGGCAAGTGGAGGCGCCCCACCCCCCCCCCACCCTAGGGTTTCCAACCCTAGGCGCGGGGGGCAAGGGGGGGCGCACCAGCCCACTAGGGGCTGGTCCCCTCCCCACTTCAGCCCATGGGGCCCTCCGGGATAGGTGGCCCCACCCGGTGGACCCCAGGGACCCTTCCGGTGGTCCCGGTACAATACTGGTGACCCCCGAAATTCTCCCGATGGCCGAAACTACACTTCCTATATATAATTCTCTACCTCCGGACCATTCCAGAACTCCTCGTGACGTCCGGTATCTCATCCGGGACTCTGAACAAATTTCGGTTTGCTGCATACTCATATCTCTACAACCCTAGCGTCACCGGACCTTAAGTGTGTAGACCCTACGGGTTCGGGAGACACGTAGACATGACTGAGACGGCTCTTCAGTCAATAACCAACAGCGGGATCTGGATACCCATGTTGGCTCCCACATGCTCCTTGATGATCTCATCAGATGAACCACGATGTCGAGGATTCAAGCAACCCCGTATACAATTCCCTTTATCAATCGGTATGTTACTTGCCGGAGACTCGATCGTCGGTATCCCAATACCTCGTTCAGTCTCGTTACCGGCAAGTCACTTTACTCGTACCGTAATGCATGATCCCGTGACTAGACACTTGGTCACTTTGAGCTCATTATGATGATGCATTACCGAGTGGGACTAGAGATACCTCTCCGTCATACGGAGTGACAAATCCCAGTCTCGATCCGTGTCAACCCAACAGACACTTTCGGAGATACCTGTAGTGCACCTTTATAGTCACCCAGTTACGTTGTGACGTTTGGTACACCCAAAGCACTCCTACGGTATCCGGGAGTTACATGATCTCATGGTCTAAGGAAAAGATACTTGACATTGGAAAAGCTCTAGCAAACGAACTACACGATCTTGTGCTATGCTTAGGATTGGGTCTTGTCCATCACATCATTCTCCTATTGATGTGATCCCGTTATCAATGACATCTAATGTCCATAGTCAGGAAACCATGACTATCTGTTGATCAACGAGCTAGTTAACTAGAGGCTTACTAGGGACATATTGTGGTCTATGTATTCACACGTGTATTACGATTTCCGGATAATACAATTATAGCATGAATAAAAGACCATTATCATGAACAAGGAAATATAATAATAATTCTTTTATTATTGCCTCTAGGGCATATTTCCAACAGATCGAAGGAGCCATCAAGCCTTACAGCGACGGCACAGTGGAACTCTCAATGAAAGCACCAATGTCGGTGTTAACTAGCGGATCTCGGGTAGGGGGTCCCGAACTGTGCATCTAAGGCTAATGGTAACAGGAGGCAGGGGACACGATGTTTTACCCAGGTTCGGGCCCTCTCGATGGAGGTAATACCCTACTTCCTGCTTGATTGATCTTGATGATATGAGTATTACAAGAATTGATCTACCATGAGATCGTAGAGGCTAAACCCTAGAAGCTGGCCTATGATTATGATTGGTCTTGTCCTTTGGACTAAACCCTCCAGTTTATATAGACACTGGAGGGGGCTAGGGTTACATAGAGTCGGTTACAGACAAGGAAACCTACATATCCGAATATCCAAGCTTCCCTTCCATGCAAAGGAGAGTCCCATCCGGAAACGGGACGAAGCCTTCAATCTTGTATCTTCATAGTCAAATAGTCCGGCCAAAGTATATAGTCTGGCTGTCCGAGGACCCCTTAATCCAGGACTTCCTCAGGGGGAAACGGACGCGTCGGGTCTACACGGAGGGGATGTAGCTGTGGGTTTGGCCCAGATGTTGCTCCCAGGTGTCTCTCTGGGCTGACCTGACACAACCGGGTGGAGAGGTCCACTGTTCAAAGCCCGTCCGTGGAAAGGCAAAGGGCTAGATCTCGTGGTCAACCGCTCCAGGGTTAGGCGGGACAGGGGACCTAGGGGTAGAAATGCCACCGGAGCATCGCATCGGCCCCTCATACATGCGGGGTGGTGTTGTGGCATGTCCGAAGAGGCGGCATGCGTCTCCAGGACGTGGCCCCCCTCACGGACGGCAGCGCCGCCGGCACTTGGAGGGGGGAAACGGATGAGTCGGGTCTACACAGAGGGGATGTAGATGTGGGTTTCGCCCGGATGTTGCTCCCAGGTGTCCCTCTGTGCTGACCTGACACAACCGGGTGGAGAGGTCCACTGGTCAAAGCCCGTCCGTGGGAAGTCAAAGGGCTAGATCTCATGGTCAACCGCTCCAGGGTTAGGCGGGACGGGGGCCCTGGGGGGTAGCAATGCCACCGGAGCGTCGCACCGGCCCCTCATACATGCGGGGTGGTGTTGTGGCATGTCCGAAGAGGCGACACACGTCTCCGGGGTGTGGCCCCCCTCATGGACGGCGATGACACAGTAGTAGACGTTCTGCGGTAACGGTGCGGCATGAATATTATTAAATACTCGGATCGCGATAAAATCATGAGTTTTTTACACGACGTGGACACATGTGCTATAGGAACGATGGTAATTTTTCATAATTTTTGGTGATGGAGAAGTATCCGAACACTTCCCTCTATGCGGATTGCCCTTCGCATGTCTACGACTGTGGCCGGCGGCCTCCATGGGCTAACATGCCGCCAATCTTGCGTATGCGGCTTCTCACAAGTCTGAAAGTGTTGTGGCGGTTGCAAACGCCCGGCACGCATCTTCGGGGCGTGGCCCCCCTCATGGACAGCGCCGCTGCCGGCACCTGGAGGGGGGAAACGGACGCGTCGGGTCTATACGGAGGGGATGTAGCGGTGGGTTTGGCCCGGATGTTGCTCCTAGGTGTCCCTCTGGACTGACCTGACACAACCGGGTGGAGAGGTCCACTGTCCAAAGCCCGTCAATGGAAAGTCAAAGGGCTAGATCTCGTGGTCAACCGCTTCAGGGTTAGGCGGGACGTGGGCCCTGTGGGTAGCAATGCCGCTGGAGCGTCGCACCGGCCCCTCATACATGCGGGGTGGTGTTGTGGCATGTCCGAAGAG
>NC_041383.1:650145536-650146279 GCF_002162155.2 Triticum dicoccoides | reverse complement strand
CCCTTCACTCAGCTGACCTACTAAGCTCCAGATCGAGCACGCGAGGCGGTGGCCATGCGCTCCCAGACCCGCGACCAGGCCACGGCCTCGGCGGACGAAGCTGCTCGAGTACGGCGCCTCCCCTTCCCTCCGCTTTGTGTGGTTCCGGAAGAGGAGAGGGCCGAGCGGTTTAAAAAAATTTAAAATCTATATGAAATAATAATACATCGAAAAAACATAAAAAGGAAAAATATAACTATAAAAAACATTAAAAAAACTATATGAAATAAAAAAACATAAAGAAGGGAAAATATAAACTAGTAAAAACATTAAAAATGAAAAATATAACTATGCCGACGGCATAGCTGCGGCCATAGGGGACGTGTCACGCGGATCGGTGACGTGGAAACATAACTTTTTTTAGAAAAAGAACAATGTTGATGCATAAAAAAAAGAAATATGCCTATGCCTACGGCTTAGCCGTCGGCATATATGCCACGTGGCTTGATTTATATATGTCGACGGCTAAGCCGTCGGCATAGGGCGCCTTATCTACTGGCGCGGCCGCCCCTCCTCCACTCATTCTCTACCACACCCGCAGCCTCCTCCACTCGTTCTGCACCCCGCCTCGACCCGCACCGTCCACCGACCGCCGACCGTCGCCGCTCCCCGCCGCCCGCTCCACCCCCGCCCCTCCCCTTCCCTCACCCCTTCCCACCTCCACCCCGACCCTCTCCGCCCCCTCCTCGCGCCGCTGCCGTCCA
>NC_041383.1:650141777-650144890 GCF_002162155.2 Triticum dicoccoides | reverse complement strand
CGTGCCGACCCCGCCCCTAGCTCGGCCTCCCGGAGCCCACAGGCCGCCCCGACGAGCACGCGTGGCCGCGGCTTCGGCCGGCCCTGCTCTACAGGCCAAATGTAAGAGACGCATCCGCAGATATAAGAGTGAGATGACTAAGCACCTTCGCACGCATGGACTTATGCCCAACTTTAATATGCCGATAAACTTTGCCCAGCGGGACCATGGTAGAGAGGAGGTGATACGACAATGCATCGCTGGTTATGAGGACGATGGGGTTAGAGACATGCTAGATGATGTCTTTGCTGCACAGCCGACACCTCCGTCAAATTCAGCGAATGAACAGGAGGAGCCAGAGGAAACCGCAAAGGCCTTCCTAGATATCTTGGCCTCGTCAAAGAAACCTCTCTATGAGGGTGCCAAGCTGTCTGTGATGGATGCCATCTTGCAACTGATGGCAGTCAAGGCTGAGTACGGTTGTAGCCGAGGTTGTTTCGAAGCATTTCTGGGACTATGGGCTAACAGCCTACCCGAGGGCCATGAACTGCCGAAAACCATGTGTGCTACAAAGAAAATCATGAAGGTGCTCTCCATGGACTATGAGAAAATACATGTTTGTCCAAAGAATTGCCTTTTGTTTAGGCATGAGTATGTGGATGACAACTACTGTAGGAAGTGCGGTTCCTCTCGGTATATTGAGGTGGTCGATAAGCATGGTCAGAAGTGGCAGCTAAAAATTCCTGTGAAGGTTCTTGGGTATCTTGATTTTATAAAAAGGCTACAGCGCCTTTTCATCACCGAGGAGTCTGCCAAAATGATGAAGTGGCACAAGGAAGGGAAAAGGTACAATCCAAAAAAATTGTACATCCATCAGAAGGTGAAACATGGAAGTCATTTGATATAGAGTACCCGGAGGAGTTTTGGCCTGGCCTATTCTGCCCGCGGCCAGACAAGGACCTGCAGCTGCGGGTTTTGGCCATGAGTTGGGCCCACTATGAGGCTTGTAGCAACGCGGAGTATGGGACGGCCGCTAAGGCCGTGATCACCAAATTTTGGGTAAGTTCTCTTCTGAATCACTTGTCTTCAGTTTCGTTCATAGTTTATCATTGAATCACTCAACTCATGCCTTGTTCACTTTTGGTTTATGAATGATTGCAGCAACTCTATAGAGTTCTTGACGAGCACAAGGCCAAAGCCGACGTGGTCTTGCTTGCGGCTGCGGAGAAGAAAGCTCGTCAGTTGTAGTACGAGGTGCGCTAGGTTGCCGTCTCGCGGTACTACCACATCTACCTGCAACAAAAGATGACCAAAACTCAAGCGCAGAGGCAACAACTTACCTTGAACAGGGAGCAGTTCATGATGGTAACTATTACTAATTTTTCATTGTTTCAAGTAGTCAACTATATGTTTCGTGCTCACATGTCATGCTTCCAAAATTTGCATAGGTTGTTCCTCGTTGGTGCTATGGAAGGCATGACGGATGGGCGAGTTTGGTGGATAGGTGGCTCGGTGACGATGCAGAGTTTGCTGCCGTAGCAAGGCCCGGGCTAACCGTGGAAAAGACGGGACACACGACCAAGGAAACAGGAACCACTGGGGCTTCAAGGCCATGAAGGTATATCTATATGCATGATGCATTTTTGTTCTTCTTTACCATCATGTTCTTATGTATGGCTAACTTTTGTTTGACATTGCAGGAGGACAAGTTGAAGAGGCCGCTCTCAGACATTGAGTCGTGGAAGCTGGCCCGCGAGAAGAGTGATCGCAAGGACGGCGAGAGCCAGTACTACAGCAAGACCGAGCAGCACCTGGAGTCTTACACTCAGAACTATCAGAAGTTGCATCCGGATATTCCTATTCCTGAGGTCGCCCAGTCTCAGATCGACGACATGGTGGTGGTGGCCATCCAGGGGAAGTCACATGGCCGGTATCCGTGTTTCGATGGCTTGATCACTCCTTCAATCTCGTACACACGGCTTTGGGCTACCAACCCGAGCCAGTTAGAGAGTACGGGGCATTCACAGACTCCCTTAGCTCGCCAGCATGCTATAAGTACTTCCTCTTTATCTTCTTTCTCTTTAGCATTCTCAGTCTATTTTCAGCATCGCTCACTTAGAAACAACCTAAATTATGTAGGCATATAAGGCCTTTGTCGAGCATAGGAATCTCGAGGTGCGAGAGTACTTGCAACGAGTGAAGGCAAACGATGATTACAACCGTCAGATGATGACGGTTAGTTTTTCCCTCTTAAAACCAAGCTAAATTTTTGCACTTTCATTCCTTCTGACCTTCTAGTTTGCTTGTTTAACTAACATCCAGGCTATGTTGGCGTCTTGGAGTAACCGCACGGATCCACCACAAATGGGACCCCCACCACCACCTGTGGGAGAACCCCCACACGTGCCCACGTTCGATGAATGGGTGGCACTAGGCAGTGATAGTCTGGTTAGTACATTTGCCTAACTACTGACAAACTAGTTCTCGTTCATTCAACACTATCATATCATATTTACCGTTAGAATCTTCTCTCAAACATGTAGGGGACCGGTGGCTCGACTCCTGCTCCTCGACCCCAGTCACTCCGATCTGGCAGAGTGATGGTGGTCGCGGTGGCGGTTTTGGCGGAGGTGGTCTTAGCGGTGGTGGTTTTGGCGGACATGGTCTTGGCGGCGGCGGTCTTGCTTGATGTCGATGATGATACCCGTGCATGTGGCCATCGTGCCATACCTTTCATGTTCCATGTCTTGCACTATTTATGTTCATGAACTTTCACCGGTGATGATCTTTAGATGATGAACTTGAGTATGTTTAGATGATGAATTGTCATATTTCTGCATAATCCCATATTATTCTGCTTTGAAATGCTGTCAAATGAATTGAAAAAGAGGAAACAGGGGAAAAAACTCTACGGCAAAGCCGTCGGCATAGATGAGCCCAGGGCTTCCCAGGGCGTGCCACGTGGCAGGGCTATGCCTACGGCAAAGCCGTAGGCATAGCCCTGCCACCAGGAGGCACCACAGAATGCCACGTGGCAGAGGTATGCCGACGGCTGGCTTCCCGTGAATCGTCAGCGCTTTTGACGGCGCCGTCCGTTGCCGTCAGGCGAAAAACACTCCCGACGGCTAAACTAT
>NC_041383.1:650125139-650141767 GCF_002162155.2 Triticum dicoccoides | reverse complement strand
GGTGATGATCTTTAGATGATGAACTTGAGTATGTTTAGATGATGAATTGTCATATTTCTGCATAATCCCATATTATTCTGCTTTGAAATGCTGTCAAATGAATTGAAAAAGAGGAAACAGGGGAAAAAACTCTACGGCAAAGCCGTCGGCATAGATGAGCCCAGGGCTTCCCAGGGCGTGCCACGTGGCAGAGGTATGCCGACGGCTGGCTTCCCGTGAATCGTCAGCGCTTTTGACGGCGCCGTCCGTTGCCGTCAGGCGAAAAACACTCCCGACGGCTAAACTATGCCGACGGCTGGCGCTCGGTCGTCGGCATAGGCACCTATGACGATGGCTATACTATGCCGACGGTCTGACAAGACTACGCTGACGTGATCTATGCCGACGGGGCTATGCCGATGGCAGCCGTAGGCATAGATCTATGCCGACGGGAAATGACCTATGTCGATGGCCCAGGGCTGTCGGCATAGGCCGCGAGTCCGCTAGTGATGATATTTCTAAGAGTTTAAAACGATGGTAGAAGACATGCTGATGTTTGCTCCCAGAAACTAGAATTGAACTAGTAGTTGTGTATCCTGTTGTTATATGATGATAATATAGAGTAGTAATTACTCATCCTCATCACTGTTGTCATGTAGTTTAGACCTGTAAGCTGTAATTTGGTTTCTCTGACAGTTTTAGATCTATTTGTAACAGAGGGAGAGCATGGAGGGAAACCTGGATTATGTCTCACTACTTGTTTTCCACAATGGTGGTTCTTTGTCCATTGAAATGGCTAAAGAGACGATGCGGAAGTCCATAGCCTCATGTAGAAAAGACTTGCTAAAGCTGGTTCTTAGGGAAGACACTGTTGTTCCTAGGCCATGCAAGGAGCTGTTCTGGAAGATGTGCAAGACAGTTCACTTGTTCTACTCCCAGACCGATGAATTTAGCTCGCCGGGCGAAATGGTGAGCGCGGTGAATGCAGTTATCAGCGAGCCACTAAAACCTCAGACCAGAAACCCATCGCGGGCCATGCTATCAGAAAAATAAAGGATTTCCAATCAGGTGCTCTCTTGAAAAAAGAAAAAAAGAGCTGATGGGACGGATACAGCCGGCAATAGATATACACTCCGTGTATGTGGCGTAGCAGAAACAAATACTAATTTGAACTAAAACCACAACGAGTAAATCGGAACGGAGGAAGTACTTATTTGATTTTTGACGGTGTTGATGCGAATTAAGCTTCGTATATCTGTTGTAAGGCGCGTGTGTAAAACATTGTGCCCGTCTCGACACTGCACTTGCAGCTGGTGCATTTATACATCTTGATGCAAGTATTGCGTTGGCCGTATGTTCTGTAAAAGATAGCAGGTCACCTACAGTTGACAAGCTATGCTGCGTCGTTTTCTTGGTTCTTTGTATTTTGTCAGTGCTCCGGTAGCTAGCTAAAGTGCATTTCCTGCATTTTGTCCTGTCAATATGGAGCTCTTTCAGGGGGTTCTTGTGTATATTGTTAGATGTGTATAGTCACTTGTCTGTATATACCCTAATGTATAAGGGGTTCTCTGCACTTTGCCACACATGTATATGTACTGACCTCTGGCCTCAGTCAGGGACGGAGCTGCTTGGTAAGCATTGGGGTCAATTGACCCCAATGAAATTAGGTAATTCTTCCTTAATTTAGTATTAATTGCTATTCATTTATGGAAGATGACCCCACTATCATAGACATGACCCCATCAAAAAAAATTTCTAGTTTCATCCCTGGCCTCAGTAAATACTAGTTGCTGATTATCCAACATGGTACCAGATGCTAGGTTAGCCCCTTCCTCCCGCACGATGTAACTCCGTGCACCTCGTATCTAGTCTCCAGCCGACGTCTCCGGTAGCCACGCTGCTGTCTCCGGCCAGCTTCTCTCCACCCCCTGGCACAGCTCTGCTCCGCGCCGTCCTTTCGCCCCGGTCGTTGCAGCTCAGATCCGTCCTGACCACTGCTGCTCTACCCCGCCCTCGGCCGCTCCAGTCCGGATCAGCCCTGGCCTTCCGCTGCTCGGATCCGCCCCGGCGCAGCCGCTGCTGCTCTGTCCCTGGCCGCCGCTGCTTGGATCCGCCCCGGCCGCCGCTGCTTTGATCCACTCTTCCCGATCCCCGCAGCTAAGCCTCGGCTCAATCCGGTCTCAGCCCGACTTCCTGAGTCCGCTTGTTGACTCCAGGAGGCGAGGAAGCCTCCTCCCCGAGCGCTACATCGCCCGCTCATGAGCGGGGCTCTGCTCGCTCCGAATACAGTTCGGGCCTCTCGCTCCAGATACAGTTCGGGCCTCTCGCTCCAGATACAGTTCGGGCCTCCTGCGTTGACTCCAAAAAAAAGGAAAAAAAAGAAGTTGAGCTCGTCATGTCTTCTTCCGGATATGTGGTTGTTCCTCGGTGCACAGTGATTTTCGATGGCACCAACTATGTTGAGTTTGTGGGATTCATGCGCATCCACATGCACGGTCTTCTCTTGTGGGGCGTCCTCTCTGGCGAGGTCCCCTGTCCGCCATGGCCTGTTGCTCCTATTCCGCCGGTCCCGTCTGTTCTTGCTGCTGAAGCTTCTCAGGCTGATCGAGATGCAGCCAAGGCTCTTGATGATGCTGCGGTGGATGCTTATGATCAGCATGTGTCCGCTTACTCAAATTATCTTTCTATTTACCGGGATGATATGTCTGCTTACACTCAATGGTGCACGATGATGCTCGAGCGGCTGTTGTTCTCACTGCGAGTGTCTTACCTCAGTTTGCGTCTGAGTTCATGGGTCTCGATACTGTTGCTGCGATGTGGGCCTATCTTTGTCAGCGATATTAGCCATCTGGTGATGCTCTCTACCTATCTGTGGTGCGTCAGGAGCATGCTCTTCAGCAGGGTGACTCTTCTATTGATGAGTTCTACTCCCAGAGCTCTGCCATCTGGCGTCAGCTTGACTCTCTCCGGACCATGGTTTGTGGTACTTGCCGTTGCTGTCAGACCATGCGGTCAAACTTGGAGTTTCATCGTCTCCATGAGTTCCTATCTCGCCTTCGTCCAGAGTTCGAGCCTCGGCGTGCTCACCTGCTTGCTCGTGGTCGTGTTCCTATTTCGGAGGTACTTGCCGAGCTTCGTGTTGAGGAGACACGCCTCCGGTCTGCTGGTCTGCTTGTGGTTCCCACTGTTCTTGCTGCCCGAGCTCCTGTGTCTTCTGCTCACCTCACCACTCCACCGCTCCTGCCCACACCTCCAGGGGGTGGGTCACCCTCCTTCAGGCGAGGGTCGGTCGCGCTCACACGCTTTTTGTGGCTACTGTAACAGGCCAGGTCACCCAGAGTCAGATTGTCACAAGTAGCAGAGAGACCTGAAGCGCTCTTCTTCTAGTGGGACTCGTGCGTCTTCCTCGACCTCGTCGCTCACTGACCAGGATATTGTGCAACTCAAGCGCATGTTGGCCTCATCTAGTTCTTCCTCGACGGGTTCTGTTGCCACTATGACAGCCACCACCACTCCGCCCCCGCCGGAGCCTACTCAGTTAGGTACATCCTCGTGGGTTCTGAATTCTGGAGCTTCTATTCATATATCTTCTGATTCTTCTGCTTTATCTTCTCTTCGACCTCTTGATTTTCCTCTTAATGTTCTCAGGGCCGATGGCACACCTCTTCCTGTTGGTAGTCGTGGCATCCTTTCCACTCTGTCTTTCTCGGTTCCTAGTGTTTCTCATGTTCCTCGTCTTACCATGAATCTCTTTTCCGCTGCCCAACTTTTACTGATTCTGGTTGTCGTGTCATTCTTGATGCCGACTCTTGTTCTGTTCAGGATGGTCGCACTCAGGCTCTAGTTGGCACTGGCCCTCGGCGCCGTGAGTCTGAGGATCTTTGGGAGGTTGACTGGCTTCGTGTTCCTTTTGCTGCTACCACATATGCCAGCTCACATGCTCTTGCTGCCTCCTCTTATGTGTCCTTCCAGCAGTGGCATCATCGACTTGGTCACATCTATGGCTCTCGCTTGTCCTCATTAGTACACCAAGGCGTCTTAGGGTCTGTCTCTGGTGATGTTTCGTTGCATTGTGATGGTTGTAGGCTTGGAAAACAGACCTAGTTACCTTATCCTACCAGTGAGTCTGTATCTCAGCGTTCCTTTGACTTAGTTCATTCTAATGTATGGGGTCCTACTCCTTTTGACTCAAAAGGGGGTCATCGCTACTATGTTCTGTTTATTGATGATCTCTCTCACTACACTTGGCTTTATTGTATGAAATCTCTCAGCGAGGTTCTCCCCATATATAAGCGTTTTGCTGCCATGGTTCGCACTCAATTTTCCATGCCTATCCGTATCTTCCGTGCTGACTCCGCTGGAGAGTATATCTCTCACATGTTGCGTGGTTTTCTTGCGAAGCAGGGTACTCTTGCCCAATTCTCTTGCCCTGGTGCCCATGCTCAGAATGGCATTGCTGAACGCAAACATCGCCATTTTCTTGAGATGGCTCGGGCGATGATGATTGCCGCCTCTCTTCCACCTCATTTTTGGGCTCAGACCGTTTCCGCATCCACACACCTCATCAACATTCAGCCATCGGCTGCCTTGAAGGGTGGTATTCCTATGGAGCGTCTCTTTGGTCGCTCTCATGACTACTCCGCTCTTCGTATGTTTGGATGCATGTTTTATGTTCTTCTTGCTCCACGAGAACGAACCAAGTTGACTGCTCAGTCAGTTGAGTGTGTTTTCGTTGGCTACAGTGATGAGCACAAGGGCTATCGCTGTTGGGATCCTGTTGGTCGCCGACTGCGCATTTCGCGTGATGTGACTTTTGATGAGTCTCGTTCTTACTATTCGCGTCCCTCCTCCTCGAGCTTTTTCGTGGAAGATATTTCCTTCCTTCTCCTTCCCGACACATCTCCCTCCGTGCCTCCTGTTCTACCCTCTCTCCCGATGAGTCTCCCTACACCACCAGTACCATCATCCCCTCCCACCTCCTCCACTCCCTCGTCATCTCCCTCCCCACCTTACTCTCCTGTCTTTCGCCCTCACTCCCCTTTTCCTCACTACTACACTCGTCGTCCTCGTGCTATGGATGATCCTACTGATGTGCCTTCTACTTCCGGTGCACCACCTCTCCCGCCTACGCCGGTCCATAACCTTTGTGTTAGGCCTTGTCCCCCTCCTGATCGCTATTCTCCTGACCGGTATGGTCTCTCTGCCATTGCTGAGCCCACCACCTATCGGGCCGCCATGACCCAGCCTGAATGGCAGCTTGCGATGGCCGAGGAGCTTGCGGCGCTTGAGCGCAATGGCACGTGGGATCTGGTTTCTCCTCCTTCTGGTGTTCGTCCCATCACTTGCAAGTGGGTCTACAAGATTAAGACTCGCTCTGATGGTTCTCTTGAGCGTTACAAAGCTTGTCTTGTGGCCCGTGATTTCCAGCAGGAGCAAGGACGCGATTATGATGAGACATTCGCTCTTGTGGCTCACATGACCACGGTCGCACTCTCCTTGTTGTGGCTTTTGTTCGCAATTGGTCCATCTCTCAACTTGATGTCCAGAACGCCTTTCTCAATGGCGAGTTGCGTGAGGAGGTTTATATGCAGCCACCACCGGGGTACTATGCTCCTGATGGCATGGTCTGTCGGCTTCGCCGCTCCCTCTATGGTCTCAAACAGGCCCCTCGCGCCTGGTTTGAGCGCTTCGCCTCTGTGGTGACTACAGCTGGCTTCTTGCCCAGTGACCATGATCCCGCATTGTTTGTTCACATATCTCCTCGTGGTCGGACTCTTCTCCTTCTCTATGTTGATGACATGATCATCACTGGTGACGACGCCTTTGTTAAGGCTCGCCTTCACGACCAGTTCCTCATGGCTGATCTTGGTCCCCTTCACTATTTTCTTGGGATTGAGATCTCCTCGACCTCTGATGGTTTCTACATCTCTCAGGAAAAATATATTCAGGATCTTCTTGCTCGCGCCGCTCTCGGTGATGAACGCACTGTTGTGACTCCTATGGAGCTCAACATTCAACTACGTGCCTCTGATGCTGATTATCCAACATCTATATCCTTCTCAATCCTAGTTATCACGTACTACCTCTGTAAAGAAATATAGGAGTCTCGTGTTTAGATCACTACTTTAGTGATCTAAACGCTCTTATGTGATAAGTCTGGGTTCTTTACGGAGGGAGTACTATGTTTATCTGGAGATGCTTGGTTGGATCAGGTGCAGAACAAAGAGTCGAGCTCGTACGTGAGCGGACAGAATCCAACTTTCCTGGTGCTACTAACTGGGTTAGCGTGACCACCAAGTTAGGCATATATGTTTGGCTTAAACTAAACTAATTTGGTCGACAAGGTTTAAAGTTACAAGAGGGGCACGCACGATTAAGCATCTTCCTGCCCAAGAAGCTACTAGCAGTATAATGCACATGTCAAGGAATCGCCTTTACACGGTATCAGCAGTCTTGCCAGAATCAAAATCACACTAATCTCAGCTACTCCTTACTAAGCCTTCGGTGCTGTGTGGCCTCGAAACAAATGGAACAGAAAAGATGCTCCTCATGATAGCTGAAAATTGGCTCATCGATCCGCTCCTTCATACAAGGTTGAACGCGCAACTGTCATAGCCTGCAGAGATCATGACGGACAGAAGCCCATGGTAAGAAATCAAGATCGATCATGAGGATTCATGCATGGCATGGCATGGTATGGATGATGGTTCATGGGTGGGTGGATGGAGCTTTCGGTCACTCGAGGTTTGAGGGCTTACTTGGGTCGCTGGTGACGATGGTGGCGGTGCCGCCGAAGTCGCAGGTGCCGCCGTTGGCCCGGGTCATCTGCCAGTAGCTGTTGAAGGCGTAGGAGGCGTGGGCCAGCACGGTGTCCGGCTGGGAGCAGGAGCCGGACGGCTGGATGGACCGGCACTCGGCGCCGGAGCCGCACGCGTAGTCCATGGCCTCCTGGAGGATCGGGTCCGGCACTGTCGGCTTCGCCACGCACCACAGCGCCTGCCCGGCCCCTGGCGCCATCGGCGGGGCCAGCGGCGGTGGGTAGATGATCGGCGGCATGAACCCGCCGCCTCCTCCCCCTCCGCCACCTCCTCCTTCTCCTCCACCGCCTCCTCCTCCTCCTACGCCACCGCCTCCTCCTCCTTCTCCTCCACCACCACCACCTCCTCCTACGCCTCCGCCTCCTCCCTCTCCTCCACCACCGCCTCCTCCTACGCCTCCTCCTTGTCCTCCGCCGCCCGAGCCAGGGCCGAATTGGTCGGGCGGGCTCGGCACAACGACGATCGGGCTGGGCGGCGCCGTCCCAGGCGGACTCGGCGCGAACTGCGGCGGGTTGATCGGCGTGGGCGTGGACGCCGGCGTGCCCAGCCCCGGACTTGAGCCACCGCCATCGGCCGGCGGGCTGGGCTCGAAGGAGGGCGGGACGGGGGTGATGGGTGGCAGCTGGTCCGGGACGGACGGAGTGGTGGAGGAGGGCGCCGTGGAGGTGAATGGAGGCGTGGATGACGACGACGGGGGAGCGTCGGGAGGGTTGACGCAGAACGGGGCATCGACGGCGGCGAGGCTCGCACTCGCGCTCGCGGCGTCGCTGCCAGCGCTGGCGTCGAGCGACGAGGGAGGGGGCGGCTGCGTCGGCTCCACCGCCCTGGCGAAGTTGAGCTTGAAGAGCACGTTCATCAGCGAGTTCTTCTTGCTCTGCTTTAGAGCTCTCGCCTCTGCTCCACCAACACATGGGACTCCAATTAGTTAGCACAATGCAGGTTAACAGACAGATTAGCGAGAGCTGGTCACTGAGATTCGACACTGTTTTCACTCCACTACACTCAAACGGAGAGCACAAGAAGCGAAAAAAGATTTAAAAAATGACGGCTGTTATAGTATCTTGGTTCACTGGATGGAGTGAGCTTACCGCAGTGCGTGGTGGTGCAGAGCGTGAGGAGCAGGAAGAAGAGCAGCGACGGCGGCGGCAGGCTGCTGATTCTGCAGTTGCGCGCCATGATCTACACTGTCGGTTGCTTGCTCTGCCCTCTACTGACAGTCGGACACTCGGACTGACTGACACCGGTAGCCTGACACTAGTATTGTCTACTGCACCGCTCGAGGAGGCCGAGGAGGAGGCGCTTGCCATATTATAGCTGAGGCTCGGCCACTGAAGAGAAGAGGAAGCGTGGATGGGAGGAGCGGCCATCGATAAGAGGAGAGAAGAAAGCGGTGGAAAAGCCGGCGGCAGAAAGAGGAAAAAGGACAGATCGATGATCCATGTAGTAGATGTAAGTGAGGTGTAGTGGCGTGGCGACGATGATCCTGCTTGCTGTTGAGCCAACTCTTTTTGCTTTCAGGAGTACTAGTGTGCTGTGCCATGGGCTTGAAGGTGAACTGATGCTCTTCTGCCTTTCTTGCCGCTCAGTTTTGGTATCTGTGCTTCGCTTGCCACCGGGGCAAACGACCAAGGCCAACTGATGCCACCACACTAGACACAAGGCTGTCTGCCCTTTCTCCGCTTGCTCAAGGAAAGGAAAGCGCGCAGTGTTTCTCAGATCGTGAGCGACCATGGACAGAGGTATCTACATGACTTCATGTGTTCCAGGAAACTACGCATCTCCTTGCTGCTGAGTGCTGACATTACATCGCTGCTCTCTTTCACGTCCTACTCTCTACTTTGCTTCTGATCAGTGGATGTGATTCTCTTTCTTAGTGCGATATGTCATCATCTTGCACGCTCTTACACGCCTGATCAACGTACCCAACAACTGGCTGATACCGGCTGTATCTATCTTTTGTTTTCACCTACAGAAGGCCAGAGCAACATCAAGTTGCACAATCGATATACAGTACTCCGGTCATCAAAATGGATAAAGGAGATGTATCTAGAATGTCTAGATACATCCCCTTTATCCATTTTGATGACAAGTATTTTCGGACGGAGGGAGTACATATGTTGCATTAACTTGGTTCACATCCATAACAGGCGCATACTCAAGACCGTACCACATAGCATCACGTTACAGTTCATGCCGCAAACATCAGTACTGCCACAAGTTTACTCAGCCAACTACACACAGTTCACATTCACACAACGTAACCTGATTACATTTTATAAACTTGCTAGCGTACCGCAAAACTCGTTCCCCACTTCATACCAGCATCTACCAAATGATGACTATGTCCACGGAAACAACAAGACTGCAAAATTCATGCCTTGTGCATACCATCTCTCGGCCTCGAAGGCGTGGTGAGAGGGAGTGCTAGACAAAACCCACCTCAGAAATCGTAGTCCTTCAGACCCCTCTGGGAATCTGCCATCTCCATTTCCATCAAGCACTCCTCTTGGCTGAGCGGGGGAAGCCCATTCTTGTGGCGTGTGTAGTTGTGCTTGTGCCACCCGGACTTGCAGTGGTCTCTGTACAGCTTGTCCTCCATGAATACGTCACATTCTCTGCATCTTTTCTGCGGCTTGCCTGGTGCCTGGCCCTGGCTTTCCACTTCACTTGAAAGGCTCTGTTTCTGCATGGTCTCGGTCTCACTTAGCTCAGCAACAGCACCAGACTCCTTCGCAGGCACGGGCTGTGCCTTCTCCACATTGTCCTCGACATTGTCATATTGGTCTGTAGAAGAGCCACCTTCTGTGTGTGCCGACACCGAGAGTACTTCCACCCTCCCTTGCACATCCTTCAGTTTCTCTTCACACGAGTGCAGAATAGATGGCTCAATCTCACATACCTGCAATATGTTATTCAGAGTTAAGTATAGTACACCAACTAATAATAGGGTAAAACATGACATGAAGATATCGTGGTTTTGGAGAATAACTGCATCAGTGTCACAAAGAAGAGAAACAGCCTAAGTAGACTTCAATGTTGAGATCATTATGACTGAACGGTACAAAAGAGACAACGGGCAAGCTTCTCAGTAATAGAACTCTCACTAAATGATAGCATAAACCATTCACCAGCTGTATAGCATTTTTGGGGGGACCAGACTGAGTAGCATCCTATAATAACTTAGGAAACACAAGTTCAATGGGGAACTCACATAATAGAAAATCATAATCAGGCAACAAATCAATGGCTTGGAAAAGATAATCTAAAGGACTTACAACGGAAGACTGATCGGCAGACTCATCCTTTGAAAGAACAATTGCATTCCACCCATCAAGCTTCTCCATAAGGCCAGCAAGATTGGACTTAGGTGCAATGAACCGCACTGTCAATGGTGCACGCTTTATCTTGTATTTAGGGTTCTCGATTAGCTTCTTAATAACTCTCAGTGCCTGAAATATCAGATGAAACTACAAATGAAAAGAGGAAACGGGAGTAGATAACAAGTTTACACAGATGTAGACTGTAACAATATTAGTATATTAAGACCTCTGTCACATTGTCCTGAGTGCAAGTAATAATAACTAAGGTAAAAGGATAAAAACAGGTACCATCAGTACTGTCACAAAGAATTCCTAATTCCTTCAGTATTTTTATCACATTGTGTCAGTGCAAGGTACTGGCATTTGAGTGACTCTACCGAATAAGAAGTTAACTAGGGTAGCCCAAACAATGACCTCGGTTGAAAAGAAAAACAAAGACAGATTCAACAAAACTGATACACAATGCCAGGTGCATAACAAACAGAATAGCCTCTATAGTATGGAATATGGGTGAATATCCCCAGAAAGATTATTCATATGCACATACTTGCAACTAAAGTTGCTGTCCTGGCAAGGACTTGTACATGACATCAATACTCAATTTCTTCCAGTTGGGACCAATGCAGATAATTACATTATTTACAGTAAGATATCATCACTCCAGGCAAACTATTCTAAGCTAGCATGGCAACTTCCTAATACTCCTGTAATACAGGAATCAGAAGGTCAGCTATTTGTAATGTGTACAATAATTTGGCCTAAAGCAACATTTCTTTAATTAAAGAAAATGCACTGCAGGTGACGAATGAAAATGACAGATGCTAAACAAATCGTGATCCTCCATTGGATTTGAAAAAGAAAAATATACTAAGGGCTGTATATCCAGAGCAGAGTGCAGGCAGCTACCTGTTCCTTGGAGGTAAGGTTTGGATCGACGGCAAAGTGTATCTCGTGCATGATGCGCTCGATCATGTTCATGGTGTAGGGGCGCCGGGTCTCAGTACTGATAGTCTTCTCCATCACGATGGTGGCGATGTCCCTGAACTGCGCGGACAGCTGCGCCTCCCTCTCCTTGCCAGAAACCTGGAGCTCCCCTTTCTCCAAAATCTGACAGAGCACAACAGCAGCAGCAACAATTAGCAATCGAGCCGGAAATCAGCACGAATTTAGCAGGACCCATCCAATCCACGGCAGGAGTCGGAGAAAGGGGGGAGGAAGGAGCGGCGCATACCTCGACGCAGATTTCGACGAGGTCGTCGGTGCCGAAGATCCTGATGAGGTCCTTGGACTTGGCGAGGACGCCCTTGGAGACGTTGGAGTAGACGTTGTGGGACTGGAGCACCTCGTCGAGGTCCTTCTCGACGCGGTCGCGCCAGTTGACCACCTTGTTGGGGAAGCAGGCGATCTCGAACCGCTGGCCGCCCTTGCGCAGCCGCACCACGGCCACGTTGGTCAGCCGCTTCTGCCCCACCGGCTGCACCAGCGTGCGGGACATCTCCGGCGACCGGTCGGCGAGGCGCGACGCGCTCGGGGATTAGGGGGTCGGCCTCGATTTTTCTGGGGAAGGAAGCAAAACCCTAGACGGAAAGGGGGGGATTGGAAGAAGCTGGAGGCGGCGAGGGCGTCGGGTGGGGCGGAGGAAGGGGGAGAAAGAGGGGACGGAAAGCAGGAGTAAACGGGGCGCGCAAGAAAACCGGTTAGTGTAAGGGCATTTCTGGGAACCGACAGTCAGAAAACTGGTTAGTGTAAGGGCATTTCTGGGAACCGACAGTCAGAAAACTGGTTAGTTCGGCGGCTACCGTTGGGCTGGCAGCCCATTAGGCCTGATGTCGCCCGGCAGTGAGGGAATAAAGCTGGCCTTTCAGCCGGAAGCAGGTCGTTTCCTTGCGAGCGATTTCCTATTTAGCGCTTACAGAGCGTGTTAAAAGAAAAAGAGTACACATCCGAAAAAAACGTGCACACCGTACCCCCACCCCCTCCCCCTAAGGTGCAAATGCTACAGATTATTTCCGTTCCGAGTCCGCATCCGCATCCGTTTTGAAGGATATGATATGCACTTCCATGAATTCGTCAGATATGGATATGGTACGATTTTTGATCAACCGGATATCCAGGGAATATGGTAGCGGATATGATATCAGTAATATCTGGCGGATGTGGATTATCCGTTTTTATTTTGCGGATCATCTGAGGTTATCAAATAGGATTATCTGATAAATTTATCCCAATCGACAAGGCCAAATACATAATTAGCTCACTAATTAGATCACCACATATAATTGTTGTCATATTGGTGTGATTTATGACTTAAAACGCTCTGCCATAGTATTATGCAATGGGCTAAAAATTTGTGTTCATATTGTTTTATAGTTCAAATGAAATCATGTCGCATTGCACCTATGGTCTGATATTTTTATCCGTTTACGCTCCATATCCATAAGCCGGTAACATCCTCATTCGAATTCGCATCTGGTCATTATCCACTTCGCTCTGAGTTCGACAAAAGAAATGGTAAAGGATACGGGAAAAGCACTATCTGATCCGATCCAATCAGTTTACATCCCTACCCCTCCCCTTCGATAGATTCTAAATGGGCCGACCCATCTAAAACATGAGCAGGCACAAGCGGAAAGCTCCCGAGGTTTTGGAAGCTCCCATAAGCTTCTTGGCCAATTTGGGAAGCGAAGCCAGTTTTCTTTCGTTTTTGGTTTTGGTTTTCTGGACTGTTTTTCATATATTTTTTAAAATGCGTGAACTTTTTCCAAATTCAGGAATTTTTAAAATTTTGTAATTTCATGAGAACACGCAAACTATTTGAAATTCATGATTTTTCGAATTCATGAACTTTTGCAAACTCATGATCTTTTCTAGAAGGTCAACGGTCAAGTCAAAGGACAGCTAGGAGACATATTACATCTTTAAAGTTGTGAGTGCCGGGGGGGAGGTGACGATGCGTCCATTCAGAATATGCAGTAAGTGTTTGCACACAAACACGTCACAGTATACTCTTGATGCCGGGGGTGATACACCACAACTCACATGAAAGGAGACCCGGTCGAAAAACGCAGTACGCAAGCAATCTGCCAGACGCTTTGTAGAACCGAAACACCACACACCCGAGAGGGACCCCGTCAGGGCACGCAACAGCTATAGGCCGCCCTAAGTTGACCTGGTCGCCCTAGGTCCTCGTGGATCGCTGCCCTGCAATAAGAAGACGAAGAACGAGAAAGAAGAACAAGGGAGAAGAAAGGTAAAGGTAAAAAGTGGTAGATGGATTGATCGATTTGTGTGTTATTTCATCGGCCATCACCTCTCATCTATTTATGAGGCAGCTGGACTTCCAGTACAAGGAAAAGACTCTAAATCCCATCGAATTCTTAAAAAATTAACCGAACTCGGATTTAGATGTGTCTGAGACATCAGATCATTATTTGGGACCCACGGGCCACATACGACCTTGGATGGAGACGCGCCCAAAAGAGAATTCATATGTTTTGATGAGATGGACAACATTCATGTTGAACTTTTTTGATACAATGCCATCTTGGTGGCATTTTGGCCTGTTTTCTAATTTCCACAGCAGAAAAACGTGAAGCATTCCCCGGATGTCCGGACTTCTAGTCGGCCGATTACCTTTCTGGATGATATCCTGGATGCCCTGGTCTTTCGTTCGGCCGAAATCCGGTTTCCAACCTGAACAATCCGGTCATCCACAGCTGTGGCGCGCAGGATTGATTGTAACTTTTGCATACAAATTTGATGAAGATGATTTGAATATCAAAATCAATCGGCTCGACGAGACGAAGATATTCCCTGTGGAACACTTTTTCATTCGAGGTAGTCTTTGATGCATAATGGTTGAACAGTGCTCCGAATATCAAATATTGGTAATTTTGAGCACAACTTCGGGCCCTAAGATGAGATTGGATCGCGATGGCCCAAACATCAAAGTTATTCGTTTTGACGATACAGAACTTTTTCATATTGAAACTTTTCCATATGAGGGAGGCCATCTTAATTACGGTTTCTGTCAATGCCAAAATTGGTGTCAACGTAACTAGGGTGTAATTTAAAAAAAATACATTGCATAGTCGACAGGGATAACACATCGGATATTTGTAGGATCTCTACTCCTAATGAAGCAGTTGGTGAATAGTCCGCGCGGTTTATTTTCGCTGGGGTTTTTTTGTCATCCTCCCACCACGGTTTTTTTCATCATCCTCCCACCTCTGCTTACTCGCTACCCTCCATCGAAATAAACCGGTGCCAAAAAGAACCCTGGGATCGATCCCTCATGCCCACAGCAGATCGATCTCCGCCGCAAACCAGACCTTCGCATGCCCGATCGCACGCCCGATCTGTTGGGGAACGTAGTAATTTCAAAAATGTTCCTACGCACACGCAAGATCATGGTGATGGTATAGCAACGAGAGGGGAGAGTGTTGTCCACGTACCCTCGTAGACCGTAAGCGGAAGCGTTATGACAACGCGGTTGATGTAGTCGTACGTCTTCATGATCCGACCGATCCAAGCACCGAACGTACGGCACCTCCGTGTTCAGCACACGTTCAGCTCGATGACGTTCCCCGGGCTCCAATCCAGCAAAGCGTCGGGGATGAGTTCCGTCAACACGACGGCGTGGTGACGATGATGATGTTCTTCCGGCGCAGGGCTTCGCCTAAACTCTGCGACGATATGATCGAGGTGGAATATGGTGGAGGGGGGCACCGCACACGGCTAAGGAACGATCCGTAGATCAACTTGTGTGTCTATGGGGTGCCCCCTGCCCCCGTATATAAAGGAGTGGAGGAGGGGGAGGACCGGCCCTCTCTATGGCGCGCCCTAGGGGAGTCCTACTCCCACCGGGAGTAGGATTCCCCCTTTCCTAGTAGAACTAGGAGCCCTTCCATGTAATAGGAGTAGGAGAGAAGGAAAGGGAAGAGAGAAGGGAAGGAAGGAGGGGGCACAGCCCCTCCCCCTAGTCCAATTCGGACTAGGCCTTGGGGGGGCGCGGCCTGCCCTAGGCAGCCCCTCTCTCTTTCCCGTATGGCCCAATAAGGCCCAATACTTCTCCTGGCGAATTCCTGTAACTCTCCGGTACTCCAAAAAATATCCGAATCACTCGGAACCTTTCCGAAGTTCGAATATAGTCGTCCAATATATCAATCTTTACGACCATTTCGAGACTCCTCGTCATGTCCCCGATCTCATCCGGGACTCCGAACTCCTTCGGTACATCAAAAAAAATAAACTCATAATAAAACTGTCATCGAAACCTTAAGCGTGTGGACCCTACGGGTTCAAGAACTATGTAGACGTGACCGAGACACGTCTCCAGTCAATAACCAATAGCAGAACCTGGATGCTCATATTGGCTCCAACATATTCTACGAAGATCTTTATCGGTCAAACCGCATAACAACATACGTTGTTCCCTTTGTCATCGGTATGTTACTTGCCCGAGATTCGATCGTCGGTATCCAATACCTAGTTCAATCTCGTTACCGGCAAGTCTCTTTACTTGTTACGTAATACATCATCTCGCAACTAACTCATTAGTTGCAATGCTTGCAAGGCTTAAGTGATGTGCATTACCGAGAGGGCCCAGAGATACCTCTCCGACAATCGGAGTGACAAAACATAATCTCGAAATACGCTAACCCAAAATGTACCTTTGGAGACACCTGTATTACTCCTTTATAATCACCCAGTTACGTTGTGACGTTTGGTAGCACCCAAAGTGTTCCTCCGGTAAACGGGAGTTGCATAATCTCATAGTTACAGGAACATGTATAAGTCATGAAGAAAGCAATAGCAACATACTAAACGATCAAGTGCTAAGCTAACGGAATGGGTCAAGTCAATCACATCATTCTCCTAATGATGTGATCCCGTTAATCAAATGACAACTCTTTTGTCCATGGCTAGGAAATATAACCATCTTTGATAAACGAGCTAGTCAAGTAGAGGCATACTAGTGACACTATGTTTGTCTATGTATTCACACATGTATTATGTTTCCGGTTAATACAATTCTTGTTGGGGAACGTAGTAATTTCAAGAATTTTCCTACGCACACGCAAGATCATGGTGATGGCATAGCAACGAGAGGGGAGAGTGTTGTCCACATACCCTCGTAGACCGTAAGCAGAAGCATTAGCACAACGCGGTTGATGTAGTCGTACGTCTTCACGATCCGACCAATCCAAGCACTGAACGTACGGCACCTCCGAGTTCAGCACACATTCAGCTCGATGATGATCCCCGGGCTCCGATCCAGCAAAGCTTCGGGGATGAGTTCCGTCAGCACGACGGCGTGGTGATGATGATGATGTTCTACCGGCGCGGGGCTTCGCCTAAACTCCGCGACGATATGACCGAGGTGGAATATGGTGGAGGGGGGCACCGCACACGGCTAAGGAACGATCCGTAGATCAACTTGTGTGTCTATGGGGTGCCCCCCGCCCCCGTATATAAAGGAGCCAGGAGGGAGGAGGCGGCCGGCCAAGGA
>NC_041383.1:650100033-650124665 GCF_002162155.2 Triticum dicoccoides | reverse complement strand
CCCACCGGGAGTAGGACTCCCTTCTTTCCTAGTTGGAATAGGAGAAGGGGGGAAAGAGGAGGAAGAGGGGAAGGAAAGGGGGGGCGCCGCCCCCCTTCCCTTGTCCTATTCGGACTAGGAAGGGGAGGGGCGCGCGGCCCCCTCCTGCCTCCTTCCCTCTTCTCTCCCGAGGCCCATGTAGACCCAATAACCCCCCGGGGGGTTCCGGTAATCTCCCGGTGCTCCGGTAAAATGCCGATTTCACCCGGAACGATTCCGATGTCCAAATATAGGCTTCCAATATATCGATCTTTATGTCTCGACCATTTCGAGACTCCCCGTCATGTCCCCGATCTCATCCGGGACTCCGAACTCCTTCGGTACATCAAAACTCATAAACTCATAATATAACTGTCATCGAAACCTTAAGCGTGCGGACCCTACGGGTTCGAGAACTATGTAGACATGACCTAGAACTATTCTTGGTCAATAACCAATAGCGGAACCTGGATGCCCATATTGGTTCCTACATATTCTATGAAGATCTTTATCGGTCAAACCGCATAACAACATACGTTGTTCCCTTTGTCATCGGTATGTTACTTGCCCGAGATTCGATCGTCGGTATCCAATACCTAGTTCAATCTCGTTACCGGCAAGTCTCTTTTCTCGTTACATAATGCATCATCCCGCAACTAACTCATTAGTCACATTGCTTGCAAGGCTTATAGTGATGTGCATTACCGAGAGGGCCCAGAGATACCTCTCCGACAATCGGAGTGACAAAACCTAATCTCGAAATACGCCAACCCAACATGTACCTTTGGAGACACCTGTAGTACTCCTTTATAATCATCCAGTTACGTTGTGACGTTTGGTAGCACCCAAAGTGTTCCTCCGGTAAATGGGAGTTGCATAATCTCATAGTTACAGGAACATGTATAAGTCATGAAGAAAGCAATAGCAACATACTAAATGATCAAGTGCTAGGCTAACGGAATGGGTCATGTCAATCACATCATTATCCTAATGATGTGATCCCGTTAATCAAATGACAACTCTTTTGTCCATGGTTAGGAAACATAACCATCTTTGATGGTCAAGTAGAGGCATACTAGTGACACTATGTTTGTCTATGTATTCACACATGTATTATGTTTCCGGTTAATACAATTCTAGCATGAATAATAAACATTTATCATGATATAAGGAAATAAATAATAACTTTATTATTTCCTCTAGGGCATATTTCCTTCAGTCTCCGACTTGCATTAGAGTCAATAATCTAGTTCACATCATCATGTGATTTAACACCAATATTCACATCTGTATGTGATTAATACCCGTAGTACACATCGTCATGTGATCAACACCCAAAGGGTTTACTAAGGTATGATCATGTTTTGCTCGTGAGAGAAGTTTAGTCAATGGGTCTGTCATATTACAGAGTCGTATGTATTTTGCAAATATTCTATGTCTACAATGCTTTGCATGGAGCTACTCTAGCTAATTGCTCCCACTTTCAATATGTATCCGGATTGAGACTTAGAGTCATCTGGATCGGTGTAAAAGCTTGCATCGATGTAACTCTTTACGACGAACTCTTTTATCACCTCCATAATCGAGAAACATATCCTTATTCTACTAAGGATAATTTTGACCAATGTCCAGTGATCTATTCCTAGATCATTATTGTACTCCCTTGCCAAACCAGGGCAGAGTATACAATAGGTCTGGTCCATAGCATGGCATAGTTTTATAGAACCTATGACTGATGCATAGGGAATGACTTTCATTCTCTTTCTATTTTCTGTTGTGGTCGGGATTTGAGTCTTACTCAATTTCATACCTTTGCAACACAGGCAAGAACTCTCTCTTTGA
This sequence comes from Triticum dicoccoides, assembly GCF_002162155.2. Taxonomy (NCBI): domain Eukaryota; kingdom Viridiplantae; phylum Streptophyta; class Magnoliopsida; order Poales; family Poaceae; genus Triticum; species Triticum dicoccoides. The sequence continues at coordinate 650,122,805 of NC_041383.1, read as the reverse complement.
CTGTTCCATTTTGAACTACTTCAAAATCTTGTCAAGGTATGTACTAATTGAAAATCTTATCAAGCGTCTTGATCTATCTCAATAGATCTTGATGCTCAATATGTAAGTAGCTTTACTGAGGTCTTTCTTTTAAAGAACTCCTTTCAAATACTCCTTTATGCTTTCCAGAAGAATTCTACATCATTTCTGATCAACAATATGTTACTCACATATATTTATCAGAAAGGCGGTAGTGCTTCCACTCACTTTATTGTAAATACAGGCTTCACCGTAAGTCTGTATAGAACTATATGCTTTGATCAACTTATCAAAGCGTATATTCCAACTCCGAGATGCTTGCACCAGTCCATTGATGGATCGCTGGAGCTTGCACACTTTGTTAGCACCTTTAGGACTGACAAAAACTTTCTGGTTGCATCATATACAACTCTTCTTTAATAAATCCATTAAGGAATGCAGTTTTGACATCCATTTGCCAGATTTCATAAAATGTGGCAATTGCTAACATGATTCAGACAGACTTAAACTTTGATACGAGTGAGAAAATCTCATCGTATTCAACACCTTGAACTTGTTGAAAACATTTTGCAACAAGTCGAGCTTAGTAGATAGTAACACTACTATCAGTGTCCGTCTTCCTCTTGAAGATCCATTTATTTAACATGGCTTGCTGATCATCGAGCAAGTCAATCAAAGTCCATACTTTGTTCTCATACATGGATCATATCTCAGATTTTATGGCCTCAATCCATTTCGTGGAATCTGGGCTCATCATCGCTTCCTCATAGTTCGTAGGTTCATCATGGTCTAGTAACATGACTTCCAGAACATGATTACCGTATCACTCTGGTGCGGATCTTACTCTGGAAGACCTACGAGGTTTGGTAGCAACTTGATCTGAAGTTTCATGATCATCATCATTAACTTCCTCACTAATTGGTGTAGGAATCACTGGAACTGATTTCTGTGATGAACTACTTTCCAATAAGGAAGAAGGTACAATTACCTCATCAAGTTTTACTTTCCTCCCACTCACTTCTTTCGAGAGAAACTCCTTCTCTAGAAAGGATCCATCTTAGCAACGAATCTTGCTTTCGGATCTGTGATAGAAGGTGTACCCAATAGTTACCTTTGGGTATTCTATGAAGACGCACTTCTCCGATTTGGGTTCGAGCTTATCAGGTGAAAACTTTTTTCACATAAGCATCGCAGCCCCAAACTTTAAGAAACGACAACTTTGGTTTCTCGCCAAACCACAGTTCATAAGGCGTCGTCTCAACGGCTTTTGATGGTGCCCTATTTAAAGTGAATGCAGCTGTCTTTAATGCATAACCCCAAAATGATAGTGGTAAACCGGTAAGAGACATCATAGATTGCACTATATCCAATAAAGTACTGTTATGACGTTCGGACACACCATTAAGCTGTGGTGTTCCAGGTGGCATGAATTTGTGAAACTATTCCACATTGTTTTAATTGAAGACCAAACTCGTAACTCAAATATTCTCCTCCACGATCCGATCGTAGAAACTTTTTTTTTCTTGTTACGATGATTCTCCACTTCACTCTGAAATTCTTTGAACTTTTCAAATGTTTCAGACTTGTCTTTCATTAAGAAGATATACTCATATCTGCTCAAATCATCTCGTGAAGGTCAGAAAATAATGATACCCACCACGAGCATCAACACTCATTGGACCGTATACATCGGTATGTATTATTTCCATCAAGTCAGTAGCTCGTTCCATTGTTCCGGAGAACGGAGTTTTAGTCATCTTGCCCAAAAGGCACGGTTCGCAAGCATCAAATGATTCATAACCAAGTGATTCCGAAAATCCATCTTTATGGAGTTTCTTCATGCGCTTTACACCGATATGACCCAAATGGCAGTGCCACAAATAAGTTGCACTATCATTATCAACTTTGCATCTTTGGCATCAATATTATGAATATGTTTATTACTACGATCGAGATCCAACAAACTATTTTTCATTGGGTGTATGACCATCGAAGGTTTTATTCATGTAAATAGAACAACAATTATTCTTTGACTTTAAATGAATAACCGTATCGCAATAAACATGATCAAATCATATTCATGCTCAACGCAAATGCCAAATAACATTTATTTAGGTTCAACACTAATCTTGAAAGTGTAGGGAGAGTGTGATGATGATCATATCAATCTTGGAACCACTTCCAATACACATCGTCACTTCACCTTCAACTAGTCTCTGTTTATTCTGTAACTCCTGTTTCGAGTTACTAATTTTTAGCAACCGAACAAGTATCAAATACTCAGGGGCTACTATAAACACTAGTAAGGTACACATCAATAACCTGTATATCAAATATACCCTTGTTTTACTTTGCCATCCTTCTTATCCACCAAATATTCAGGGCATTTCCGCTTCCAGTGACCATTTCCTTTGCAGTGTAATCACTCAGTTTCAGGCTTTGGTCCATCTTTGGGCTTCTTCGCAGGAGTGACAACTTGCTTGTCATTCTACTTGAAGTTTCCCTTTCTTTACCTTTGCCCTTTTCTAGAAACTGATGATCTTGTCAACTGTCAACACTTGATGCTCTTTCTTGATTTCTACCTTCGTCGATTTCAACATCACGAAGAGCTCGGGAATCGTTTTCGTCATCCCTTGCATACTATAGTTCATCACGAAGTTCTAGTAACTTAGTGATGGTGACTAGAGAATTCTGTCAATCACTATCTTATCTGGAAGATTAACTCCCACTTGATTCAAGCGATTGTAGTACCCAGACAATCTGAGCACATGCTCACTAGTTGAGCGATTCTCCTCCATCTTTTAGCCATAGAACTTGTTGGAAACTTCATATCTCTCAACTCGGGTATTTGCTTGAAATATTAACTTCAACTCCTGGAACATCTCATATGGTCCATGACGTTCAAAACGTCTTTGAAGTCCCGATTCTAAGCCATTAAGCATGGTGCACTAAACTATCAAGTAGTCATCATATTGAGCCAGCCAAACGTTCATAACGTCTGCATCTGCTCGTGCAATAGGTCTGTCACCTAGCGGTGCATTAAGGACATAATTCTTCTGTGCAGCAATGAGGATAAACCTCAGATCACGGATCCAATCCGCATCATTACTACTAACATCTTTCAATACAATTTTCTCTAGGAACATATCAAAATAAACATATGAAAGCGACAACGCAAGCTATTGATCTACAACATAATTTGCAAAATACTACCAGGACTAAGTTCATGATACATTAAAGTTCAATTAATCATATTACTTAAGAACTCCCACTTAGACAGACATCTCTCTAGTCATCTAAGTGATCACGTGACCCAAATCAACTAAACCATGTCCGATCATCACGTGAGATGGAGTAGTTTTCAATGGTGAACATCACTATGTTGATCATATCTACTATATGATTCACGCTCGACCTTTCGGTCTCCGTGTTCCGAGGCCATATCTGTATATGCTAGGCTTGTCAAGTTTAACCCGAGTATTCCGCGTGTGCAACTGTTTTGCACCCGTTGTATTTGAACGTAGAGCCTATCACACTCGATCATCACATGGTGTCTCAGCACGAAGAACTTTCGCAACGGTGCATACTCAGGGAGAACACTTCTTGATAATTAGTGAGAGATCATCTTAAAATGCTACCGTCAAACAAAACAGAGTAAGATGTATAACAGATAAACATCATATGCAATCAAAATATGTGACATGATATGGCCATGATCATCTTGCGCCTTTGATCTCCATCTCCAAAGTACTGTCATGATCTCTATCGTTACCGGCACGACACCATGATCTTCATCATCTTGATCTATATCAATGTGTCATCACATGGTCGTCTCGCCAACTATTGCTCTTGCAACTATTGCTATCGCATAGCGATAAAGTAAAGCAATTATTTGGCACTTGCATCTTATGCAACAAAGAGACAACCATAGGGCTTCTGCCAGTTGCCGATAGCTTCAACAAAACATGATCATCTCATACAACAACTTATATCTCATCACGTCTTGACCATATCACATCACAACATGCCCTGCAAAAACAAGTTAGACGTCCTCTACTTTGTTGTTGCAAGTTTTACATGGCTGCTACGGGCTGAGCAAGAACCGTTCTTACCTATGCATCAAAACCACAACGATAGTTCGTCAAGTTGGTGCTGTTTTAACCTTCGCAAGGACCGGGCATAGCCACACTCGGTTCAACTAAAGTTGGAGAAACAGACACCCGCTAGTCACCTGTGTGCAAAGCACGGCGGTAAAACCAGTCTCGCGTAAGCGTATGCGTAATGTCGGTCCGGGCCGCTTCATCCAACAATACCGCCGAACCAAAGTATGACATGTTGGTAAGCAGTATGACTTGTATCACCCACAACTCACTTGTGTTCTACTCGTGCATATAACATCAACGCATAAAACCTAGGCTCTGATACCACTGTTGGGGAACGTAGTAATTTCAAGAATTTTCCTACGCACACGCAAGATCATGGTGATGGCATAGCAACGAGAGGGGAGAGTGTTGTCCACGTACCCTTGTAGACCGTAAGCGGAAGCATTAGCACAACGCGGTTGATGTAGTCGTACGTCTTCACGATCCGACCGATCGAAGCACCGAACGTACGGCACCTCCGAGTTCAGCACACGTTCAGCTCGATGACGATCCCCGGGCTCCGATCCAGCAAAGCTTCGGGGATGAGTTCCGTCAGCACGACGGCGTGGTGACGATGATGATGTTCTACCGGCGCAGGGCTTCGCCTAAACTCCGCGACGATATGACCGAGGTGGAATATGGTGGAGGGGACACCGCACACGGCTAAGGAACGATCCGTAGATCAACTTGTGTGTCTATGGGGTGCCCCTGCCCCCGTATATAAAGGAGCCAGGGGGGAGGAGGCGGCCGGCCAAGGAGGGCGCGCCAAGGGGGGAGTCCTACTCCCACCGGGAGTAGGACTCCCTTCTTTCCTAGTTGGAATAGGAGAAGGGGGGAAAGAGGAGGAAGAGAGGAAGGAAAGGGGGGGCGCCGCCCCCCTTCCCTTGTCCTATTCGGACAAGGAAGGGGAGGGGCGCGCGGCCCCCTCCTGCCTCCTTCCCTCTTCTCTCCCGAGGCCCATGTAGGCCCAATAACCCCCCGGGGGGTTCCGGTAACCTCCCAGTGCTCCGGTAAAATGCCGATTTCACCCGGAACGACTCCGATGTCCAAATATAGGCTTCCAATATATCGATCTTTATGTCTCAACCATTTCGAGACTCCTCGTCATGTCCCCGATCTCATCCGGGACTCCGAACTCCTTCGGTACATCAAAACTCATAAACTCATAATATAACTATCATCGAAACCTTAAGCGTGCGGACCCTACGGGTTCGAGAACTATGTAGACATGACCTAGAACTATTCTTGGTCAATAACCAATAGCGGAACCTGGATGCCCATATTGGTTCCTGCATATTCTACGAAGATCTTTATCGGTCAAACCGCATAACAACATACGTTGTTCCCTTTGTCATCGGTATGTTACTTGCCCGAGATTCAATCGTCGGTATCCAATACCTAGTTCAATCTCGTTACCGGCAAGTCTCTTTTCTCATTACATAATGCATCATCCCGCAACTAACTCATTAGTCACATTGCTTGCAAGGCTTATAGTGATGTGCATTACCGAGAGGGCCCAGAGATACCTCTCCGACAATCGGAGTGACAAAACCTAATCTCGAAATACGCCAACCCAACATGTACCTTTGGAGACACCTGTAGTACTCCTTTATAATCACCCAGTTACGTTGTGACGTTTGGTAGCACCCAAAGTGTTCCTCCGGTAAACGGGAGTTGCATAATCTCATAGTTACAGGAACACGTATAAGTCATGAAAAAAGCAATAGCAACATACTAAACGATCAAGTGCTAGGCTAACGGAATGGGTCATGTCAATCACATCATTATCCTAATGATGTGATCCCGTTAATCAAATGATAACTCTTTTGTCCATTGTTAGGAAACATAACCATCTTTGATAAACGAGCTAGTCAAGTAGAGGCATACTAGTGACACTATGTTTGTCTATGTATTCACACATGTATTATGTTTCCGGTTAATACAATTCTAGCATGAATAATAAACATTTATCATGATATAAGGAAATAAATAATAACTTTATTATTGCCTCTAGGGCATATTTCCTTCAATTTTAGCATGAATAATAAACATTTATCATGATATAAGGAAATAAATAATAACTTTATTATTGCCTCTAGGGCATATTTCCTTCAGTCTCCCACTTGCACTAGAGTCAATAATCTAGTTCACATCATCATGTGATTTAACACCAATATTCACATCTGTATGTGATTAATACCCATAGTTCACATCGTCATCTGATCAACACCCAAAGGGTTTACTAGAGTCAATAATCTAGTTCACATCGCTATGTGATTAACACCCAAAGAGTACTAAGGTATGATCATGTTTTGCTCGTGAGAGAAGTTTAGTCAACGGGTCTGTCATATTACAGAGTCGTATGTATTTTGCAAATATTCTATGTCTACAATGCTTTGCACGGAGCTACTCTAGCTAATTGCTCCCACTTTCAATATGTATCCAGATTGAGACTTAGAGTCATCTGGATCGGTGTAAAAGCTTGCATCGATGTAACTCTTTACGACGAACTCTTTTATCACCTCCATAATCGAGAAACATATCCTTATTCTACTAAGGATAATTTTGACCAATGTCCAGTGATCTACTCCTAGATCACTATTGTACTCCCTTGCCAAACCAGGGCAGAGTATACAATAGGTCTGGTCCATAGCATGGCATACTTTTATAGAACCTATGACTGAGGCATAGGGAATGACTTTCATTTCTATCTTCTGCCATGGTCGGGCTATTGAGTCTTACTCAATTTCACACCTTGTAACACAGGTAAGAACTCTTTCTTTGGTTGTTCTATTTTGAACTACTTCAAAATCTTGTCAAGGTATGTACTTATTGAAAAACTTATCAAGCGTCTTGATCTATCTCAATAGATCTTGATGCTTAATATGTAAGCAGCTTCACTGAGGTCTTTCTTTGAAAAACTTTTATTCAAGTATCCTTTTATGCTATCCAGAAATTCTATATCATTTCCAATCAACAATATGCCGTCCACATATAATATCAGAAATGCTACAGAGCTCCCACTCACTTTCTTGTAAATACAGGCCTTTCCAAAAGTCTATATAAAACCATATGCTTTGATCAACTCATCAAAGCATATATTCCAACTCCGAGATGCTTGCACCAGTCCATTGATGGATCGCTGGAGCTTGCACATTTTGTTAGCACCTTTAGGATTGACAAAACCTTCTGGTTACATCATATACAACTCTTCTTTAAAGAATCCATTGAGGAATGCAGTTTTGACATCCATTTGCCAGATTTCATAAAATGTTGCAATTGCTAACATGATTCGGACAGACTTAAGCATCGATACGAGTGAGAAAATCTCATCATATTCAACACCTTGAACTTGTCGAAAACCTTTCGCAACAAGTCGAGCTTACTAGATAGTAACACTACTATCAGTGTCCGTCTTCCTCTTGAAGATCCATTTATTTAACATGGCTTGCTGATCATCGAGCAAGTCAACCAAAGTCCATACTTTGTTCTCATACATGGATCCTATATTAGATTTTATGGCCTCAAGCCATTTCGTGGAATCTGGGCTCATCATCGCTTCCTCATAGTTCGTAGGTTCATCATGGTCTAGTAACATGACTTCCAGAACATGATTACCGTACCACTCTGGTGCGGATCTTACTTTGGTAGACCTACGAGGTTCAGTACAAACTTGATCTGAAGTTTCATAATCAATATCATTAACTTCCTCACTAATTGGTGTAGGAATCACTGGAACTGATTTCTGTGATGAACTACTTTCCAATAAGGGAGAAGGTACAATTACCTCATCAAGTTCTACTTTCCTCCCACTCACTTCTTTCGAGAGAAACTTCTTCTCTAGAAAGGATCCATCTTAGCAACGAATAACTTGCCTTCGGATCTGTGATAGAAGGTGTACCCAATAGTTACCTTTGGGTATTCTATGAAGACGCACTTCTCCGATTTGGGTTCGAGCTTATCAGGTTGAAACTTTTTCACATAAGCATCACAACCCCAAACTTTAAGAAACGACAACTTTGGTTTCTTGCCAAACCACAGTTCATAAGGCGTCGTCTCAACGGATTTCGATGGTGCCCTATTTAAAGTGAATGCAACTGTCTCTAATGCATAATCCCAAAACGATAGTGGTAAACCGATAAGAGATATCATAGATTGCACTATATCCAATAAAGTACGGTTATGACGTTCGGACACACCATTAAGTTGTGGTGTTCCAGGTGGCATGAGTTTGTGAAACTATTCCACATTGTTTTAATTGAAGACCAAACTCGTAACTCAAATATTCTCCTCCACGATCCGATCGTAGAAACTTTTTTTTTCTTGTTATGATGATTCTCCACTTCACTCTGAAATTCTTTGAACTTTTCAAATGTTTCAGACTTGTCTTTCATTAAGAAGATATACTCATATCTGCTCAAATCATCTCGTGAAGGTCAGAAAATAACGATACCCGCCACGAGCATCAATACTCATTGGACCGCATACATCAGTATGTATTATTTCCAATAAGTCACTAGCTCATTCCATTGTTCCAGAGAACGGAGTTTTAGTCATCTTGCCCATAAGGCACGGTTTGCAAGCATCAAATGATTCATAACCAAGTGATTCCAAAAATCCATCTTTATGGAGTTTCTTCATGCGCTTTACACCGATATGACCCAAACGACAGTGCCACAAATAAGTTGCACTATCATTATCAACTTTGCATCTATTGGCATCAATATTATGATTATGTGTATCACTACGATCGAGATCCAACAAACTATTTTCATTGGGTGTATGACCGTCAAAGGCTTTATTCATGTAAACAGAATAACAATTATTCTTTGACTTTAAATGAATAACCGTATTGCAATAAACATGATCAAATCATATTCATGCTCAACGCAAATGCCAAATAATATTTATTTAGGTTTAACACTAATCCCGAAAGTATAGGGAGTGTGCGATGATGATCATATCAATCTTGGAACCACTTCCAACACACATCGTCACTTCACCCTCAACTAGTCTCTGTTTATTCTGTAACTCCTGTTTCGAGTTACTAATATTTAGCAACCGAACAAGTATCAAATACTCGGGGGTTACTATAAACACTAGTAAGGTACACATCAATAACCTGTATATCAAATATACCCTTGTTCACTTTGACATCCTTCTTATCCACCAAATATTCAGGGCATTTCCACTTCCAGTGACCATTTCCTTTGCAGTATAATCATTCAGTTTCAAGCTTTGGTCCAGCTTTGGGCTTCTTCGCGGGAGTGACAACTTGCTTGTCATTCTACTTGAAGTTTCCCTTTTCTTCCCTTTGCCCTTTTCTTGAAGCTAGTGATCTTGTCAACCATCAACACTTGATGCTCTTTCTTGATTTCTACCTTCGTCGATTTCAACATCACGACGAGCTCGGGAATCATTTTCGTCATCCCTTGCATACTGTAGTTCATCACAAAGTTCTACTAACTTGGTGATGGTGACTAGAGAACTCTGTCAATCACTATCTTATCTGGAAGATTAACTCCCACTTGATTCAAGTGATTGTAGTACCCAGACAATCTGAGCACATGCTCACTAGTTGAGCGATTCTCCTCCATCTTTTAGGCATAGAACTTGTTGGAGACTTCATATCTCTCAACTCGGGTATTTGCTTGAAATGTTAACTTCAACTCCTGGAACATCTCATATGGTCCATGATGTTCAAAACGTCTTTGAAGTCCCGATTCTAAGCCGTTAAGCATGGTGCACTAAACTATCAAGTAGTCATCATATTGAGCTAGCCAAACGTTCATAACGTCTGCATCTGCTCCTGCAATAGGTCTGTCACCTAGCGGTGCATTAAGGACATAATTCTTCTGTGCAGCAATGAGAATAAACCTCAGATCACGGATCCAATCCGCATCATTGCTACTAACATCTTTCAACACAATTTTCTCTAGGAACATATCAAAATAAACATATGAAAGCAACAACGCAAGCTATTGATCTACAATATAATTTACAAAATACTACCAGGACTAAGTTCATGATAAATTTAAGTTCAATTAATCATATTACCTAAGAACTCCCACTTAGATAGATATCCCTCTAATCCTCTAAGTGATTACGTGATCCATATCAACTACACCATGTCCGATCATCACGCGAGATGGAGTAGTTTCAACGGTGAGCATTAATATGTTGATCATATCTACTATATGATTCACGCTCGACCTTTCGGTCTCCGTGTTCCGAGGCCATATCTGTTATATGCTAGGCTCGTCAAGTTTAACCTGAGTATTCCGCGTGTATAACTGTTTTGCACCCGTTGTATTTGAACGTAGAGCCTATCACACCCGATCATCACGTGGTGTCTCAGCACGAAGAACTTTCGCAACGGTGCATACTCAGGGAGAACACTTTTACTATGATAATTTAGTGAGGGATCATCTTATAATGCTATCGTCAATCAAAGCAAGATAAGATGCATAAAAGATAAACATCACATGCAATCAATATAAGTGATATGATATGGCCATCATCATCTTGTGCTTGTGATCTCCATCTTCGAAGCACCATCATGATCACCATCGTCACCGGCGCGACACCTTGATCTCCATCGTAGCATCGTTGTCGTCTCGCCAATCTTATGCTTCTACGACTTTTGCTACCGCTTAGTGATAAAGTAAAGCATTACAGGGCGTTTGCATTTCATACAATAAAGTGACAACCATATGGCTCCTGCCAGTTGCCGATAACTTCGGTTACAAAACATGATCATCTCATACAATAAAATATAGCATCACGTCTTGATCATATCACATCACAACATGCCTGCAAAAACAAGTTAGACGTCCTCTACTTTGTTGTTGCAAGTTTTTCATGGCTGCTACGGGCTGAGCAAGAACCGTTCTTACCTACGCATCAAAACCACAACGATAGTTTGCCAAGTTAGTGTTGTTTTAACCTTCGCAAGGACCAGGCGTAGCCACACTCGGTTCAACTAAAGTTGGAGAAACAGACACCCGCTAGTCACTTGTGTGCAAAGCACGGCGGTAAAACCAGTCTCGCGTAAGCGTACGCGTAATGTCGGTCCTGGCCGCTTCATCCAACAATACCGCTGAACCAAAGTATGACATGCTGGTAAGCAGTATGACTTGTATCGCACACAACTCACTTGTGTTCTACTCGTGCATATAACATCTACGCATAAACCTAGGCTCGGATGCCACTGTTGGGGAACGTAGTAATTTCAAAAAAATTCCTACGCATACGCAAGATCATGGTGATGGTATAGCAATGAGAGGGGAGAGTGTTGTCCACGTACCCTCGTAGACCGTAAGCGGAAGCGTTATGACAACGCGGTTGATGTAGTCGTACGTCTTCACGATCCGACCGATCCAAGCATCGAACGTACGACACCTCCATGTTCAGCACACGTTCAGCTCGATGACGTTCCCCGGGCTCCAATCCAGCAAAGCGTCGGGGATGAGTTCCATCAGCATGACAGCGTGGTGACGATGAAGATGTTCTTCCGGCGCAGGGCTTCGCCTAAACTCCGCGACGATATGACCGAGGTGGAATATGGTGGAGGGGGGCACCGCACACGGCTAAGGAACGATCCGTAGATCAACTTGTGTGTCTATGGCGTGCCCCTGCCCCCGTATATAAAGGAGTGGAGGAGGGGGAGGGCCGGCCCTCTCTATGGCGCGCCCTAGGGGAGTCCTACTCCCACCGGGAGTAGGATTCCCCCTTTCCTAGTAGAACTAGGAGCCCTTCCATGTAATAGGAGTAGGAGAGAAGGAAAGGGAAGAGAGAAGGGAAGGAAGGAGGGGGCGCAGCCCCTCCCCCTAGTCCAATTCGGACTAGGCCTTGGGGGGCGCGCGGCCTGCCCTAGGCAGCCCCTCTCTCTTTCCCGTATGGCCCAATAAGGCCCAATACTTCTCCTGGCGAATTCCCGTAACTCTCCGGTACTCCGAAAAATACCCGAATCACTCGAAACCTTTCTGAAGTCCGAATATAGTCGTCCAATATATCGATCTTTACGTCTCGACCATTTCGAGACTCCTCTCATGTCCCCGATCTCATCCGGGACTCCGAGCTCCTTCGGTACATCAAAACTCATAAACTCATAATAAAACTATCATCGAAACCTTAAGCGTGCGGACCCTACAGGTTCGAGAACTATGTAGACGTGATCGAGACACGTCTCCAGTCAATAACCAATAGCGGAACCTGGATACTCATATTGGCTCCTACATATTCTACGAAGATCTTTATCGGTCAAACCGCATAACAACATACGTTGTTCCCTTTGTCATCGATATGTTACTTACCCGAGATTCGATCGTTGGTATCTAATACCTAGTTCAATCTCGTTACCGGCAAGTCTCTTTACTCGTTACGTAATACATCATCTCGCAACTAACTCATTAGTTGCAATGCTTGCAAGGCTTAAGTGATGTGCATTACCGAGAGGGCCCAGAGATACCTCTCCGACAATCGGAGTGACAAAACCTAATCTCGAAATACGCTAACCCAACATGTACCTTTGGAGACACCTGTAGTACTCCTTTATAATCACCCAGTTACGTTGTGACGTTTGGTAGCACCCAAAGTGTTCCTCCGGTAAACGGGAGTTGCATAATCTCATAGTTACAGGAACATGTATAAGTCATGAAGAAAGCAATAGCAACATACTAAACGATCAAGTGCTAAGCTAACGGAATGGGTCAAGTCAATCACATCATTCTCCTAATGATGTGATCCCGTTAATCAAATGACAACTCTTTTGTCCATGGCTAGGAAATATAACCATCTTTAATAAATGAGCTAGTCAAGTAGAGGCATACTAGTGACATTATGTTTGTCTATGTGTTCACACATGTATTATGTTTCCGGTTAATACAATTCTAGCATGAATAATAAACATTTATCATGATATAAGGAAATAAATAATAACTTTATTATTGCCTCTAGGGCATATTTCCTTCACGATCCACCCCTACGCCCCCTTTGCGGCCGATCAATCCCTGTGCCGCGGCCGATCGAAACCGCCGCCGTCACGCTTGCAGGAGGCGGCTATCTGCTGTGGGATCGGGCGAGGAGACGGGGCTCGATGCAGAATGGCGGCGGCTGGAGCTTGAAGGGGCCGGATCCGTGCGCGGCAGGGGCTGGGGAGACCGATCCGGAGGTGGGCAGCGAGGCGGGGATCGCAGGTGACAACGAGGAAGACCGGAGTGGCTTCCCGGGCGGATCCATGGCATCCGCGGCTCTTGGCAGAAAGAAGACATGGAGGTGAGGGAGAGAAGGGAGAAAGGTGCCGGGCGACCTAGGCACGGGCTCGACGGAGCCGGGCGACTGCGGACGAGCGCGGGGAGACAGAGGGATCCGATGCGGCGACGCAGAGTCCTTAAATATTCAGACTCATCATATTCCGTTCTTCGTCCTGCAGGTGAAGGAGAAGAGGAAGGTAGCATGTCGCCAGCCGGTTGGGTGACACCAGCCAGGCCACGGCTGGAGCAGCACACGTGGCGTAGCCACTTCGGCAAGTACAAATGAGGACTTGACCACCAGGTAATCCATCCCCTCCATCTGGTCCTCATTTGCCGTGTTCTTCAGCTGCAGGAATTGCTCATTCTCCATGTTCCTGAGTCGCAGAAACTATTGGACAAATTGCTAATATGTTGTCAAATTGCATGGGCCTATCAGATTTTGTAATATATAGACGTTGTTATATGCTGTCAAATTCCATCAGTCTACATATGCCATGTGCAAAGTAAAGAAAATTCACATGTTGCAGGTTGTAAACAAGCAAACAGGACCTGTCATTTGCAGAATGAATCTAAATGTAAATAAGATTACTCTTCCAACCATCTTTCGAAGATAAAATCATACAGCTCTACAATTGGTCATCTGCCTCCCATATTTACTATTCTGTTTCCAGCTCAATCAAGTCAGGGCTTCACTACAGGTCTACAGCGTCATTTTTTCCTCACGTTCATAGCAAGCTTGCAAGTTCCTTCTATTCACAACAGTAGCTAGCACATGCACCGATAATTCATCCTGAAGCCTGGGCTCATCTGCTCCAGCTCAGTAAAAAATTCAAAAACAATACTAGAAAAATTCAAAAAAATCCAAATTTTTTTGTGGTGGTAGATAAATTTGACGCGTGAGGTGCGCCCCAAAATTCAACTCATTTGGAGATCTGAGCAGCTCTCGGCAAAAAAGACAAATCGGGTCAAAACAGTGCGTGAACAGTACACATTTTTACAGACCCTGATTTTGTCTTTTTTGCCGAGAGCTGCTCAGTTGCTCAAATGAGTTGATTTTGAGGGCGCACCTCACGCATCAAATTATCTACCACCACAAAAAAATTGGAATTTTTTGAATTTTTCTAGTATTTTTTTGAATTTTTTTCTAAGCCTGGGTGCAAATGAGCCCGGGAGCCAAAACTCCGCGTCCGCACATGCACAAGTTTGTTTGCCACCGGAGATTCAAGCATGAATTTGAATATAGTTTCATGGTTTTTTTTCTCACAAGTTTTCTTATATTTACTTCTCTTTCTCTGATATTGGAATCTATATGATTACTTAACTGTTCAAGGATATCTGTTTTGTCGTTATGTTGCAGTAATGGAAAGGGGTTATGCCTGGTTAAAAAAAAGGATATCTGTTTTGTTTATCGATTGGAAGTTAGCACATATAAGCTTGAGTCCATGTGAACTGACACACTGTTTGGAACGGAAAAAAAGTTAGTACCGTAGAATGTGTCCTTCCCCATGGTGGTTCACCTTTTCTTTCCATAGCCTCGTCTATACTGCATTACTGCATACCCCATCAACTCTGACAACTGGGACCTTAGCCATGTCTATGTAGGTGGTGGTAGTATGGCAGCAGCAAGGGGAGAAATAGGTTTTATTAGATTGTCTATCACAATAGTTTATTCAATGAGTTGTGTGTTGTACATATGTTTACGGCAATTTGGACGGCCTACTAATTAAGAGCTTTATTATAGTTCCAACTTTTAAGGAGTTTGTTATGCTTGACCAGATGCTCTCTTTATTCAGGTTTTTTTATTTCTCACAATCATGGTCAGACGCTATATGATATATGGCCTGGATATGCTGAAACTGAACATAAGAACAATACAAGTCCTGTCGTAAGCTGCATTGCACATTCAATTGAATTTTACGACAGATATTTTTATCTTCTTCTCACCTATATTGAAGATGAACTTGCTGATATTTTTGTGCCATCATAGGAGAGGAGATTTAATCTTTTTGGACATTGTTCATGCAGGAAATTAGGCAGTGCAGCGCGAGCGCCGCTGCCCTATGTGTGCCTGTAACCGAGCACTGCCCCGCCCAGCCGTGCGTGCAGGATGGGAAGATGCAGCGCTTGCTGGAAAGCTGGTCAAGGAGGCCCCTGACTGTGAGTTTTAGCTGATTTATCTTGCACATCGCACTAATTGGTAGAAATAAATGGACTGGCAGAAATTTCCTATCATCAGTAGGATATTTGCAGATTAAAATTAATGATGCTTTCTATATTGAGTTTGTATATTCGATCTCACCATTGTTTAGCTTCCTTTCCTGATGTTTGGACACAAGGAATGTGAGATAAAATTTATCTTCTTTAGTTTTTACATGAAAGTGCTCCATTTATATGTATTATTGTTGAGACATGGGAATCCTCAAGGTGGCAGGCTTGTTCTTATTGTTGCTCCTGCAACCAATATGCTTTAGCTAGATTGTAATTTCAACATCATTATTCTTTTTTTGGATTGTACTACTTTTCAGGTTTCAGTGTCTGAATCTTGAGTACAAAACAAAGTCGACAATATATGCCTTTTTAGGAGTATTGCCGCCAACACCATTTTTTGTTTTGTCCCAAAGTGTTGGTTGGTAGTTTGCCCTCATAGAGTTTTCATAGCAACTGCTAGATTATATTGTTATCAAATTTGCAACTATTTATAACTGTAATAGTAAATTCCACCGAGAGGTTAGGCGAGCGGACTATCACTGGTAACATATCTTCATTTTTCTCCCTCAAGTTTCATTGGATACTCTCAATTTAACTGAGATAATTTCATAAAACTACTAAAATTAGTGGGTCGGACCGCTCGAGTAAGATCGCTTCCACCCCATCACGTGTGCTTACTGCGAGTACCCCGACTTCATGCTTGGCAAATACTGCAGAATGTGTAGCAGAATCCCGGCTATCTTAGCAACTACCTCTCCGACGGTGCAGGTGCTCGGCCTCATTATGGTCAGGCACAACAAGTGGAGATGAGTGGGAGGAAGAAGAGTGGAAGGAGAAGAAGGGATTTGCACAGAGCAGAATTTCTTGTTTGGATGGGAGGTTGATGTAGTCTTGCATCCTTTTGAAATTCATGTCTGAATATACATGTATACGCTCCTATATCCAGCGTCTCAAGGTCTCCCTAATCCTGTTGTTCTCCAACCCAGCTTTGACTATCATCCTGTTCCATCATTTATTTTTAGTATCTAGCCGGCGGCAGCTGTTCGATCTTCGTCATAATCACATGTGACACATGTTGGTTTAGTCTATATTTATGTACATACCATCTACATCTCATGCCTGCAGAGATTGACATGTACTGCTTTTAGATTTGGGTAGTGCAAATTCTTCACCTTATTTATACTGATTTTTGCATGAATTATACAATCATGAGTTATTGATCCCGTGATCTTTTGGAGCCTGAGATTAAATAAGATATGAAATAATATATGCAAGTTATATTTGAAATAGTTTCCCACTGTATAAGCAGAATTAAAATTGATTAGTTTTGTTTGAAAAAATATACTAGATGTTGCTATACCAATAATTATTATTATTTAGTCATCAAGATATATATGTTCTTTTTTACTTGCATCTTTTCTTTGAATGTGTGTTGTATGGTGTGTGTATTCAGTGCCGACATCTTACCTTGCAGGTCTAAGACAAGATTGAACTCTTGAAATAAATATTTTGTTTATATATATGCCTTTCCTAAAGATATCTCGATCCTGCCCAGCTTGATCTAATTCAATTTAGACGAAGGACACTTTCAGGAACAAGACGATCTACTCAAAGGCTGGCTTGATCCGCGGCCTCCACCTCGCCCACCTCATCCCGTAGCCATTGTCGTCCTCCACACGACCACACCAGCTTTCACGATTTGGGTCTATGGCAGGCATAAACTATGAGAATTTGATTGGTCGTTTTCATCGCAAGCGGCTGCGGCGAGGACGTGTGGAAGGTAACAACTCGGACTTGATGCCCTTTGCCTCCGTCAAGGACACTGTCAATGGTGCGTAATCTCAAACCTCCTTTTGACGTATTTGTGCCCGTGAAACAAGTATTCGGCCTGGCCGATGGCAAAACGTAAACATGACAAAGCTCTGTCTTGACTTGAGATGGACTGACAGTACAAGAAATATGTCAACTTGTGAGCACCACTATTGGTCATTGAAAGGTCATGGTTTTTCATTTGCGATCTTTTTGTGACCAAAAACAGAAGGTCAAAAGCTGGGGTCGTAAACTGACTATAGCGACCTTCTATGTGAGAAGGTCGTGGACGTTTACGACCAAAACAGAAGGTCGTTGAACCCGTGACCTTTTGTTTTGGTCACTGGCTGTCTGCCTAGGCTACGTCGAATCCGACGTGGCAATCTGACGTGGCAAAATTACAACCAATTGAAAAGGTCAAAAATTAGAATCGGCCCGGTCCAATTGAGTGTTTATATGGGCCGAGCCCATTAATTCAGCCAATTTAATGTATTTTTCCTGTCAATTTTTGTTAGCTTCATGGGCCAAGCCCAACAGACTTTAATTTTTTGGGCCACAATCTTTTACAGTTCACGTTTTTTGGGCCTCGGCCTTTTCTAGCCCACTTGTTAGTTTTCTTTTGTTTCTTTTCCATTTTAAAGTAGGTCCCACTAGTCAAATGGGAACCAATTACCAGAATTATTGTTTGGGAACCACACGTCAGTTCTATATTTGTGCAATTAGATAATTTGATTCAAAGAGCCAATAAGGCATAATATTTCATACAACAGCCAAGCAAAGTACATTACAATCATACATAGTACAGATCTGGTATTCAGCTATAAAATGCAACTAAACATACACAACACATAACTAGCTCCAATGAGCTAAAACGCATTGCTAGGTGTAGTTTTTCTTTAGGATTCTTCTTCCTAGAGCTCATGTGCACCCAACTTATGAAGAATGAAGGCCAACATCTGCAAATAATAAATCATGGGAAGTTAGAAACATAATAATGTGACAAGGTCAAGATAGGCACAAGCAGCACATGAAAGGAAGGACATAAATGTTAATCTAATCTTGTTCTCTCTCATTGGATCCAACGAGAAAACGGGATAATTGTGGTTGAACATATGCAAATATCTGAATACTATGTCATGGCAAAAAAATGACTAGTCGTCCACTGCCAATCAATTTCGGCATGGGAAACCTCCCCTGCTCATTACACCCAACAACACAGGTCACAAACCAAGCCCAATTACACACAGAAGTTACAATAAATCATCATATATAATTTCAGTGCAGAATAATAAACCACCCGGTTTCTAACATGTTAAGCTACCACAATATCATTATTACAGAACAAATGGAGTATACGAGGGCTGGCAAGCAGAGAATGAACAGAGTCAAGACCAGCTGCATTTCCTAATATAACAGGTGAACACATAGCAAGTGTTTTTAATGGCCAGTGCTGGCAGTACTGAATGTAAACATGCATGCTAATCCAAGACTAGCTGCAGCCAAGACATCAATCAATCTTCATTCAGTTGCAAACTACCTTCTAAACATTTGCAACAAGGCATTCAGGAGTAGAGACTTACTTGTAGAACATCGTGTTGAGGTTCTGGTAGTTCTGCAGGATGTGCACCACTTGCAGCCACATGTCAGGGTTGTTTTGCAGAACCCGTAGCATCAGATCAGCAGCGCTCCTCTGAAACAAAGCAGCCCATTTCAATCAGCAAAGTTAAAAGCAGGCATATAAACCACATCAGTAGTAGCATAACCCCTACACTGCTATAAACCAAACATGTGTGTAGATAAAGGGGTCACTACATATCAGCTATCAACTCGATATTTATGTACACCATACAGAATATTGTTTCCAGTTAGTACAAGTTAATTTAATACTCAGCTCTTTATTTGTGTCCATTCAGTGCAAGTTCATTATCCATGCATATAAACTTTTGCTCCCAGCCAGCACCATGAGTCTTCTCAGCTACCTACCCAACTACAAATCAGGAGGCCACTACTGTTAAACCAACTCAAGTGAGAGAGCCAGCAAACTAGGTGGGATCTTTCCTTATCACTAAAATTAAAATTTTGAGCACACCAAAAATTGATTGTGTGTCATAAGATGATCCTCCGAGTGCAGCACCATGTTACCATCTCTAAAGCTGATTAGCGAGCAGCAAAAATTGTGTAACATATGTATAACCATTGCAAACAACCTTAGCAGAATAAGAACAAAATTTGATTTGTAACACTATTCTTTCATGTGAAAAGGACTGCATGAAGACTTGCTTTCACTTGGGGAAACCAAGCTAAGTAGCAGTCCAGAGAGACAGTACAAGTACATGCATTAGATAAACGCCACTATAGAAATTGCAAGATGAGGATTATTACACACGACACTGTAGAAGAAAGGAGGGACATTATCTCTTTATAAATGCAAAAGAGCCACATTGATCATGTTGTTTAAAGAAAACATAAATCTGCATTTTCGTAATCTAGTACTCCATGCAGTGCTCTAGTACAAAGTTAGCCTTGACAAAATTTTAGTAGAACAAAATGTTCTATGGTGAACAAATAAGTCATAACTCTCATTCTAAGCTCTAACTGTAGAAACTATCAATCATTAGAAAAAATAGAAAGCCTACTCTTTCAGACTCGACTGCTTCATCCAGCACTAAGTTCAGCAGTAGGTCATATCTAAGGAGGTTTAGACGAGAAAAAAAACACATTACACCTGGGATTTGCTGATTCACCGAGCATATTTACAAGCTGAAAGAAAAGAAAACCGCGGGGTCAAGACAGATAAATCTTTTCTCATTGGTAATGAGTGGACGACCAAATGATGTCCTCCCCTGATATGCATATTTAAAAAGCACGAGTTTAAACATTACACAAAGGAACACTCAGGTGCATGCTCATGAACGGCAGCAAGAGCACACATCATAAAAAGTACTCAAGGGAGGGCCTTTTAGATGCTATGACCTTGTATCCGTGGAAGAAGTGAGATCTCACTACAAAGCAAGATCTTCTTCTGGCCCTCAAAGAACCAGAGCCTTGCACGAGATATATCCTGCTGTGACGTCACCCTAATATACGAGCACATATAGACAGTTAATATACACAAGAACAAACAGCAACCAAATCAAATAGATTTGCAAGCATACAACAGAACTGTATATATAGCAAGTAATGAAAGATGAGCCTATTTATTTCGAATCATCCCCTCTCAAGATCCTAACAACCTGTAGTGACCAAAAAGACCCTACCAGTACCAGATGAGGTCAAGCAAACAAGCAAGGAGGGCAAAATACTGGCTACAGCACATTCACTGCATTGATGTGATTGTCAAGCGGTACTAGACATGACCCGGAACCCTTCTCGCAGTATTCCGATAGGCTGGCCTTTTGGTTGAGGACAATTGGCTTTCCAGATTTTCCAGGTTGTGCAGGGAGGGTGAGCCGTTGCCTAGCAGGATAATACTTCTTAGCTGCATAATGTGTAAACAAGTGATTATTAACCCATACATCGTAAGGAAAAACATGTGCTCTTCGTAGAGAAAACAAAATATAAAGGGAAATATGACAAAATAATGCCAATCTAGCCCATTCATAATTCACCCACATAAATCCGCCACACAAGTGAATTTCATGCATAGGGAAGATCTAATGATAATATTGTTCTCAACATTAGCACCTTATGTTGCAGGCTCAAAAGCAGAACATCAACAGTATGCATCTAGCAGGGCATGCTACACTTAATTTGGCAGTAAAATAACAATATTAGTCCTGTATGATCAAAATTAGAAGTGCAAGTGCTACTTGAAGACAAAGTCGAAAGATGGACCTACTTACGGCAAGAAATGATAAAATAATCTACTCAAAGTGGAAAGGGTGTGGAATCAGGATGGAGCTACTTTCAAGTTTCTAACATATTTGACCAAGATCAGGACCTGGATTATCACTTTTTTCAGGCGAACTGTTTCTTAATTGAGCCGCACGACACCATCAGGACTATATTATTCTATTCTGCAGCTCAAAAGTTTAGACTGGTGGCATTTCAAACATTCAACAGTACACTGCATCACCATATATGGTGCTGAATATTATGTACTTTTCATATGTAGCTTCCAATAGAACATCGATAAAGATTATTAGCTTGCCGCAGCAACTTAATTTCTTTTCAAAGGGAGCCACGGAATGTTTTTCACTGTGGGTGATGAGTGCTTTCTGTAATACACAGTTGAAATTGTGAAGCACAAACCCAAACCAATCTCCAAAGGACACCTACCGACCATGCTGTGAATTCAATTATCCTTTTTCAATTCTCCCTCTCCAAAACCACAAAGCATGTGACTGTAATTAACTGAAATACTCATATTGAAGTGTAATTTTGTACTTAAATTAAATAAAAAGCTGTCACGAAGCTTGTGAGTGCACAGATGTGGACGGCTAACTCCCTCCTACCGAGACAAGATCCTAACAACCTGTAGCGACCAAAAGGACCATACAATACCAGATGAGGTCAAGCAAACAAGCAAGGAGGGCAAAACACTCGCTACAGCACATTCACTGCTCTGATGTGATTGTCCAGCAGTACTAGATATGACCCAAACACAGTGTAGCGCTCAGCTCATCTACTGGTTCACTAACGAATTTGGTACTACTTATTTTAACCAAAGCAGCATCCCCAGTGAACTCATCTGGTCACCAGGCTGACTGAATTGCGGTTGACGGTACTAGTATTTTTCATATTTGAACTCAAACCTGGAAGTAGAAGGCATTGGCGAGGAGGAAAGAGAGGTGATTAGACTTACGCTTGGCATGGATGGCTTCCTGCAGATCCGTGACCTTGGCCTGCAGAGAAAACGGGAACCACGGGACGAACGGTCAGGCCGAGCTTGGAAACTCCGCTCTAGTAGAGATCTTAATCAAACCCCGGGCCAGCCGAGAGCGAAGCCCTCCGCCGGCCCGCGGCGCAGAAGGAAGAGCAGGCGGGCGGGCGCGTACCGAGCCCTTGACGACCTCGCGGTCGCTCCGGGGCACGACGGAGACATTCATGCTCCCTCCAGCGTGCCTCCGCTGGTGGCTTCAGGTAGCAGCAAGGCGAGGCGAGCTCTCCTGGAACCTGTGGCGGAGGTGGAGAAGAAGAAGGCTGGGTGGGGGAGGAGGGGTCCGGAGTGGTTGGTTGGCTCGGAGTGGATAAGGCTAGGGGAGAACGGGAGGGAGGGAGGAGATCGATCTCGTCTATGGTGAGGGCGGCGGCGGATCGAGATCTGAGGGAGGGAGAGGGTGACTTGGAGACGGGGATCTGGGATCGAGGGGCTCGAGAGAGGGTGGAGCAGCGATGCTTG
>NC_041383.1:650087283-650099499 GCF_002162155.2 Triticum dicoccoides | reverse complement strand
CGAGGACTAGGAGGGAATTGCATAATCCACCACTTATTGGGGCTAGTACTGCACAGAACACCTACTATACGGGTTTGTTGTAGAAAACACCACATATTGGTGTAATACATTGCAACTAGATCTAATCTAGTGTTTGGATACATTGACATAATTTTATACATATGGGTCTCACTTGTAAGTGCACATGTGGCAATAAAAACCGGTCACATCAGCCAACATATTAGATCGTCATTATCTCCCAAACTTGTGGTTCAATTGAGCCGAAACTTTCTCAAATTAGTATGGAATACATGTAGTATTTACTGGAATTGTTTCTCATTTTTCTGAAAAATGTCAAAAATTGAACCAAAAAATTGTACGGGCTAACCAAAACTTTCATTATCTTCAACCCATTGATCCAAATGGGGTAAAACTTTCCCAGAATGGTACTGTAGACATGTGAAATTCACTGGAATTTTTCATATTTTCTGAAATTGTTAAAATTTGAACCAAAATTTAAATGAAACAAGTTCGGCATGTGATCACTAGCACCAAAAACATGGTAGATATTGTTGCCATTAGATTTTAGCATCCAAGTATTTGCTATATGGCCACTACAGCAAACTAGTTGTCATGTGGCCAATACAACCATCACAAAATAATATGACTAGTCTTGCATACTTGGTCTGGAGGAGGCGCTCCCCTGATAATATTGTTGCCTACCAGACAGCGTTCCCCTGGGCAGAGCCGTCAAAGTTCTTTGACTTTACCTGCTCCAACGATGAGGATGACGCTTACGGCTGTGGGCGAGAACTGTTGTGAGGCTTTTTGTTTTTATTATGTTTTATTATATTTAGTTATGTTTGAAGGGGACTTTGGCCAGCGGTTTTAATGTTTAATCATGTATTATTAATATTCATGTTTTAAATTTAAATATTTTTTGTGCCTATTTAGTTTTTTAAGACCACGCGGACAAATGCGTCGGCCACGGTGGGTGCACCAGCCGACCCAAAAAACTCGGACATGCATGTCTGCTCGGCCGACCCAAACGGATAAAAATCACATTCCTTTGCATCAGCCGGTTAGAATTGACTTACAAGCGGGATCCATTTGTCTGAAATTATGTTAATATAACTAAACACTAGATTAGACCTATCTGCAATGTATTACACCAATATGTGGTGCTTTCTGCAACAAACCTGTATAGTAGGTGTTTTGTGCAACACTAGCCCCAATAAGTGGTGGTTCGTGCAATTCCCTCGGAGGACTAGGGTTTCGGCTTAGGTGGGTTTGGGGTGAGGACAACCGTTAGATCCGAAAAAAATCCAACGGTGTTCCATCCACGATCCGCGTGAAACGCCTACGGACCAATCAAAATGCAGTACACGCATACGATGTCATGACCATCTAAATTGGTCATAGTTAACTACAAAATTGGCCGCAGTTAACTAAAAATTCATTTTCCATTTTTTGATTGCCCCAAATGAGGTTTTTTTGTGAAGGACCTACCATATAATTGTTGCAAAATTGGACCAAATCATTTTTATAAAATACTATGCCATATTTAATTCATATTTGACCAAATGGTTGGGTGAAAAAAGTTTTGATCCACCTCTCGTGAAAAGGAAAAATTTCCACCGATTCAGTTGGAAGCGGGTCAAATTTGAACTGTAGCTACCTCGTAGTCTGTTCTTTATTTTTTCAAAAAATCATTTCTAGGTACATAAGTATCTATTTAATCATAGAAACACCAAAAACATTCCAAGATTCAACCACTAGCTAGGAACGGTCAAGCCCGCCGTTTTGACCGCATTTTGAAACGGTCATAAAAAATTCAAAAAAAATCAAAAAATTGGAAAACCTTCGCATTGTGTCATTATATGTGACCAAGTTTCCAGGAAAAATAATAAACTTGTAATATGGTAATTATTTTAAAAAAGTGTTCTCAGAAACGAGCTATCATGCGTGAAGATTCATGGCTTTCAAGCCAAATGATCAATCTTATGGCCACATTCATGGCATAGTTTGTTCAAATGATATCATATTGTGCACAAGGGTGCATATTGGAATGGCAAACAATGTTGCCTAAGAAAGTTTTCTTTTTCTTTGGACGAAAGAACCATTTTCCATTTTTCGAGTGCCCAAAAGGAGGTTTTTTTGTGAAGGACCTCCCAAATAATTGTTGCTAAATTGGACCAAATTATTTTTCTAAAATACTAGGCCATATTTAATGCACAATTGACCAAATGGTTGGGTGTCAAAAGTTTTGATCCACCTATGGTGAAAAAGACAAATTCCCGCCGATTCAGCTGGAAGCGGGTCAAATTTGAACTGCAGCTGCCTCGTAGTTTGCTCTTTATTTTTCCCAAAAATCATTTATAGGTACATAAGTATCTATTTAATCAGAGAAACACCAAAAAAATCCAAGATTCAACCACTAGCTAGGAATGGTCATTCCCGTCGTTTTGACCGCATTTTGGAACGGGCATAA
The DNA here is from genome assembly GCF_002162155.2 of Triticum dicoccoides. Taxonomy (NCBI): domain Eukaryota; kingdom Viridiplantae; phylum Streptophyta; class Magnoliopsida; order Poales; family Poaceae; genus Triticum; species Triticum dicoccoides. The sequence continues at coordinate 650,097,029 of NC_041383.1, read as the reverse complement.
AAAAATTGGGAAACATTCGCATTGTGTCATTATATGTAGCCAAGTTCCCAGGAAAAATAATAAACTTGTAATACGGCAATTATTTTAAAAAAGTGTTCTCAGAAACGAGCTATCACGTGTGGAGATCAATGACTTTCAAGCCAAATGGTCAATCTTATGGCCACATTTATGGCATAGTTTGTTCAAATGATCTCATATTGTGCACAAGGGTGCGTGTTGGAATGGAAAACAATGTTGCCTAAGGAAGTTTTCTTTTTCTTTGGACGAAAGAACCATTTTCCATTTTTCGAGTGCCCAAAAGGAGGTTTTTTTGTGAAGGACCTCCCAAATAATTGTTGCAAAATTGGACCAAATCATTTTTCTAAAATACTAGGCCATATTTAATGCACAATTGACCAAATGGTTGGGTGTCAGAGTTTCGATCCACCTCTGGTGAAAAAGACAAATTCCCGCCGATTCAGCTGGAAGCAGGTCAAATTTGAACTGCAGCTGCCTCATAGTTTACTATTTATTTATTACAAAAATCATTTATAGTTACATAAGTACCTATTTAATCATAAATACATGGTTTGGTGTGATACGTTGAGGTTTGGGCGGTGGCTGAGGCCCCCAACTCTAGAGCGCGTAAACTCGCATGCCCGCCACGTGGTCACCGCGTGACCATGGCGTTGCCATGTGTTCTGGGCAGCCTAGGCATGTCTAGTGGGTTGGACACTCCCCAGGTAGGTGCTAGGAAGAAAATTACAACATAACATTCTCACGAGGAGACCGATCGATGCTCAAACATGAATTAGCAGCCAAGTGTTTGATTAGCGGTACGGGAAATGTACATGGCTAATAGGCGTGAGTTTTGGTTGAGGATGATCAGTTACTAAGAAGACCGTCTTCATAAATTTTCAGCTCAAAAGGAGGAGCCTAGGTGGTACTTGCTTTGCAAACTACCACACTGGACATAACTACAAATGTTGAAGCTTGGCTCAAAATAATGAATGGATTGAGCTGGCATTTGGTGGACGATGGTTATTCGGGCATAGGAAAGCACTGTAGAAAATTGATACTATTTGAACATGCCAAAGTGGTACTTCCTTCACAAACTGCTGCTCTGAACAGAATAGGAAAATGAATATTGTTGAGTTATTTTTGAACTAGGCAAGGAAGCTTTTTGACATATTTGATGAAGATATGATCCAAACAATTTATGAGAATTATTTGGGAATTTTTGGAATAACAGAAATATAGGTTGCTTCACAACCTAGGGCAAAAATTGACACATGGACATGACACATAGGCAAAACTGATGAGATGGCGCCTAGTCATCACAACCCACCACAATCTACAAGGCTATGCCCATCTATATTGGTCGTAACAACTAGAAATAAAGGCAGCGGACCAGCCCTGTTTTCTTTGTGACCATTTCGTGTAAGGAAATTACGACCTTTCTGACCAAAATGGTCGCAATGGTTTAGGGTTTGGAGCCCCCCGAACAGCTTTTGACCAATTGGTCTCAAATGGTCATAGATCTATGACCAATTCTTCCAGGGTCACTGACAGAAGGTCACTAGTTGACATATTTCTTATAGTGTGAATCTGGTACAGCGTGGCTAGCCAACAGGTGGCTAGCAAAGCACGCACACACACTAGCATGTGTATCATATTTGTTGTTTGTACTTTTTCAACTCACGATGATTACAACGTGAGCTACATGCATTTATACTAACATAACATCATCTGCCTAAGTAGAGTTAGGATTTCTATACTACTTGGACAAACAATGAGATCTATAGGAAAGCGGAAGAGAGAACTAGCAAGCCGGTGATTTTACTGTTTTATCTAGATTCATTGTGCTAAATCAAGTAGTTCTAACCTACCTGTTACAGGATTCACCGATTTAGTCCATGTTTTGCTTTTCCATTTTTAGTGAATGGGGTGGATTTTGAAATCTCATATTTCAGTTAGTTTTTGGTCGGTCAACTTGAGTAGTAGGGTCCGTTTGGATGGAAGCCAACGATAACCCTGCCAAAAAATTTTGGCGTTGACTGAGGACACATGCAAGCGTTTGGATGGCTGCCCAAAATTCTGATGTAGCCAATTTTTTGTTTAACACATTCAGTTTTTCCACAAACCACGGGGCGATTCAGCGGAGGCGAAACCTTCTGCTAAAAAGTTGGCACGCCTAGCGTTGGCAGGGCGGTTGCAGGCGCTATCCAAACAAGCCCGTATTCTCTCTTTTTTGTCTCAGTTGGTATTTCATATCGGCTACCTTGCTATGTTATATAAGATACTTCATATAGGAGGTCAAGCTTGAAAAAGGTAGAATTTTCAACAAGTCAAGAATCATGTTAACCAGGTTGTCATGATATTTCCGCTGCTTCAAAATGCTCCATGAGATGTTAGGTAACATGCCTCTGAATGTTGATTTCTTTTTACAGAATTTTGATTGTTTATATAGACTTTGGTTCATTATGACAACGACAAAGATCACTTTGAGGCGCTCGCCGTGGCAGACGGGGATTGGGTGGCGCCGGGTACACTGCTTATAACATAAATGTTGTGACGGTTCCAAATGAGAACTGAACTTACTGCACTAATATTCAGTTATATATCAAGTCGGCAAATGTTTGCGTGTTCTGTAAAATAGCATGGCAAATTTTAATCCAAATGTTGTCTGTCTTCAGTTATCTAAAAACTAGCATGGTCAGTTTGTACATGATACAATTTTTCAGCATGGCAAATTAGTTAATAAATTGTAAAAAAGATGGTACCAAATAAACTTGATACAGTCATGTAGCATCCTAATTTTTCGTATAGCAACTAAGCCATCAGTATCCTTCCAATGGTTTACTAAATCGACATCCGTTACTGAATTTAGAGATCAAGAAAGCATCAGGTTACCTATGAAAACTCATGCAGGAAAGAGGCGTTACTGCTGCTCATCCCACACATCGGCTGCTGATGCACCTCCTTCTAGTGCGTTGTTCACTGCTACCTCTCCCGACGCATTGTCCACTCCCTACTCCTCCCTCCATCAGGTCACCCAGAACCTCTGCTACACCTCCTGCATGGCATGCCGGTACGAACCTCTGCTGCACTCCTTATTCCCTCACGATTGTTATTTGGATAGCAACAGTGGGTAAAGAGGGCCGGCGCGAGCAAATGAAGTAGTAGGTGAACCGCTGCCTGCTCCACCTGTCCGACAGGGACATGGAGGTCATGGCCACTAGCGAGATGGACGCTATTGTGCACTGACGAGCTCCTGGTCTTCCTCGCCGCCGTCTTCAACATCGAGAGAGGGGAGAGGTTCCGCCGGAAGACCGGGAGCTCATCAACATTCAGCGCCATGGTCCTGTCGCGTTCTTCAACACCCGCCCTCACCACAGCGTCGCCACCGGGTCCCCCTCCCATCGCTCCCCGGATCTGGTTGCGATCCATTATTTGGCCGCTGCAGCTCGCCGGAGTATTAGTCGAAATCGAGCTAAATTGGGGATCGCCGGGAGAGAGAAAGTGAGGGAGAGTGGGAAATGTGTGACCGCTTCGATGGGTGAGGGATAGAGGAAGTGATGGAAGTGGATCCTCTAACATCCTCAAGGGATGTCACGAAGCTACAGTAAAATGCATGTGTAAAATAAAGAAGGGATGTCAGGGTTACTGTAGCAACCACTATGCGGATTACTGTAGCATATACAAAAATAAATCAAAAATCATTTTATTGCACCATAATTTTGTTTGTATGTAATTTTTGTAAATGTATAGAGTAGATTTGTAATTTACAAATTAATTACAATTATTTTAGGCTTAATCATATGAATGTGAAGGAGGGATGTCACGGTTACTGTAGCTTACGTGAGATCCCTTGAGGATGTTAGAGGATCCGGTTTCGGAAGTGATGGGTCGTGTTGTTGGATTCGGTCGGTCTCTGGAACGAATGACTCCTGCTGATGACGTGGCAATCTTGTGCGTCAGGAGTTATGATCCCACTAGATTGGTTTAGATCGGGAGAAGGTCGGGATTGACCGGGATTGATAAGTACAGAGTGCTAATTTTAGGGAATGAAAGTTCAGGATTTAATTCAAACTGGCTCTACGAGTTAAAGGTTTTGCTTTAGATTTTTCTCTAAACCAAATAGCACTACGATTTGTGCAGATCCGATGGTCACAAAAAATAGCCTGAAGCGAATTTAAAAATAGACGACTCAAAATTAGATAATTTGTTATTTTATACATGCAAAATTTGACATGTATTATCTTTATAAATATCACCACACAAAATTTAAAAGGCCCGTGGCAACGCACGGGCATTGTACTAGTTTTCCTTAAGAGTGTAGTCGGCGTAGAAGTTTGGCATTGTACACGGCACATGACAATCCTGGCGCGCGCGCACACACACAGCGGGTTCTTCGGCCATGTAACAGAAGGGACAAAATTCATGCATGGCAGGCATATGCATCACTAGTAGAAAAACCCCTATTAGTCCCGGTTGGTGAGGGCCTTTTGTCCCGGTTCTTAAACCGGGACTAAAGGGTCGTTACTAATGCCCTAGACCTTTAGTCCCGGTTCTAACACGAACCGGGACAGATGGGCCTCCACATTGCCGGTGCGCCGAGCCCAGGCAGGAGGGCCTTTGGTCCCGGTTGGTGGCACCAACCGGGACCAAAAGGCATCCACGCGTCAGCATTTCAGTGACTGGGGTTTTTTTTAAGGGGGGGGGGGGGTGGGGGGTTTTGGGGGGTTAATTTAGGTATTTCATATATTGTGTTAGCTAGCTAATTAATAGAGAGAAGTGTCCTCTCTTATGTCCGTGCTTGGTCGACACTACGTACTGTACATAGAGAGGCCCTCGACACGCTAGCAAGAAAATGAAGGAAACCATTAAGTACAGAAGTTCGTCATGCATACCGAGAGAAGTGATCGATCGACCTCTCCTTCTCTGAGAGATTGGTCGAACAACAAGTTTTCGTATTATCTATCCGATGCTACTGACTACATACATATACAATATGTAAGATCTTTTACAATCTCCTAGCATTTGAAATCAACTTTCACATGGTATTCTCTGGCTTTATTGATGACGTGGTCAAGAAAGAATTTTGCTAATTCCTCTTGAATTGCTTTCATGCGATCTTGTTCTAGGAGTTCATTCCGCATCTGCCACGTCTAATTTGAAGAAGGGAGTTAATACATATATGAATGAAACTCAAGAGAAATGATGGTGTAATAAAATGAAATTATGAATATTATTGCTTACGCACTTCATATTGTCTTTTAGAGTAGCCCCTCTTTTTTTTCTCGCGTTGTAGATGAACTCGCACAGGTAGTATCCACAGAAATTATTCCCTTCTTCCTGCCATAAGCACTTTACGAGAAATAGTGGTCAATCAAACTGATAATGAAGCATTATAAATGGCATTGATGAAAGTATGGCTATAGAATCAACGGGAGATGCGCGCAACTAGCTAGCTAGTAGTACTTACTTTCGGGTATGTATATTACAGCTCCTTCGGCAGTCCCGAAGCTTCTGTGGTGAAATGTTTCCAAACCCTGCAAGACAAAGAAAATAATTATTATTACTTGAGATATCAGGAAATGAACAAAAAGTTACAGATATGGTGCGATAATGATCAATTGAACTTACTTGTTGAGCAATTTAGTCATGTCCGCATAGGTTTCGGGATCTTTTCGTCTCGAGTCTAAGACGGTTACTAGTCCCCGCTCAAGCTTAATCTCCATAAGAACATAGTGGAAGCTGCGCACGCATGCATAACTCATCAATTATATTACTATAACCTCGCTCGAGTAATAAGGGAAACTGAATATGCACACGACAGTAACACTCACTTGAAGTTGTAAGGAAAGAGTATTAAATCTTTGTTTTGATTTTTGATCAACGAGCAAGTTGGCCTCGACCTTCTTTTTAACCTGAAATTCATCTATGATATTTGTGTTAATGAACCCAATATCATACATTTCTTGTTTTTTGTACTCGACGATCTTCAATCTGCATAATATAGTGAGGATAATTAATTATAAATACATGCAATGAAAGAGCCGAGCTATATATAGAGACTTAATGACAGAAATAGTACTTACAGACAGTAGCAAAAGACCGTTAATTTATCGAGGGCCTTTTGATTGAAGAACTCGAAGAACTCCTCAAATGGAACAGGAACATATCAGTTCCAACGAGGTCGTGCTCCTCTTTAATTCTCAGATACAAAGTATTCGTCCCCCCAGACTCTCTACAGGTTTTCATGTACCAATTATAGAATCTTCGCATCATCGTTGTTAGAGATTTTTCATCTTCGATGAGAGGCTTCCCGTACTCGTATCTGTGTTCGTCCACCTCCAAGAAATCAAAATGTACATCGTCAGGCAGGTAATCTCCAAGATTGCTATAACCGGGCACCATCCCCGGAGCATTAGTGATGATGTCGCTAGACACATTGAGCGGGGGGCACGATTGCTTTGCTTGTTCGCTGAGCTGGGCAATTTTTTCCCAGCTGCTCGTTCTTTTAACCTTTGATCACTGACAGTACTTCCCGACCGCTCCGCTTGGAGATATGCCTTTTCAGTAATGCGCTTATAGTTGGTTTTTGGCGGAGACTTTGGTGGTTTCCTCAGTGCATTGATAGTGTGCTTTGCTTTCACCGGATCTACCTTCTCCTCCGGAGGTGGATGTCTCTTTGCTTTCAACCCTTCAAAGAAGTCCTTCACTTTGGTCTGCATGATCTTCGCATTTTCCTTCTTGGTCCTCTCGTACGGTAACTTCTCTAGAGGCTTGAGAGATGGACCGTATCTGTATTGCCTCCCGCCTCTGGCTGTACTTCTAGACGCTGGAGCAGACGGAGTGGCTGCGGCTGTCTTCTTTCGTGCTTGCTTACGAGGCGGAGGAGAAGGACTACGACGCGCCGGAGCAGACGGGACGGCGGCGGGTCTCTTCCGCCCTTGCTGGCGAGGCAGAGAAGGAGGAGGCTACTGGCTGCTCGGGCGCGCCGGCGCAGGCGGAGAAGGAGGTGGAGTGCCGCCACGCACCGGAGAAGGAGGCTGAGTGCCCTGATCGTCACTCGCCGAAGGAGGAGGCGGTGGAGGAGGCGGAGTGCCCTGACTCGCCGGAGGAGGAGGAGGAGGCGGAGGCGTCCAGTTCGGAAGGTTGATGAACTCCTTTCGCCATAGGCATGGAGTCTTCAGAGCAGAACCCAGCCGAGTCTCCCCTTCACCGGTAGGGTGGTCAAGCTGGAGGTCCTCAAATCCCTCCGTTATTTCGTCCACCGTCACCCTAGCATATAGTTCTGGAATCAAACGACAGTGAAAAGTTGCGCCGGGTTCAGAAGGTCGAACAGAGCCGACAGCCGCCTTGACTTTTAAGTTCTGCCATTGCGTCATAAGGTGGCAATTTTAAGACTCCGTGATAGCATCCACGGGGTAGCTAGCAGGAGCCGTCAAGACATGCTCCGGCTGAAGCAGCTCGGTGGAAGCCACGCTGCTTCTCCGCTGAGATGGCGGGTTAGCTTCGGGGGAAGCTTCGGCAGTTCGTTTGCTGCGATTTGCTTCTCGTTCCTCTATCGTTTGTATCCTTGCGTGCAGCGCCTGCAATTCGGTCTGCTGCACTTTCTTCCTCCTCTCCTGGCATTTGTAACCGCCTGCGTCCGGAAACCCAGCGTGCCACGGAACGGAGCCTGGCGTGCCTCGTGTCCGTCCAGGGTGCTCAGGATTCCCAAGGGCCATTGTGAGCTCGTCGTTCTCTCTGTCTGGAACGAACGTCCCTTCCTGCGCTGCATCGATATAGTGCCGAAGCCTCTTGACTGGTATTTTCAATTGCTCGTCCGTCCAACGGCACTTCCCTGATACAGGGTCCAAGGTTCTGCCAGTCCCAAAGAACCAAGTCCGGCAACGGTCTGGCCAGTTCATTGTCTCTGGTTCGATCCCTTTATCAAGCAGACCATTCTCAGCCTTGCCCCACTTAGGCCAGGCTTTGAGGTAGCCACCTGACCCCGTGCGATGGTGAAGCTTCTTCTTCGCAGCATTTTGCTTGTTTGTCGCCGACAACTTCTTACTCTTTTACGATGTCTTGTGGGCCACAAATGCGGGCCATTGATCTTTGATCTTCTCATATTTGCCGATGAATTCTGGTGTCTCTTCTTTGTCGACAAACTTTTTCAGCTCATTCTTCCACCTCCTGAATAGGCCTGCCATCGTCTTAAGAGCATGAGACTTGATTAATTGCTCTTTAACTGGCTTCTCCGGATCCTCCTCTGGCGGTAGGGTGAAATTTGCCTTCAGCTCAGTCCAAAGATCATCTTTCTGCATATCATTGACATAAGACACCTCAGGGTCTCCGTTCTTAGTCTTATACCATTGGTGGATGCTGATCGGGATCTTGTCCCTAACAAGGACCCTGCACTGAGCAGCAAATGCGTCCTTTGTCCGGATGGGTTCAATCGGTTCGCCGTCGCCCGCGATTGCTGTGATCTCAAACCTTTCATCCGAGCGCAACTTTTTCTTCGGGCCTGGTCTCTTTACCGAAGTTGTGCTCGATCCGGAGGGCTAGAAAAAAGAAGAAAGACGAGAGTTAATTAATATGTGTACATATATACCAAAACAATGAATGCATCAATTAGCTAGGCACCACATGATTAACTAATATATATACCTGGCCGGACTCAGTTCGGTCACCGGAGCCGTCATCACGGTCTCCTTCTTGCACCGTCATTGGGTCACCGGAGCCATCATAATCATGTCTTTCCACCTCCATTCTTCGTTCACCGTAGCCTGCTTCTTCACCCTGTTCTTCCATACCATCATTGTCGTTAAGATACGAGAGGATATCGCCTCCGGCTAAGATTATTTCCCCCAACACCTCTTCTGCTTCCTCGTCTCGTATGTGCTCCATTGTTTCTGCAAATATTACAACATGGCAATTATTACACAAACATGACAGCAGGTGGATATATTAGTGGCAAACGTAGATCGAGCTTATTCCAGGTTTGGGGTGGCCTCGGCAACGCTTCAAGGGTAGGGGTGCGGCGGGAGGGGTAGGTGACCGACATCGTTTTTTCTAAGGTTTGGGTGTCCTCGAGAGTTTTGGTCGAGCGAGAGGGGGTGGCCTCGAGAGAGTTTGTCGGGTAGGGGTGCGGCGGGAGGGGGTAGGAGACCGACATCGTTTTTTCTAGTGTTTGTGTGTCCTCGAGAGTTTTCGTACAAGTTATCACAGTCGAGAGGGGGTAATATCGACAACGACGACATACATACACGGGAAAATAATGTTATCGGGGGGTATATCGACCCCCCCATGTGTTAAAGTTATCGGGAGGGGGTTATATCGACAACGACGACATACGTACATGGGAAAATAATATTATCGGGGAGGGGGTATATCGACCCCCCCCCTCGTGTTGAAGTTATCAGGAGGGGTATATCAACGACGACAGACCCGATAAAACATAAGAAAACAAAGAAGAAATAAAAAGAGGAGAAGAAGAAAGGAATAGAGGAGAAGAAGAATCTGAAAAAATAGATTCTTCTTCTCCTCTATTCCTTTCTTCTTCTCCTATTTTTTTTCTTTTTTTTTTCTTTGATCTTCTCCTCGAAAAAATAGATTCTTCTTCTCCTCTATTCCTTTCTTCTTCTCCTCTTCTTTTTCTTCTTTTTTCCTCTTCATATTTATTTCTCCTCTTCTTCTCCTTTCTTCCTCTTCTTATTTTCCTTTTTCCTCTCATTCTTTTTTTTCTTCTTCTTCCTTTATTAGCTAGATAT
>NC_041383.1:650065665-650086373 GCF_002162155.2 Triticum dicoccoides | reverse complement strand
GATGGCGCGGGGCGCGGGCGGCGACGGCGTCGGCGGGGTGTGAATCGGGCAGCCTGGCGGCGGCGGCGCGGGCAACTGCAGAGATGACTGAAAAATGCTAAGTGTTTGCTTATATAGGAAAGCCATTGGTCCCGGTTCGTGGCACCAACCGAGACCAATGCCCCCTTTAGTCCCGGTTGGTGCCACCAACCGGGACCAAAGGCCAGTTTTCGGCAGCCCAAAGGGCGGGAAGCAGGGGCCTTTGGTCCCGGTTGGTGGCACCAACTGGGACTAAAGGGTGGGCATTGGTACCGGTACCAATGCCCACCCTTTAGTCCCGATTGGTGCCACCAACCGAGACCAAAGGCCCCTACGCTGCCCGCGTTGCAGCCAAAGTTTAGTCCCACCTCGCTAGTTGAGAGGGGCTCGGAGTGGTTTATAAGCCCCACTGCGGCTACCCTCTCGAGCTCCTCTCAAATGCAGGCTTACGGGCCTAATCTCACATTGTGCTGCATGTGGGTCTACTGGGCCTTCTGCGGGCCTAAATCCTGGCCCAGGTTGGGTTTCTAGTCGTATTCACGCCGTGGCGGCCCAATAGGTGGCAGTTTTTTTGTTTTTTTTCTTCAGTTTTTTTGTTTTGTTTTTTGCATTATTTATTTTCTTTTGTTTTTGCTTTAATTTTTTAATTCTTTTTGCTTTTAGGTCAGAAAAATTATAAACTTTCGGTTAGTGCCATTACTTTTCAAATTTGAATAGTTAAAATTTGAATTCTTTGAAATTTGTGTGAATCACAAGTTTGCGATTAACTTTACTATAAAAATAGTTTTTCCCAGTTTTTTGTTTTGTTTTTTGCATTATTTATTTTCTTTTGTTTTTTGCTTTATTTTTAATTCTTTTGCTTTTAGGTCAGCAAAATTATAAACTTTCTGTTAGTGCCATTAGTTTTAGAAAAAATATTTTGTTTTTTTGTTTTCTTTGTTGCTTTATTTATTTTATTTTGTTTCTACTTACAACAAAATACTTATAGTTGCTATTTTTATTTATTTTATTAAAGTTTACGTTTAATTATTTTTCTTTTAAGTCAGAAAAATTATAAACTTTCTGTTAGTGCCATTAGTTTTCAAATTTGAATTCTTTGAAATTTATGTGAATCACAAGTTTCTGATTAACTTTACTAAAAAAATGAGCATAGATGCGCCTATAGAGAAAATTCAACCTAAATTCATAATAAATTTCTATGAATTTCAAAGAAATTCAGTATGAATTTAGGTCAAATTCCCTGTATAAGGGCATCTATTTTCACTTTGAGAGGAGCTCAACAAGGCAGAGAGGGAGGGGCTTATAAACCGGTGTGAGCACCCTTCGGTTGGCGAGGTGGGACTAAACTCTGACCGCAACAAGGACCAACCCTTTAGTCCCGGTTTGTGGCACAAACCAGGACTAATGGTCATGGGCCATGGACGAGGCGCATTGGTCCCGATTCGTGCGTGGAACTGGGACCAAAAGGTCCAGACGAACCGGGACCAATGGCCCACGTGGCTGCCCTCTTGAGTGTTCTTGGTGAGAACATAGTTGACGAGGAGCACTGGTAAGACGAGGGCCGAACCATAAGACATCAAAGCATTTCAAATGAACTCTGAAAAAGTTGAAAGTTGGCATGGTATCATAATTTCACCCACATAGCATGTGCATGTACAAAATGGACAATGGTATCATACTTGGGTCAGCCTAGCGGGAGAAAGTCTTCATTTTTTCTTCGCTTGTGTCATTTGCTTATTGCGCCGTAACCATGGATAATCTTCATCGTTTATCAGGATGCTTGGGTCAACCTTGACTTTGAAGGGAGGAATTTCATAAAACTTTTTGAAATGATCTAGATGACGACTAGAGGGGGGGGGTGAATAGGAGTTTTAAAACTTTTACGGATTTGGCTTTATCCTAATGCGGAATTAAACTAACGGATACTTTTCAAGCACAAATCCTAAATATGCTAGGCTCAACTAAGTGCACCAACAACCTATGCTAAACAAGATAGGCAATTAAGCAAACTAGCAAGCACAAACTATATCACAAGATATGGAAATGAAGGAACAACTAAGCAATTCAACTATCACAAGATATATCAATATGGGCAAGTATGAATTGCGGAAAGTAAAGGGTGTGGGTATGAGATAACCACAAGTGAGTCGGGGACGCGGATTTATCCCGAAGTTCACACTCGTGAGAGTGCTAATCTCCGTTAGAGCGGTGCCGTAGCCAAAGCTCCGGGGCGTCACCAAGTGACTCACCGTATTCTCCCTTTCGAGTCACCCCCAACGGATGAGCCTCGAATCACTCGGGGTTGGTCTTGAAGGCGACCACCACACCTTTACAAACCTCTCCGGAGCACACCACAACCACGGAAGCTTCCGGAGGAACTTGACCACCTAGGCCACTTGAACACCCTTCCTCGAGCACACCACAAAAGGAAGCTTCCGGGAGAACCTTGGCCACATAGGCCTCTTCACAATCTTCTCAATATATCACCAAACCGTCTAGGAGGCGAAGCCTCCAAGAGTAATAAACTCATGGGCTCTCACACGAACAAATCGATGCGGGGAGCTCAAACCAATGCAACAAATGCAATGCAAGGTCAAGCAACAAATGCTCAACTCACTCTCTCAATCTCACAAGATGCAACTCAAGAAAGTGGGAGATTGAAGAGAGGGGATGCAATGAAGGAAATCAACAAATGACTCCAAGATCCATCCACAAATCACCCTTCACTTAGAAGGGAGATAGGGGTTTGGGAGAGGTGGTAAGAGGCTCAAAATGATGTTTAGAATGTGAATGAACAACCCCCAAACCGGTGGGGAGGAAGGGCTCTTTTATAGCCAACTTCCAAAACTAGCCGTTGGGGCTCCAACGGGCACTTCCTGGACATCCCGTGCCCACGGGGTCCCGTGCGCATGGTACAGGCCCGTGTGCACGGGGCCCCATGCCCACGGGGGTCAAAAACCCCGTGTCCACGGGGTACCCAGAACAGCCTGCAGCAGCCCACTAAAACAGAGATAACTTTGGCATACGGACTCCGAATTCGATGATCTTGGGCTCGTTTTGAAGCTATGGAAAAGCCCAAGGTCCTCACATAGAGAACCACCCAAGATCAACAATAAATAATGATTCAAGTAATGCAAAGGTTTGAGCTCTCTAAATGCGATATGATCAAGCTACTTGCCCGAGAGTCCCTCTTGATAGTACGGCTATCAAACCTATAATCCGGTCTCCCTCCAAGCACCATGAGACCGGCAAAACTAGGAAAACCTAGCTAAGGTATACCTTTGCCTTGCATATTCAACTTGAGCTTGGTGATGACTCCAATTCTTGTCTCAGGTTGGAATCCCTTTCTTGTCCACAACCACTTGGTGAAGATGCTTGAATTGATTCCTCATATTGCAATGAGGGAAGCCTTAACTTAAGCCCATCTTTACATGAGCATTATCATGATGTGGACCGCAAGCTTCAAAGCATATAACCTCCGGCTTCTCATCTTGCAATTGGAATCCTCGAACCCGATGACCATCACCACTTGATGTCATCCACACATAGGCTACTTGAGATCTTTCCTTTTGATCCAAGCCCATGAGAAAGACCTAACCCACATAGACATACCAAACACACAGCATGGGTTAGGTAACAAAGCACAATTCACAATTACTTACCATACCACTTGATCACTTGATCTCACGTGGTACAATGTTTGTGCTTTGAGAGTTGACCACTTAGATATAATATTTGAGCTTCATCTTGGTCAACCAACATCTTTACTCGAAGCTCCATCTTGGTTTCTTGAAAGCCACAATGAACTCTTCATTTCCCTTCATTGCTTCAAGACTATATCACCAAAGACTCTTCCATGACCATATCAAGTTCCACTATGAATATCATCTTGGTCACCACTTGCCCTTCTAAAAACTCCATCACAATCTCTTGAGAGGCATAATGAATTCGTCACTCTAGTTGCTTGCTTCAAGACTTGATCAACCGAAACCCAACACATGATCTCACCATGATCTTGTCTTGAGACCATAACTTGAATTCTTCTCTTTGATTACTCTCTCAAGCCTTGATCCTCAGAAGCCCAAATATATCAATCTTTGAGATCCTCCAATGCACTCCATCATGAACATAATTAGATTAGGCATTAAAACCAATCTTGATGGCTTCAATAGAAGTACCCGAAGACCTACTTGAAACCTCACTGGATATGGGATCTCGAGAGCCAACACCTAGGCCAAGTAAGCATGGGGTATCCAGAGAGTTGACACTCGACCCCGTGCGCACGGTACAAGCCCGTGTGCACGGGGTATCCAGAGAATTATACCATGAGGACTTCTTCGGATGCTTTGATGGCAGACTTCACAAAACAGCCCAATGCACTTCAAGCATCACTATGGAACATATCTTCATATAAGATTCAATGCACTTGATGCTCCATAGGAATTGTCATTTAGTACCAAAGCATAGGGCAAATATATCTTCATATATATGGACTTCATCCTTGATTCTGTCCAATATCCTTGAGGCACTATCTTCATATATATATATGGACTTCATCCTTGATTCCGTCCAATATCCTTGAGGCACTATCTTCATATATATGGACTTCATCCTTGATCCCGTCCAATATCCTTGAGGCACTATCTATGGACAAAACCTTCAAATATATCTCACTAAAAACATTAGTCCATAGAGATTGTCATTTAATTACCAAAACCACACTTAGGGGCTACATGCCCTTTCAATCTCCCCCATTTTGGTAATTGATGACAATCTCAACAAGAGGGTTTATATAATGAATTTAAAACAAGTATGCAATCTATCCGAGAATAATTTGTATACTTGAGTTGGTTTTGATAGCTTCAAACATCACAAAGATAGTTGATGTTATCAAAACCAGTTGTACTAGCATCGAAATACTACACAAGAATTTGATGCTAGTAGAACCACAATATATAGAGCAAACTCCCCCACAATATATGCACAGGAAATAACTTGGTGGAGAGCAAACTCCCCCACAATATATGCACAGGAAATAACTTGGTGGAGTTTCCTCTATATACACATCCATGCAACGAGCAAGCACAACAAAAGTAGAAAAGCATGAATGACAGGAACCAACCCACTTCACCTAAACCCTCTAAACTTCTCCCCCATTGGCAACAAGTGCCAAAATGGAAGAAAAATCTAGACGGCCAATATAGTATGAGTTCCTCCTTAATTTGTGCATTTCTCATATTATGAGTGGAATCAAATGCACATATCCAGTTATGAACAAACGAAGAAATTCACACTATATTGAGCATCCATAGAATGCACCAAAATGATATGACAATAGAATCAAACATTCAAAGGATCCAAAGAACATATTTTGGACAAGGGATAATGGAGATATCCAATATGATAATCATGCTAAGCATGGGTCCAAAATATATCCAACAACTCATGAGTGCAAACATATATGCAAAACATACAAGCACTCACTCAACAAGTACTAATCATGCCATGATGCAACACACACAATGTTGACTCTAACTTGAATAAATGCATGAAGTACTTGTTACCAAGAGAGAAAGCATTGGTTCAAGAGGCCCTTGATCTAGTACGCGAACATGAGGGACTTGATCTTGTTCTTGGATAGGTATATGATCTCCCATAACATCTTGCTCTTGTGTTGGGGGTGATGACTTCCCTTATGGTCGATCCACAAGAGGGGCTCTTACTCCTTCTTCTTCTACATGGACAAGGGGTGTTTCTTGTGGAAGAATATGACCAATCCCCATTGTACTTGTATCTTGGGAAGGAGCCTCATCACCTACAACACTTGAAACAAATTGCTTCGCATGGAAGGACCGAACCGGGTTTTCATTTATCTTCTCCCCCAAATCAAAGAATCAATCAAGCTTGGCCCTAATAATTTCCCACGGTGTCTCCACCTCCTCGTGAATAAGCCAAGCATCCAATGCTTCTCCAAGGTACCTAAAACACATTAGGGTACAAAATGGTCCCCAAACATATTGGGTCCGTAGTAGTGCACAACCACAATACATAGGGCAAACTCCACAATAAGTATGTGCAAAAGGATATGAAAATGAATTTCATGCACATCTTTAACCATTAATGATATTATGGAGTTTACCCTATATAGAGGATCAAGAGAGCAAGCAAGGCATGAATAAGTATATAAATAAATATGCATGCACATGCCTACCAAGATCCAAAGAGATATAATTTGGGCAAAAGAACACTTAAAAGATGAATACTCCAATAATGACATACAGCATTCAAGTTGTCCAAATTATATCAAAGTGCAGAATCCACACAGGACCGCACAAAAAGTACAACATACGAACTAAAAAAACAAAGAGCATAAAGGATATACACTACACACATGCTCAAAGGCTTATCTCACTCAAGTAGATAATAGATAGTACAAGCAGTGAGATAAGGCAAGTTGAAGCACAAGCCGAGAAGAAGATGATCATAAAATTCTACCACAAGAAGAAATACCAATTGGTATTTGGAATTAACACTCGGTGGTAGAATCCGAAGAAGCACAAGATCATAATCAACAAACACCCCGTGCGCACGGGGGTCAAAAGACCCCGTGCACACGGGGTATCCAGGGAGTTACGCAGTACCCCGTGCGCACGGGGGTCAAAAGACCCCGTGCGCACGGGGTACCCAGAGAGTTACGCAACACCCCATGCGCACGGGGGTCAAAAGACCCCGTGCGCACGGGGTATCCAGAACTTTTCTGGTGCAACTTTCTGGATACCACGGCAGGCATACAACAGAGGCAAATAACCACCTAAAAGAGATAACTAATGGATACTCTGAGAAACTGAATTTCAAATGAGCTTGACATACCACATAGTGACTAGATAATATTGAGTATCAATACTATGTGGTATTTCTCATATTCACATTTTGGGTTTGTGATGTGCACAAAACATAACACTCCCCCATAATGTGATGATCCACTAATATCTCGCAAGAGCCAAACAACATACAAATAAGGCTCAAGACAATCACTATATGATGTGCAATGCAACCTACACATGCTAGAGAACACAAATCAAGCATACTAGGAAGCACAACATATAAATGCACATGCTAGATACAAAACCTAAGCAAGCAAGGGGCGAGTAACTTTCAATGTAAGCAATACAAATACAAGTTACCACAAGGAGGAACACTGGATAGATAATATGAAGATAATCCACATGACTTGGCTCGAACAAATAAATGGTGAATATTCTTTTCTTCATGAACTAGCCAAATATCCAATGTCCTCCACACACCTATTGATCAGGGTTGAGCTTGATGGTCCCCAACCAAGTTGGGTCCTAAGAAGTTAGACACAATAGGCTTGGCAACCCAAATGGCCTCTTCCATTTCCAAACCACTTTGGGCGCCAACAAACTTGGCAAACTAATTGCCAACAACATCCTTCCTAAGCAAATAATGATCATTGACTAGAGGAGGCTTAGGGATGTTACCGTTGGGACAAGATGAAGATATGTGTCCCTTCTCACGACAAATATAGCAACATGTGCTCCCCCTTCTCTTCTTATTTACTTTCTCAATTTGGGGAGCATTTCCTTGGTTCATTATTGGTAGTGGCCTTTCTTCAGCTTGAGGTTGACCTTGAGATTGAACTTGAGGTTGACCTTGAGATTGGACTTGAGGCCGCTTCCCTTGTTGCTTCACATTTGAAGCCTTCTTCTTCAATGGACAAGATCTCACATGGTGTCCAACATTTTTGCACTTGAAGCATGTGATGTTGGCCGGATTCTTGACTTGGTCTTGTTCCTTATTCCTTTTCTCGGACTTCTTGTTGTTGGAGATGAAACCAAGTCCACCCTTGTCATGAGGGGATTTTTGACCACTCAAAATATTGTTGAGAGTGGAATTTCCTTCATGACACATTTCCAAGTCTTTCTTCAAAATAGTGACTTGAGCCTTGAGCTCTTTGTTTTCCTCTACAAGGTTAGTATCAACAAAAGTACTAGAGGAAGTAGAAACTTCATTATTAGAGCAACAAGGCAATGAGAGCAATTCATCACAAGAATCATCTATAATATGTCTAGATGAATTACTAGGACTAGCACATGTCAATAAATCATTTTGAGTAAATATAGTGCTAATGTCCACATGAGGCTCACGAGATGTTACCTTAGTCACAATAGCATCATGAGCTAACTTTAGCCTTTCATGGGAGATTAGAAGGTCATCATGAGAGCCCGAGAGCTTTTCATGACTTTCTTCTAATTTCCCATAATTGCTAGTTAGCAAAGCAAGTTGAGCCCTTAGCTCAACATTCTCCTTCAAGATAGATGCTTCACAAGAAGTAGAGTTAGTAGCACAAGCATCATTGACAATATGAGAGGAGCTAGAAGAAACTAGAGACTTCACATGAGTAGCTTGAAGTTCCTCATAAGACTTAGAGAGTTTGGTGAGCTCTCCTTTGACATTCTTGTAGACAACATCAAGGTGCTCAAAATCCTCTTTAAGTTGATCATGAGCAACTTCAATCTCTTCTTTAGAAGACTCTAAGTCTCTAAGAGTTTCTAGAGCATCAAGAAGGTTACAATCAAGTTTTTCATTTTGTTATTGCTCTTCGTGAAGTAAATCATTACACTTTCCAAAATGAGTGATAAGATCTTTAAACATCTCATAAGTGTTCTTATTTACCCCACGAAGAGAATTACCAATTTCATATATTTCTTGACTCATATCCCTATCACATTCATCATTACTCTCATCAATATCATTACAAAGAGTAGATGATACCTCAGTATTACCTCTTGCCATGAGGCACATGTGAACATCGGAGGTTGATGATGATTCTTTTGGAGAGGGAGTTTCTTTATCATCAAGAGTAGGATATCCATGTCCATGCTATTGACACTCATAGCATTTCCTTTCCAACAAGGTGATGTCCTTCTTTGCTCCTCTAGCAATTTCCTCATTAATGATGTGTGCATTATTTTCTCTTGTTTCCAATACATGGTTAGTCAAACAACAACTAGAGGAAATAGAAGCACATAGATCATGGAAACAAGGAGTATCAAGCATATCATCACAAAAGGTATTCAAGGAATCTCCAAATGATATGCATGGACTATCAGCACAAGAATGTAAGTCATTTTTGCTAGATATGCTCAAGTCCATAGAATCTACAACACTACCATGTATACATGTAAGATCATCAATGTTGAGCACATAATCACAATAATCACAAATGATATTTTCACTCACCATGTCATTACCTTGGGACATGCCACATGATGGTGAGGCGGAAGAAGTTGAAATGTCCAAGTACACGGAGGAAGAAGCAATATGGAGATCTTCATGATTTGAAGATGTGGAGACCTCCTCGATTAGCTCCTCCGGAAGATGATGAACATCAACAAGATTGGACCCACCATATATTTCTTCAAGTTTGGTCCACATATCATGAGCCGTCACACAAGTCATGATAGACTCAAATACTTCGAGGGATATAAACCGGATTATGGCATTCTTAGCACTATATCCACAAAGCATATCATCATTTTCCTCACTAGTTGGAAAAAGGTCGTCCTCCCACGGAGAAGCCCCTACAAGAACAATTCGCACAAAACATGGACCCATGGTCCGAAAATGACAAAGCATGCGAATTTTCCACAAGTGATAGTTTGTGCCACTAAAACAAAAGGTGTCATCGTGCACTATACCACTAGTCGACATCTTTACTCTCTAGGCGGTGAAGCCTACCAAGGAGAGACCAAAGCTCTGATACCAATTGAAATGATCTAGATGACGACTAGAGGGGGGGGTGAATAGGAGTTTTAAAACTTTTACGGATTTGGCTTTATCCTAATGCGAAATTAAACTAACGGATACTTTTCAAGCACAAATCCTAAATATGCTAGGCTCAACTAAGTGCACCAACAACCTATGCTAAACAAGATAGGCAATTAAGCAAACTAGCAAGCACAAACTATATCACAAGATATGGAAATGAAGGAACAACTAAGCAATTCAACTATCACAAGATATATCAATATGGGCAAGTATGAATTGCGGAAAGTAAAGGGTGTGGGTATGAGATAACCACAAGTGAGTCGGGGACGCGGATTTATCCCGAAGTTCACACTCGTGAGAGTGCTAATCTCCGTTAGAGCGGTGCCGTAGCCAAAGCTCCGGGGCGTCACCAAGTGACTCGCCGTATTCTCCCTTTCGAGTCACCCCCAATGGATGAGCCTCGAATCACTCGGGGTTGGTCTTGAAGGCGACCACCACACCTTTACAAACCTCTCCGGAGCACACCACAACCACGGAAGCTTCCGGAGGAACTTGACCACCTAGGCCACTTGAACACCCTTCCTCGGAGCACACCACAAAAGGAAGCTTCCGGGAGAACCTTGGCCACATAGGCCTCTTCACAATCTTCTCAATATATCACCAAACCGTCTAGGAGGCGAAGCCTCCAAGAGTAATAAACTCACGGGCTCTCACACGAACAAATCGATGCGGGGAGCTCAAACCAATGCAACAAATGCAATGCAAGGTCAAGCAAAAAATGCTCAACTCACTCTCTCAATCTCACAAGATGCAACTCAAGAAAGTGGGAGATTGAAGAGAGGGGGTGCAATGGAGGAAATCAACAAA
This sequence comes from Triticum dicoccoides, assembly GCF_002162155.2. NCBI lineage: Eukaryota > Viridiplantae > Streptophyta > Magnoliopsida > Poales > Poaceae > Triticum > Triticum dicoccoides. The sequence continues at coordinate 650,075,696 of NC_041383.1, read as the reverse complement.
TGACTCCAAGATCCATCCACAAATCACCATTCACTTAGAAGGGAGGTAGGGGTTTGGGAGAGGTTGTAAGAGGATCAAAATGATGTTTAGAATGTGAATGAACAACCCCCAAACCGGTGGGGAGGAAGGGCTCTTTTATAGCCAACTTCCAAAACTAGCCGTTGGGGCTCCAACGGGCACTTCCTGGACACCCCGTGCCCACGGGGTCCCGTGCGCACGGTACAGGCCCGTGTGCACGGGGCCCCATGCCCACGGGGGTCAAAAACCCGTGTCCACGGGGTACCCAGAACAGCCTGCAGCAGCCCACTAAAACAGAGATAACTTTGGCATACGGACTCCAAATTCGATGATCTTGGGCTCGTTTTGAAGCTATGGAAAAGCTCAAGGTCCTCACATAGAGAACCACCCAAGATCAACAATAAATAATGATGCAAGTAATGCAAAGGTTTGAGCTCTCTAAATGCGACATGATCAAGCTACTTGCCCGAGAGTCCCTCTTGATAGTACGGCTATCAAACCTATAATCCGGTCCCCCTCCAAGCACCATGAGACCGGCAAAACTAGGAAAACCCAGCTAAGGTATACCTTTGCCTTGCATATTCAACTTGAGCTTGGTGATGACTCCAATTCTTGTCTCAAGTTGGAATCCCTTTCTTGTCCACAACCACTTGGTGAAGATGCTTGAATTGATTCCTCATATTGCAATGAGGGAAGCCTTAACTTAAGCCCATCTTTACATGAGCATAATCATGATGTGGACCGCAAGCTTCAAAGCATGTAACCTCCGGCTTCTCATCTTGCACTTGGAATCCTCGAACCCGATGACCATCACCACTTGATGTCATCCACACATAGGCTACTTGAGATCTTTCCTTTTGATGCAAGCCCATGAGAAACACCTAACCCACATAGACATACCAAACACATAGCATGGGTTAGGTAACAAAGCACAATTCACAATTACTTACCATACCACTAGATCACTTGATCTCACGTGGTACAATGTTTGTGCTTTGAGAGTTGACCACTTAGATATAATATTTGAGCTTCATCTTGGTCAACCAACATCTTTACTCGAAGCTCCATCTTGGTTTCTTGAAAGCCACAATGAACTCTTCATTTCCCTTCATTGCTTCAAGACTATATCACCAAAGACTCTTCCATGACCATATGAAGTTCCACTATGAATATCATCTTGGTCACCACTTGCCCTTCTAAAAACTCCATCACAAACTCTTGAGAGGCATAATGAATTCGTCACTCTAGTTGCTTGCTTCAAGACTTGATCAACCGAAACCCAACACATGATCTCACCATGATCTTGTCTTGAGACCATAACTTGAATTCTTCTCTTTGATTACTCTCTCAAGCCTTGATCCTCAGAAGCCCAAATATATCAATCTTTGAGATCCTCCAATGCACTCCATCATGAACATAATTAGATTAGGCATTGAAACCAATCTTGATGGCTTCAATAGAAGTACCCGAAGACCAACTTGAAACCTCACTGGATATGGGATCTCGAGAGCCAACACCTAGGCCAAGTAAGCATGGGGTATCCAGAGAGTTGACACTCGACCCCGTGTGCACGGTACAAGCCCGTGTGCACGGGGTATCCAGAGAAGGATACCATGAGGACTTCTTCGGATGCTTTGATGGCAGACTTCACAAAACACCCAATGCACTTCAAGCATCACTATGGAACATATCTTCATATAAGATTCAATGCACTTGATGCTCCATAGGAATTGTCATTTAGTACCAAAGCATAGGGCAAATATATCTTCATATATATGGACTTCATCCTTGATTCCGTCCAATATCCTTGAGGCACTATCTTCATATATATATATATATGGACTTCATCCTTGATTCCGTCCAATATCCTTGAGGCACTATCTTCATATATATGGACTTCATCCTTGATTCCGTCCAATATCCTTGAGGCACTATCTATGGACAAAACCTTCAAATATATCTCACCGAAAACATTAGTCCATAGAGATTGTCATTTAATTACCAAAACCACACTTAGGGGCTACATGCCCTTTCAATCTCCCCCATTTTGGTAATTGATGACAATCTCAACAAGAGGGTTTATATAATGAATTTAAAACAAGTATGCAATCTATCCGAGAATAAATTGTATACTTGAGGTGGTTTTGATAGCTTCAAACATCACAAAGATAGTTGATGTTATCAAAACCAGTTGTACTAGCATCGAAATACTACACAAGAATTTGATGCTAGTAGAACCACAATATATAGAGCAAACTCCCCCACAATATATGCACAGGAAATAACTTGGTGGAGAGCAAACTCCCCCACAATATATGCACAGGAAATAACTTGGTGGAGTTTCCTCTATATACACATCCATGCAATGAGCAAGCACAACAAAAGTAGAAAAGCACGAATGACAGGAACCAACCCACTTCACCTAAACCCTCTAAACTTCTCCCCCATTGGCAACAAGTGCCAAAATGGAAGAAAAATCTAGACGACCAATATAGTATGAGTTCCTCCTTAATTTGTGCATTTCTCATATTATGAGTGGAATCCAATGCACATATCCAGTTATGAACAAACGAAGAAATTCACACTATATTGAGCATCCATAGAATGCACCAAAATGATATGACAATAGAATCAAACATTCAAAGGATCCAAAGAACATATTTTGGACAAGGGATAATGGAGATATCCAATATGATAATCATGCTAAGCATGGGGCCAAAATATATCCAGCAACTCATGAGTGCAAACATATATGCAAAACATACAAGCACTCACTCAACAAGTACTAATCATGCCATGATGCAACACACACAATGTTGACTCTAACTTGAATAAATGCATGAAGTAAGTACTTGTTACCAAGAGAGAAAGCATTGGTTCAAGAGGCCCTTGATCTAGTACGCGAACATGAGGGACTTGATCTTGTTCTTGGATAGGTATATGATCTCCCATAACATCTTGCTCTTGTGTTGGGGGTGATGACTTCCCTTATGGTCGATCCACAAGAGGGGATCTTACTCCTTCTTCTTCTACATGGACAAGGGGTGTTTCTTGTGGAAGAATATGACCAATCCCCATTGTACTTGTATCTTGGGAAGGAGCCTCATCACCTACAACACTTGAAACAAATTGCTCCGCATGGAAGGACCGAACCGGATTTTCATTTATCTTCTCCCCCAAATCAAAGAACCAATCAAGCTTGGCCCTAATAATTTCCCATGGTGTCTCCACCTCCTCGTGAATAAGCCAAGCATCCAATGCTTCTCCAAGGTACCTAAAACACATTAGGGTACAAAATGGTCCCCAAACATATTGGGTCCAAAGTAGTAAGCACAACCACAATACATAGGGCAAACTCCACAATAAGTATGTGCAAAAGGATATGAAAATGAATTTCATGCACATCTTTAACCATTAATGATATTATGGAGTTTACCCTATATAGAGGATCAAGAGAGCAAGCAAGGCATGAAGAAGTATATGAAAATGAAGTCAACACAAAACCCAATGACATCCTCTGTTTGATGGCCCATGGAGATGCTTCCTTCTGGCCTAGCGCGGTTACAGACATATTTCTTTAGGACTCCCATGAACCTCTCAAAGGGGAACATATTGTGTAGAAATACGGGCCCCAGAATGACAATCTCGTCGACTAGATGAACTAGGACGTGCGTCATGATATTGAAGAAGGATGGTGGGAACACCAGCTCGAAACTGACAAGACATTGCGCCACATCACTCCTTAGCCTTGGTACGATTTCTGGATCGATCACCTTCTGAGATATTGCATTGAGGAATGCACATAGCTTCACAATGGCTAATCGGACGTTTTCCGGTAGAAGCCCCCTTAATGCAACCGGAAGCAGTTGCGTCATAATCACGTGGCATTCATGAGACTTTAGGTTCTGAAACTTTTTCTCTGCCATATTTATTATTCCCTTTATATTCGACGAGAAGCCAGTCGGGGCCTTCATACTAAGCAGGCATTCAAAGAAGATTTTCTTCTCTTCTTTGGTAAGAGCGTAGCTGGCAGGACCTTCATACTGCTTTGGAGGCATGCCGTCTTTTTCGTGCAAACGTTGCAGGTCCTCCCATGCCTCAGCTGTATCTTTTGTCTTCCCATACACACCCAAGAAGCCTAGCAGGTTCACGTAAAGGTTCTTCGTCATGTGCATCACGTCGATCGAAGAGCGGACCTCTAGGTCTTTCCAGTAGGGTAGGTCCCAAAATATAGATTTCTTCTTCCACATGGGTGCGTGTCCCTCAGCGTCACTCGGAACAGCTAGTCCGCCGGGACCCTTTCCAAAGATTACGTGTAAATCATTGACCATAGCAAGTAGGTGATCACCGGTATGCACGGCGGGCTTCTTCCGGTGATCTGCCTCGCCTTTGAAATGCTTGCCTTTCTTTCGACATTGATGGTTGGTCGGAAGAAATCGACGATGGCCCAGATAAACATTCTTCCTGCAGCTTCCCAGGTATATACTTTCGGTGTCAGCTAAACAATGCGTGCATGCATGGTATCCCTTGTTTGTCTGTCCTGAAAGGTTACTGAGAGTGGGCCAATCATTGATGGTCACGAACAGCAACGCCTTTAGGTCAAAATCCTCCTGTTTGTGCTCATCCCACGTACGTACACCGTTTCCATTCAACTAATGACCTTAGATACACATCAATGTCGTTGCCAGGTTGCTTAGGGCCTTGGATGAGAACTGGCATCATAATGAACTTTCGCTTCATGCACATCCAAAGAGGAAGGTTATACATACATAGAGTCACGGGCCAAGTGTTGTGATTGCTGCTCTGCTCCCTGAAAGGATTAATGCCATCCGCGCTTAAAGCAAATCATACGTTCCTTGAGTCACTTGCAAACTCATCCCAGTACTTTCTCTCGATTTTTCTCCACTGTGACCCGTGAGCGGGTGCTCTCAACTTCCCGTCTTTCTTACGGTCCTCACTGTGCCATCACATCAACTTGGCATGCTCTCTGTTTCTGAACAGACGTTTCAGCCGTGGTATTATAGGAGCATACCACACCAACTTCGCAGGAACCCTCTTCCTGGGGGGCTCGCCGTCAACATCACCAGGGTCATCTCGTCTGATCTTATACCGTAATGCACTGCATACCGGGCATGCGTTCAGATCCTTGTACGCACCGCGGTACATGATGCAATCATTAGGGCATGCATGTATCTTCTGCACCTCCAATCCTAGAGGGCATACGACCTTCTTTGCTGCGTATGTACTATCAGGCAATTCGTTATCCTTTGGAAGCTTCTTCTTCACTATTTTCAGTAGCTTCTCAAATCCTTTGTCAGGCACAACATTCTCTGCCTTCCACTGCAGCAGTTCCAGTACGTTACCGAGCTTTGTGTTGCCATCTTCGCAATTGGGGTACAACCCTTTTTTGTGATCCTCTAACATGCGATCGAACTTCAGCTTCTCCTTTTGACTTTCGCATTGCGTCCTTGCATCGACAATGACCCGGCAGAGATCATCATCATCGGGCACATCGTCTGGTTCATCTTGATCTTCAGCAGCTTCCCCCGTTGCAGCATCATTGGGCACATCATCTGGTTCCTCTTGATCTTCAGTAGCTTTCCCCGTTGCAGCATCACCGTATTCAGGGGGCACATAGTTGTCATCGTCCTCTTCTTCTTCACTGTCTTTCATCATAACCCCTATTTCTCCGTGCCTCGTCCAAACATTATAGTCTGGCATGAAACGATTGTAAAGCAGGTGGGTGTGAAGGATTTTCCGGTCAGAGTAAGACTTTGTATTCCCACATTTAGGGTATGGACAACACATAAAACCATTCTGCTTGTTTGCCTCACCCACTTCGAGAAAATCATGCACGCCCTTAATGTACTCGAAAGTGTGTCTGTCACCGTACATCCATTGCCGGTTCATCTGCGTGCATTATATATAATTAAGTGTGTCAAAAACCATTACAAAACATCATGAATAGATAATTAAGTGACTAAATTAATAGAAGTTCATCATCACATTAAAACCAAAGTACATACATAGTTCTCATCTAACAACATAAAGCTCTCCAGAGCATCTAAATTAATTAAACCATACATTGAAACTATGTAAAACATTTCAATGCGAAAACAAATGCGATCATAATCGCAACCAAGGTAACAATTGATCCAACGGCATAATGATACCAAGTCCCGGTATGAATGGCATATTTTCTAATCTTTCTAATCTTCAAGCGCATTGCATCCATCTTGATCTTGTGATCATCGACGACATCCACAACATGCAACTCCAATATCATCTTCTCCTCCTTAATTTTTTTTATTTTTTCCTTCAAGAAATTGTTTTCTTCTTTAACTAAATTTAACCTTTCGACAACAGGGTCAGTTGGAATTTCCGGTTCACATACCTCCTAGATAAATAAAATCTATGTCATGTTGGTTGGCATAATTTTCATAAACAATAAATGAAGCAATAGTTATAAAGATAATATATATCACATCCGAATCATAGACAGGACGAGGGCCGACGGGGGCGGATACCAAAACCATCGCACTATATAATAACAAGCAATAAAATAGTAAAACAATTAGACAAGTATCTATCTAAAGCAAGAATTTATTTTCAGAAAGAAGATAAGAACAAGAGGCTCGCCACGGTGGTGTCGGCGACAAGATCGGCGCGGGCGATCGACAACAGTGAAGACGGGGACGGGGTGTGACGGGCCGCTAATATAAACCTAAACAAATCTCGGGAAAAATAGAGTTCGGAGGTCGTGTTTCGAGAGTAGAAAGCTTAACTAGTGTGGCTCGGACATTTCATCGAACACCTCAAGTGCATAGGAGATGAGCTACAGCACCACAAAGCCCTCCCCTCCCCGGCCAGAGAAAAACAGAGCAGTGGGGTGCTCTGCTTGCGGGCGAGGGGTATATATAAGCACCTCAATGGTCCCAGTTCGTGGCATGAACCGGGACTAAAGGGTAACTAGTTGTCCCAGTTCGAGCCACCAACCGGGACCAATGGTGGTGGGCCAGGAGCCAGGCCCATTGGTCTCGGTTCGTCCCACCAACCGGGACCAAAAGGTCCAGACGAATCGGGACCAATGGCCCACGTGGCCCGGCCGGCCCTCTGGGCTCACGAACCGGGACCAATGCCCCCATGGATACCAGTTCTAGACTGAACCGAGACTAATGGACTGACCCGGCCTGAACCAAAGCCCTTTTTTCTACTAATGCATGCATGTAAACGTGTGACGTGTGCATATCCGAGACAGTGAACGAGAAATACCGCAAGAGAACTCCTCCCTGCTGGGCTGGCTGGTCCACTCATGCTGGCACTATGGACACGTACGTACGCACACAACCCGTGCATGGCGTTGCGTGTCCGGCCGGCCGGCCGCGTGCAATACAGTATCCCCTGCCATTGCTATTCTTTCACGCCAGAACCAGGCTGAACATGGGGCGGGCCGTTTCATACCCGTCGACAGAAGTTTCACATGTACTCCCTCCAATCAAGCTCGTGAACCCGGATCTTTCAAAAAAAAAACATGTACTCCCTCCATTCCACAATGCACAATGTAGTGCCTATAGATTTCTTTGAAAGTTAAACTTTGTCAACTTTGACAAAGTGTATAGAGAAAACTCTGTACACCTACAATATCTAACATGTACATTCTGAAAATATAATTTATGATGTATCCAATGATGTGCATTTGGTATTCTAGATGTACCTACTTTTCTTCATAAATATGGTCAAAGTTTGTAATGTTTGACTTTTAAAAAATCAATAGGCACTACACTGTGGAACGGGGATAGTGCTGTTTCCAGCCACTAGCTGACAGATATACAGGTTTTGGCCATACCTTTCCAATTTTCCTTGACCCCGAAACAGTAGGAGAGGCTCCGACTGCAATCATATATTTCAACTGTGTGCATGCATGCAATCAAGAAACCTTGAAAACCTAACCAGACGGAATCTATTTAGTCACAAATCAATAAAAACGAGTGAGCGTCTGAGAAATAGAATAAAAAATCTACAACTTTTTTATGAAAACTCTACACAATTCAGTGTAAAAATAACCATTGGATCTTGTGAGTGTAAAGCCTAGAAAATCTCACAGTCTCATTTGACTTGTATGGCATATGCAAAAAATTCAGTCATGTATCGCCACTGAAGGAGAAAGGACACCAACATATAACGTGTTTTGTTATATTTCTCCTCGTAGTGCCGGAAAAAGGGGCAACAATATGTGCCTTCCCTCACTTGCCTCCCCACACCAATATCGTCCGTCCGCTGGTTTCGTGATCGAGCTAAGCTAGTTTAGCTAGTGGTCCGTGGAAAGATTGAAATTTTGTTATTTTCAGCTTTTTTTAGGGGTGTGTTATTTTCAACTATGAGAATTATAGTATCACTAATTGTGGGAAGGGGCATGGGCGGAGAGAAACTCGCACCTTCACACAAAGCCCAACTCTGTGTACTATTTATCACAGATTGCCCAAATCATTTTACTCTCATCATGGTGGTATGGAAGAGCAAGCATCTGAACTGTGTCAGTTGAGAACCTACGTCGACGAGGGACGATAGGGTTTTTGGGGAACGTGTTGGCACCTATGCTATCTTTGCAACCAATTTTGTTTCGTATGCAAAAAGTGATAGTAGGTACGCTAGTTTATTCCCTGTCGCAAGCTTGCATGCATAACGAGGATGTATCCGGTACTCCACTCGGCAATACCTAGGTGCACCCACATAGGTTGACATATTTAAAAATTATTAAATATTGCGATGTGAATTCACAAAACAAATAATACATGTATTTGTGATGTCATGGAATTCCAAAACCAAACCAAATTTAGCATCAATAGTTTTAATGGGCCGAATTCACAACCCAGTTTGAAATGAGTACTATTCAACTCATTTGTATTTTTCATTTCATGAGTCATGCTTTAACTATATATATGAGTTTTGTGATTGGTACTTAGTGTATCTATGCATTTAATTTCTCTTGGATTTTTGTGTGACTTTTACGGTGAAGCTTTTGGATCACATGCGGGAGTACAAGATACTATGTTCTCACTTCACAATGTGCGACTAGTTCTGCTAGCACACTTGCCATGGTTTATTCTTAACCAAACTTATTCAAGATTTGCTCATCATTTCAGCAACCAAAGCTGATGCTCCCCTCCTTTATTTGGTATGGATTTCTTGTTTCAAGCAGATGTATTCACCTTTTCTTTCACTTCACTATATAAAATCAAATTTATATTTAAAATTTTGTGTCAATGCATCGTATCGATGGTGCTGATGCACTAAATATTTTCCATAACAAGAAGTTCCCGGCATGGTACTCATGAGCCCTCCCGAACAGGGCGCCCGCTAGTTTCCTAATCGATCCCTGGCAGGTAGCGGCCTCCACGCGCTACTACGATACAAGGACCGATCCATCCGGCTAGCTGCAGGGTGTGATGGCGGACAGACGGACAGATAGCTACGCGTAGGTCGGCACGGGAAGGCGCCAAGCCTTCCCGTGGCGCATCTTGATTTGAACGGGGACAAAGCATCTGCAGCTTGCATCTACACGGGCTGGCGCTAGCTAGGCTAGCTGCTTGCAGGTATACGGGCAACTCTGCTGGCCTCTAGCTCACCCTGTGCGTTCGGTTTATTCGGTTTACATGGTTCAGTTTATACGGTTTTTCGATTTATACGGTATTAATACTTCGGTAAATACGGTATGAAATTAAAATACGGTTCGGTTTCGGTATATACCAAATTATTTCGGTATGGTTTCGGTATATACCATAAAAACCAAAGTTGACGCGAATTTGAAAATGATGTAATAATAATTTGCAAATTTATGACTCAAAACACATATTATTTTACACAAATAGTATATGACTATATATATAAGTATATATGCATGCATTAATTCATCTGTTGATGGTTATCGACATGCTTAGCATTTTAAAAAGAGAAAAGTGACTATGTTACAAGAAAATTTTACATGCTTATTAGTGAATTTGACTCATGTACAA
>NC_041383.1:650056524-650065477 GCF_002162155.2 Triticum dicoccoides | reverse complement strand
AAAAATGACAACTTGTATGGTTGTTCATCTCAAGAAATATAAATTTATTTTTACTTCGGTTTATTCGGTTAACCGTTCGGTTTTTCGGTATATACCATAAAAACCAAAGTTTAAATCGGTATGAAAAGTTCATACCATACCGAAACCAGAAACCATAAAAACCATAAAATCGGTTCGGTTCGGTTTATTTTCAGTATGGTTTTTCGGTTCGGTTTTGAAATGCACAGGGTGACCTCTAGCAATCATCATGCCTTGCTGTGTCTGTAAAATGTAATCCATGGATCGACGATCAATATGTGGATGGAATTGTCTTGTCAAACATTATCTGTGGCGGCCAGAAATATCTGCCATAGCTGGCTAAGATTTGAACAGGTCAAATATTCACTCTCCTGGGTGAAAAGCTATGTCCTGGCCAGTGTGGTTGGAGTATTCCTTCCTGAGTGTACGTGTTGGGAACCTTGCACGTAGTTTCGGTGTTGCCAACGACAGTGGTGGTCGTTGCCTAGCGCTGGCTAGGCTGGTTGCAGGATTAGTTTGCATGTTGCACGTACTACGGGCAACTCTGCTGCTGGCCTCTAGAAAACATATCATGCCGAGCTAGCTAGTTTGTGTAAAATCTAATCCATGGGTTTATCTGTGGATGGGACTAGCACACATGCAAGTTGTCCTGTCAACCGTAATCCATGGAGCAGAATATCTGGCTAGGGATGATATCTTCTACAGCTGGCTAAGATCGATTTCAATAGCTTTGGTGCATGCATACACATTTTTTCCTTCTGCGTCCAGATGCACGTGCCTACGTACGTAATGCAACTCTCATGCTGGCAATCATACGTACGTACGTGATCTATTTCTCCTGATTAATATTTTTTTGCATGGATTAAGATTTCAAGCGGCAATCATGAACTTGCCCATTCGAGGCTACGTATAGTATATGAGCATATACATGTCGCTATCTATGTATGTCTCCATCTCAAAATTGATTACCAGAGGCTAAGAGCATGTTTAGTCCTGCCAACTACTCGTCAAACCAGTTACTACTTGTTTCTCAAAGACAATAACAGGCAGAAAGAAAGAAAGAAAGAAAGAAAACAATCAGCAGAACGTGGAATGAGCGACAGCCGACAGTACGTACGTCTGGCTCGCTCCGTAGTACTCCACTTGAATCAACCAAGTGGAGTACGTACTACAACATATATCGATTCATTCCGGATATGTATATACCACACGATCTTCTCTTCACATGCACGTCTCATTATTAATCCACGCCCGATATTCCAGGGAACGTCGTCATGTCGACCAAGACAGCACACGAGCAGCCCCTCTCGTCGCTCCACCACCTCACGCTCGCCTATATAAGCACGCCCACCTTCTTCTTCTTCCTCAGACCAGCTAAGATATTGGGTTAGCCAAGAGCAAGAAAGTGGAAAATTGGATAGATCGAGCGGTGGCTACCACGTACTCTGAGGTCTCAAGCTCCAAGAGCATGGCCCGGATTGCCCCGCTCCTGCTGGTGGCGCTGCTCTCCCTAGCCGTGCAGCTCACGCCGTCCGCGGCTTGCCCATCATGCCCCAAACCAAAGCCTCCACCGCCACCGCCGCGTAAGCTGACGCCTCCGCCGTCCGTGCCCTGCCCTCCGCCGCCACACTCTCCCAAGCCTACACCACCGCACACGCCTACCCCAAAGCCAACACCACCTCACACGCCCACGCCACCGCACACCCCAACCCCGCCACACACGCCTACCCCGGCGCCAACACCGCCTCACACGCCCACTCCGCCGCACACCCCAACCCCCGTGCCAACACCGCCTCATACGCCCACCCCGGTGCCAACACCACCTCACACACCCACCCGGTGCCCACACCGCCATACACGCCAACCCCTGTGCCCACACCGCCGCACACGCCAACTCCGCCCTCCCCAGTCCCTCCTACGCCAACCCCAGTAACCCCGCCATCACCTATTGTTCCATCCCCGACACCGTCACCGCCATCAGGCAAGTGCCCAGTGGACACGCTGAAGCTGCTGGGGTGTGTGGATGCGCTCAACGGGTTGGTGCATGCCGTGATCGGTAGCAGTGCAAGTGACACTTGTTGCCCTCTACTGGCCGGCGTGGCCGGTGTTGACGCCGCACTCTGCCTCTGTACCACCATCGAGCTCAAGGCACTCAACATCAACCTCGTGCTGCCAATCGCCATCCAGGTGCTTGTTAACCAGTGCGGCAAGACAGTGCCTAGCGATTTCCAATGCCCTGTGACGCCACCCTCGCCGACACCGCCGCCATCCCCTATCACCCCACCACCTACCCCTGTCACTCCTTCGCCTACACCGCCATCCCCTATGGTCCCGACCCCAATGCCAGTTACACCGCCGCCATCGCCGCCGACTCCTGTCAATCCTTCGCCTACACCGCCATCCCCTGTGGTCCCAAACCCAGTGCCAGTTACACCATCGCCATCGCCACCGACTCCTGTCAATCCTTCGCCTACACCGCCATCCCCTGTGGTCCCGACCCCAGTGCCAGTTACACCCCCGTCATCGCCGCCAATGGGCAAATGCCCAGTTGACACACTGAAGTTGCTAGGGTGCGTGGACGCCCTCAAGGGGCTGGTGCACACGGTGATCGGTAGCAGTGCCAGCGACACCTGTTGCCCGCTCTTGTCTGGTGTGGCCGGCCTCGACGCCGCGCTCTGCCTCTGCACCACCATCGAGCTCAAGGCGCTCAACATCAACCTCGTGTTGCCAATCGCCATCCAAGTGCTCGTTAACCAGTGCGGCAAGACAGTGCCCAACGACTTCCAGTGCCCTGCGACGCCGCCATCGCCGACACCGGTTACGCCGCCAACCCCACCTGCAAAGCCTCCCACCCTGTTACACCAGTAACTCCGCCATCGCCAACACCAACACCGGTTACGCCTCCGTCCCCTGTGGTCCCGGCCCCAGTCCCAGCGACGCCGCCGCCATCGTCGTCAACAGGCAAGTGACCCATCGACACGCTGAAATTGTTGGGCTGCGTGGACGCGCTCAACGGGCTGGTGCACGCGCTAATCGGCAGCAGTGCCAGCGACAAATGCTGCCCACTGTTATCCGGTGTGGCTGACCTCGACGCAGCGCTCTGCCTCTGCACGACAATCAAGCTCAAGGCGCTCAACATCAACCTCGTGCTGCCCATAGCCATTGAGGTGCTCGTCAACCAATGCGGCAAGACAGTGCCTGACGACTTCCAATGCCCTAGTTAAGCTCCATCAAGTAATATAGTGCTATGAGTATCACCTGCATCTGAATGCGATACATCCATTAAATCTCTTGTGAGGTCACTTATGCAATAAGTAATATCTACATGTGCAGCTCTAACTACTAGTGATGTGGAGCTGTGGAACATGCATGCATTTTGTTAGTGTAATTGTCTATCAAATAGTAACCGTGTAACGTTTTATCAACTGTGGTCTTCCATTGGTTTGTAGTGTGTTCTTTCCTCTAAATAAAATGCCTTGCGCTGTGTAGAATGAACTTTTTCACATGTATGCATGCCTCGTTTCTGTGTTGGGGAAAATATCAACCTCAAAGATCCACTCGCATTTGATTCTTATCAACAAGTTGACAGGTATGCTCCGAATCCATATATGGTCTAAACGGACAAGAGAGATATGGATTTTTGCTCTCCCAAATCGTATCATTTCCCTCCTGCTTGGAAAGATGAGATGCATGAAATAATTGGCTAAGGCTTGATTTCATTCCACTTTGCTACTCCCTCCGTCCGGAAATACTTGTCATCAAAATGAATAAAAGGGATGTATCTAGACGTATATTAGTTTAGAACTTTAGATACATTCCTCTTTATCCATTTTGATGACAAGTATTTTGGGACGGAGGGAGTATTTCTCAACTTGTCATCAGCTATTTCGCTCTTCAGATTGCAGCAATCGCGGAACACAAAAAATATGGAAAATAACAGATGAGGTGCCACACACTATGGGTTCCTAAACCGATATCAATAACGTGGAATTTAAGTTCAGTTCAACAAATTGATAACAAAAATGCAAGGATCAGGAGAAATTACCCAGTGGCACCGATAGAGGCCCGCGCACCGCGGCAGGAGACTAGACAGGGCGGAGGCCCGAGGCTAAGCATGGGGCCAAAATATATCCAGCAACTCATGAGTGCAAACATATATGCAAAACATACAAGCACTCACTCAACAAGTACTAATCATGCCATGATGCAACACACACAATGTTGACTCTAACTTGAATAAATGCATAAAGTAAGTACTTGTTACCAAGAGAGAAAGCATTGGTTCAAGAGGCCCTTGATCTAGTACGCGAACATGAGGGACTTGATCTTGTTCTTGGATAGGTATATGATCTCCCATAACATCTTGCTCTTGTGTTGGGGGTGATGACTTCCCTTATGGTCGATCCACAAGAGGGGATCTTACTCCTTCTTCTTCTACATGGACAAGGGGTGTTTCTTGTGGAAGAATATGACCAATCCCCATTGTACTTGTATCTTGGGAAGGAGCCTCATCACCTACAACACTTGAAACAAATTGCTCCGCATGGAAGGACCGAACCGGATTTTCATTTATCTTCTCCCCCAAATCAAAGAACCAATCAAGCTTGGCCCTAATAATTTCCCATGGTGTCTCCACCTCCTCGTGAATAAGCCAAGCATCCAATGCTTCTCCAAGGTACCTAAAACACATTAGGGTACAAAATGGTCCCCAAACATATTGGGTCCAAAGTAGTAAGCACAACCACAATACATAGGGCAAACTCCACAATAAGTATGTGCAAAAGGATATGAAAATGAATTTCATGCACATCTTTAACCATTAATGATATTATGGAGTTTACCCTATATAGAGGATCAAGAGAGCAAGCAAGGCATGAAGAAGTATATGAAAATGAAGTCAACACAAAACCCAATGACATCCTCTGTTTGATGGCCCATGGAGATGCTTCCTTCTGGCCTAGCGCGGTTACAGACATATTTCTTTAGGACTCCCATGAACCTCTCAAAGGGGAACATATTGTGTAGAAATACGGGCCCCAGAATGACAATCTCGTCGACTAGATGAACTAGGACGTGCGTCATGATATTGAAGAAGGATGGTGGGAACACCAGCTCGAAACTGACAAGACATTGCGCCACATCACTCCTTAGCCTTGGTACGATTTCTGGATCGATCACCTTCTGAGATATTGCATTGAGGAATGCACATAGCTTCACAATGGCTAATCGGACGTTTTCCGGTAGAAGCCCCCTTAATGCAACCGGAAGCAGTTGCGTCATAATCACGTGGCATTCATGAGACTTTAGGTTCTGAAACTTTTTCTCTGCCATATTTATTATTCCCTTTATATTCGACGAGAAGCCAGTCGGGGCCTTCATACTAAGCAGGCATTCAAAGAAGATTTTCTTCTCTTCTTTGGTAAGAGCGTAGCTGGCAGGACCTTCATACTGCTTTGGAGGCATGCCGTCTTTTTCGTGCAAACGTTGCAGGTCCTCCCATGCCTCAGCTGTATCTTTTGTCTTCCCATACACACCCAAGAAGCCTAGCAGGTTCACGTAAAGGTTCTTCGTCATGTGCATCACGTCGATCGAAGAGCGGACCTCTAGGTCTTTCCAGTAGGGTAGGTCCCAAAATATAGATTTCTTCTTCCACATGGGTGCGTGTCCCTCAGCGTCACTCGGAACAGCTAGTCCGCCGGGACCCTTTCCAAAGATTACGTGTAAATCATTGACCATAGCAAGTAGGTGATCACCGGTATGCACGGCGGGCTTCTTCCGGTGATCTGCCTCGCCTTTGAAATGCTTGCCTTTCTTTCGACATTGATGGTTGGTCGGAAGAAATCGACGATGGCCCAGATACACATTCTTCCTGCAGCTTCCCAGGTATATACTTTCGGTGTCAGCTAAACAATGCGTGCATGCATGGTATCCCTTGTTTGTCTGTCCTGAAAGGTTACTGAGAGTGGGCCAATCATTGATGGTCACGAACAGCAACGCCTTTAGGTCAAAATCCTCCTGTTTGTGCTCATCCCACGTACGTACACCGTTTCCATTCAACTAATGACCTTAGATACACATCAATGTCGTTGCCAGGTTGCTTAGGGCCTTGGATGAGAACTGGCATCATAATGAACTTTCGCTTCATGCACATCCAAAGAGGAAGGTTATACATACATAGAGTCACGGGCCAAGTGTTGTGATTGCTGCTCTGCTCCCTGAAAGGATTAATGCCATCCGCGCTTAAAGCAAATCATACGTTCCTTGAGTCACTTGCAAACTCATCCCAGTACTTTCTCTCGATTTTTCTCCACTGCGACCCGTGAGCGGGTGCTCTCAACTTCCCGTCTTTCTTACGGTCCTCACTGTGCCATCACATCAACTTGGCATGCTCTCTGTTTCTGAACAGACGTTTCAGCCGTGGTATTATAGGAGCATACCACACCAACTTCGCAGGAACCCTCTTCCTGGGGGGCTCGCCGTCAACATCACCAGGGTCATCTCGTCTGATCTTATACCGTAATGCACTGCATACCGGGCATGCGTTCAGATCCTTGTACGCACCGCGGTACATGATGCAATCATTAGGGCATGCATGTATCTTCTGCACCTCCAATCCTAGAGGGCATACGACCTTCTTTGCTGCGTATGTACTATCAGGCAATTCGTTATCCTTTGGAAGCTTCTTCTTCACTATTTTCAGTAGCTTCTCAAATCCTTTGTCAGGCACAACATTCTCTGCCTTCCACTGCAGCAGTTCCAGTACGTTACCGAGCTTTGTGTTGCCATCTTCGCAATTGGGGTACAACCCTTTTTTGTGATCCTCTAACATGCGATCGAACTTCAGCTTCTCCTTTTGACTTTCGCATTGCGTCCTTGCATCGACAATGACCCGGCAGAGATCATCATCATCGGGCACATCGTCTGGTTCATCTTGATCTTCAGCAGCTTCCCCCGTTGCAGCATCATTGGGCACATTATCTGGTTCCTCTTGATCTTCAGTAGCTTTCCCCGTTGCAGCATCACCGTATTCAGGGGGCACATAGTTGTCATCGTCCTCTTCTTCTTCACTGTCTTTCATCATAACCCCTATTTCTCCGTGCCTCGTCCAAACATTATAGTCTGGCATGAAACGATTGTAAAGCAGGTGGGTGTGAAGGATTTTCCGGTCAGAGTAAGACTTTGTATTCCCACATTTAGGGTATGGACAACACGTAAAACCATTCTGCTTGTTTGCCTCACCCACTTCGAGAAAATCATGCACGCCCTTAATGTACTCGAAGGTGTGTCTGTCACCGTACATCCATTGCCGGTTCATCTGCGTGCATTATATATAATTAAGTGTGTCAAAAACCATTACAAAACATCATGAATAGATAATTAAGTGACTAAATTAATAGAAGTTCATCATCACATTAAAACCAAAGTACATACATAGTTCTCATCTAACAACATAAAGCTCTCCAGAGCATCTAAATTAATTAAACCATACATTGAAACTATGTAAAATATTTCAATGCGAAAACAAATGCGATCATAATCGCAACCAAGGTAACAATTGATCCAACGGCATAATGATACCAAGTCCCGGTATGAATGGCATATTTTCTAATCTTTCTAATCTTCAAGCGCATTGCATCCATCTTGATCTTGTGATCATCGACGACATCCGCAACATGCAACTCCAATATCATCTTCTCCTCCTTAATTTTTTTTATTTTTTCCTTCAAGAAATTGTTTTCTTCTTTAACTAAATTTAACCTTTCGACAATAGGGTCAGTTGGAATTTCCGGTTCACATACCTCCTAGATAAATAAAATCTATGTCATGTTGGTTGGCATAATTTTCATAAACAATAAATGAAGCAATAGTTATAAAGATAATATATATCACATCCGAATCATAGACAGGACGAGGGCCGACGGGGGCGGATACCAAAACCATCGCACTATATAATAACAAGCAATAAAATAGTAAAACAATTAGACAAGTATCTATCTAAAGCAAGAATTTATTTTCGGAAAGAAGATAAGAACAAGAGGCTCGCCACGGTGGTGTCGGCGACAAGATCGGCGCGGGCGATCGACAACAGTGAAGACGGGGACGGGGTGTGACGGGCCGCTAATATAAACCTAAACAAATCTCGGGAAAAATAGAGTTCGGAGGTCGTGTTTCGAGAGTAGAAAGCTTAACTAGTGTGGCTCGGACATTTCATCGAACACCTCAAGTGCATAGGAGATGAGCTACAGCACCACAAAGCCCTCCCCTCCCCGGCCAGAGAAAAACAGAGCAGTGGGGTGCTCTGCTTGCGGGCGAGGGGTATATATAAGCACCTCAATGGTCCCAGTTCGTGGCATGAACCGGGACTAAAGGGTAACTAGTTGTCCCAGTTCGAGCCACCAACCGGGACCAATGGTGGTGGGCCAGGAGCCAGGCCCATTGGTCTCGGTTCGTCCCACCAACCGGGACCAAAAGGTCCAGACGAATCGGGACCAATGGCCCACGTGGCCCGGCCGGCCCTCTGGGCTCACGAACCGGGACCAATGCCCCCATGGATACCAGTTCTAGACTGAACCGAGACTAATGGACTGACCCGGCCTGAACCAAAGCCCTTTTTTCTACTAATGCATGCATGTAAACGTGTGACGTGTGCATATCCGAGACAGTGAACGAGAAATACCGCAAGAGAACTCCTCCCTGCTGGGCTGGCTGGTCCACTCATGCTGGCACTATGGACACGTACGTACGCACACAACCCGTGCATGGCGTTGCGTGTCCGGCCGGCCGGCCGCGTGCAATACAGTATCCCCTGCCATTGCTATTCTTTCACGCCAGAACCAGGCTGAACATGGGGCGGGCCGTTTCATACCCGTCGACAGAAGTTTCACATGTACTCCCTCCAATCAAGCTCGTGAACCCGGATCTTTCAAAAAAAAAA
>NC_041383.1:650053539-650055847 GCF_002162155.2 Triticum dicoccoides | reverse complement strand
TAGATGTACCTACTTTTCTTCATAAATATGGTCAAAGTTTGTAATGTTTGACTTTTAAAAAATCAATAGGCACTACACTGTGGAACGGGGATAGTGCTGTTTCCAGCCACTAGCTGACAGATATACAGGTTTTGGCCATACCTTTCCAATTTTCCTTGACCCCGAAACAGTAGGAGAGGCTCCGACTGCAATCATATATTTCAACTGTGTGCATGCATGCAATCAAGAAACCTTGAAAACCTAACCAGACGGAATCTATTTAGTCACAAATCAATAAAAACGAGTGAGCGTCTGAGAAATAGAATAAAAAATCTACAACTTTTTTATGAAAACTCTACACAATTCAGTGTAAAAATAACCATTGGATCTTGTGAGTGTAAAGCCTAGAAAATCTCACAGTCTCATTTGACTTGTATGGCATATGCAAAAAATTCAGTCATGTATCGCCACTGAAGGAGAAAGGACACCAACATATAACGTGTTTTGTTATATTTCTCCTCGTAGTGCCGGAAAAAGGGGCAACAATATGTGCCTTCCCTCACTTGCCTCCCCACACCAATATCGTCCGTCCGCTGGTTTCGTGATCGAGCTAAGCTAGTTTAGCTAGTGGTCCGTGGAAAGATTGAAATTTTGTTATTTTCAGCTTTTTTTAGGGGTGTGTTATTTTCAACTATGAGAATTATAGTATCACTAATTGTGGGAAGGGGCATGGGCGGAGAGAAACTCGCACCTTCACACAAAGCCCAACTCTGTGTACTATTTATCACAGATTGCCCAAATCATTTTACTCTCATCATGGTGGTATGGAAGAGCAAGCATCTGAACTGTGTCAGTTGAGAACCTACGTCGACGAGGGACGATAGGGTTTTTGGGGAACGTGTTGGCACCTATGCTATCTTTGCAACCAATTTTGTTTCGTATGCAAAAAGTGATAGTAGGTACGCTAGTTTATTCCCTGTCGCAAGCTTGCATGCATAACGAGGATGTATCCGGTACTCCACTCGGCAATACCTAGGTGCACCCACATAGGTTGACATATTTAAAAATTATTAAATATTGCGATGTGAATTCACAAAACAAATAATACATGTATTTGTGATGTCATGGAATTCCAAAACCAAACCAAATTTAGCATCAATAGTTTTAATGGGCCGAATTCACAACCCAGTTTGAAATGAGTACTATTCAACTCATTTGTATTTTTCATTTCATGAGTCATGCTTTAACTATATATATGAGTTTTGTGATTGGTACTTAGTGTATCTATGCATTTAATTTCTCTTGGATTTTTGTGTGACTTTTACGGTGAAGCTTTTGGATCACATGCGGGAGTACAAGATACTATGTTCTCACTTCACAATGTGCGACTAGTTCTGCTAGCACACTTGCCATGGTTTATTCTTAACCAAACTTATTCAAGATTTGCTCATCATTTCAGCAACCAAAGCTGATGCTCCCCTCCTTTATTTGGTATGGATTTCTTGTTTCAAGCAGATGTATTCACCTTTTCTTTCACTTCACTATATAAAATCAAATTTATATTTAAAATTTTGTGTCAATGCATCGTATCGATGGTGCTGATGCACTAAATATTTTCCATAACAAGAAGTTCCCGGCATGGTACTCATGAGCCCTCCCGAACAGGGCGCCCGCTAGTTTCCTAATCGATCCCTGGCAGGTAGCGGCCTCCACGCGCTACTACGATACAAGGACCGATCCATCCGGCTAGCTGCAGGGTGTGATGGCGGACAGACGGACAGATAGCTACGCGTAGGTCGGCACGGGAAGGCGCCAAGCCTTCCCGTGGCGCATCTTGATTTGAACGGGGACAAAGCATCTGCAGCTTGCATCTACACGGGCTGGCGCTAGCTAGGCTAGCTGCTTGCAGGTATACGGGCAACTCTGCTGGCCTCTAGCTCACCCTGTGCGTTCGGTTTATTCGGTTTACATGGTTCAGTTTATACGGTTTTTCGATTTATACGGTATTAATACTTCGGTAAATACGGTATGAAATTAAAATACGGTTCGGTTTCGGTATATACCAAATTATTTCGGTATGGTTTCGGTATATACCATAAAAACCAAAGTTGACGCGAATTTGAAAATGATGTAATAATAATTTGCAAATTTATGACTCAAAACACATATTATTTTACACAAATAGTATATGACTATATATATAAGTATATATGCATGCATTAATTCATCTGTTGATGGTTATCGACATGCTTAGCATTTTAAAAAGAGAAAAGTGACTATGTTACAAGAAAATTTTACATGCTTATTAGTGAATTTGACTCATGTACAA
>NC_041383.1:650030451-650052978 GCF_002162155.2 Triticum dicoccoides | reverse complement strand
AAAAATGACAACTTGTATGGTTGTTCATCTCAAGAAATATAAATTTATTTTTACTTCGGTTTATTCGGTTAACCGTTCGGTTTTTCGGTATATACCATAAAAACCAAAGTTTAAATCGGTATGAAAAGTTCATACCATACCGAAACCAGAAACCATAAAAACCATAAAATCGGTTCGGTTCGGTTTATTTTCAGTATGGTTTTTCGGTTCGGTTTTGAAATGCACAGGGTGACCTCTAGCAATCATCATGCCTTGCTGTGTCTGTAAAATGTAATCCATGGATCGACGATCAATATGTGGATGGAATTGTCTTGTCAAACATTATCTGTGGCGGCCAGAAATATCTGCCATAGCTGGCTAAGATTTGAACAGGTCAAATATTCACTCTCCTGGGTGAAAAGCTATGTCCTGGCCAGTGTGGTTGGAGTATTCCTTCCTGAGTGTACGTGTTGGGAACCTTGCACGTAGTTTCGGTGTTGCCAACGACAGTGGTGGTCGTTGCCTAGCGCTGGCTAGGCTGGTTGCAGGATTAGTTTGCATGTTGCACGTACTACGGGCAACTCTGCTGCTGGCCTCTAGAAAACATATCATGCCGAGCTAGCTAGTTTGTGTAAAATCTAATCCATGGGTTTATCTGTGGATGGGACTAGCACACATGCAAGTTGTCCTGTCAACCGTAATCCATGGAGCAGAATATCTGGCTAGGGATGATATCTTCTACAGCTGGCTAAGATCGATTTCAATAGCTTTGGTGCATGCATACACATTTTTTCCTTCTGCGTCCAGATGCACGTGCCTACGTACGTAATGCAACTCTCATGCTGGCAATCATACGTACGTACGTGATCTATTTCTCCTGATTAATATTTTTTTGCATGGATTAAGATTTCAAGCGGCAATCATGAACTTGCCCATTCGAGGCTACGTATAGTATATGAGCATATACATGTCGCTATCTATGTATGTCTCCATCTCAAAATTGATTACCAGAGGCTAAGAGCATGTTTAGTCCTGCCAACTACTCGTCAAACCAGTTACTACTTGTTTCTCAAAGACAATAACAGGCAGAAAGAAAGAAAGAAAGAAAGAAAACAATCAGCAGAACGTGGAATGAGCGACAGCCGACAGTACGTACGTCTGGCTCGCTCCGTAGTACTCCACTTGAATCAACCAAGTGGAGTACGTACTACAACATATATCGATTCATTCCGGATATGTATATACCACACGATCTTCTCTTCACATGCACGTCTCATTATTAATCCACGCCCGATATTCCAGGGAACGTCGTCATGTCGACCAAGACAGCACACGAGCAGCCCCTCTCGTCGCTCCACCACCTCACGCTCGCCTATATAAGCACGCCCACCTTCTTCTTCTTCCTCAGACCAGCTAAGATATTGGGTTAGCCAAGAGCAAGAAAGTGGAAAATTGGATAGATCGAGCGGTGGCTACCACGTACTCTGAGGTCTCAAGCTCCAAGAGCATGGCCCGGATTGCCCCGCTCCTGCTGGTGGCGCTGCTCTCCCTAGCCGTGCAGCTCACGCCGTCCGCGGCTTGCCCATCATGCCCCAAACCAAAGCCTCCACCGCCACCGCCGCGTAAGCTGACGCCTCCGCCGTCCGTGCCCTGCCCTCCGCCGCCACACTCTCCCAAGCCTACACCACCGCACACGCCTACCCCAAAGCCAACACCACCTCACACGCCCACGCCACCGCACACCCCAACCCCGCCACACACGCCTACCCCGGCGCCAACACCGCCTCACACGCCCACTCCGCCGCACACCCCAACCCCCGTGCCAACACCGCCTCATACGCCCACCCCGGTGCCAACACCACCTCACACACCCACCCGGTGCCCACACCGCCATACACGCCAACCCCTGTGCCCACACCGCCGCACACGCCAACTCCGCCCTCCCCAGTCCCTCCTACGCCAACCCCAGTAACCCCGCCATCACCTATTGTTCCATCCCCGACACCGTCACCGCCATCAGGCAAGTGCCCAGTGGACACGCTGAAGCTGCTGGGGTGTGTGGATGCGCTCAACGGGTTGGTGCATGCCGTGATCGGTAGCAGTGCAAGTGACACTTGTTGCCCTCTACTGGCCGGCGTGGCCGGTGTTGACGCCGCACTCTGCCTCTGTACCACCATCGAGCTCAAGGCACTCAACATCAACCTCGTGCTGCCAATCGCCATCCAGGTGCTTGTT
Source organism: Triticum dicoccoides (assembly GCF_002162155.2). Classification (NCBI taxonomy): domain Eukaryota; kingdom Viridiplantae; phylum Streptophyta; class Magnoliopsida; order Poales; family Poaceae; genus Triticum; species Triticum dicoccoides. The sequence continues at coordinate 650,050,764 of NC_041383.1, read as the reverse complement.
AACCAGTGCGGCAAGACAGTGCCTAGCGATTTCCAATGCCCTGTGACGCCACCCTCGCCGACACCGCCGCCATCCCCTATCACCCCACCACCTACCCCTGTCACTCCTTCGCCTACACCGCCATCCCCTATGGTCCCGACCCCAATGCCAGTTACACCGCCGCCATCGCCGCCGACTCCTGTCAATCCTTCGCCTACACCGCCATCCCCTGTGGTCCCAAACCCAGTGCCAGTTACACCATCGCCATCGCCACCGACTCCTGTCAATCCTTCGCCTACACCGCCATCCCCTGTGGTCCCGACCCCAGTGCCAGTTACACCCCCGTCATCGCCGCCAATGGGCAAATGCCCAGTTGACACACTGAAGTTGCTAGGGTGCGTGGACGCCCTCAAGGGGCTGGTGCACACGGTGATCGGTAGCAGTGCCAGCGACACCTGTTGCCCGCTCTTGTCTGGTGTGGCCGGCCTCGACGCCGCGCTCTGCCTCTGCACCACCATCGAGCTCAAGGCGCTCAACATCAACCTCGTGTTGCCAATCGCCATCCAAGTGCTCGTTAACCAGTGCGGCAAGACAGTGCCCAACGACTTCCAGTGCCCTGCGACGCCGCCATCGCCGACACCGGTTACGCCGCCAACCCCACCTGCAAAGCCTCCCACCCTGTTACACCAGTAACTCCGCCATCGCCAACACCAACACCGGTTACGCCTCCGTCCCCTGTGGTCCCGGCCCCAGTCCCAGCGACGCCGCCGCCATCGTCGTCAACAGGCAAGTGACCCATCGACACGCTGAAATTGTTGGGCTGCGTGGACGCGCTCAACGGGCTGGTGCACGCGCTAATCGGCAGCAGTGCCAGCGACAAATGCTGCCCACTGTTATCCGGTGTGGCTGACCTCGACGCAGCGCTCTGCCTCTGCACGACAATCAAGCTCAAGGCGCTCAACATCAACCTCGTGCTGCCCATAGCCATTGAGGTGCTCGTCAACCAATGCGGCAAGACAGTGCCTGACGACTTCCAATGCCCTAGTTAAGCTCCATCAAGTAATATAGTGCTATGAGTATCACCTGCATCTGAATGCGATACATCCATTAAATCTCTTGTGAGGTCACTTATGCAATAAGTAATATCTACATGTGCAGCTCTAACTACTAGTGATGTGGAGCTGTGGAACATGCATGCATTTTGTTAGTGTAATTGTCTATCAAATAGTAACCGTGTAACGTTTTATCAACTGTGGTCTTCCATTGGTTTGTAGTGTGTTCTTTCCTCTAAATAAAATGCCTTGCGCTGTGTAGAATGAACTTTTTCACATGTATGCATGCCTCGTTTCTGTGTTGGGGAAAATATCAACCTCAAAGATCCACTCGCATTTGATTCTTATCAACAAGTTGACAGGTATGCTCCGAATCCATATATGGTCTAAACGGACAAGAGAGATATGGATTTTTGCTCTCCCAAATCGTATCATTTCCCTCCTGCTTGGAAAGATGAGATGCATGAAATAATTGGCTAAGGCTTGATTTCATTCCACTTTGCTACTCCCTCCGTCCGGAAATACTTGTCATCAAAATGAATAAAAGGGATGTATCTAGACGTATATTAGTTTAGAACTTTAGATACATTCCTCTTTATCCATTTTGATGACAAGTATTTTGGGACGGAGGGAGTATTTCTCAACTTGTCATCAGCTATTTCGCTCTTCAGATTGCAGCAATCGCGGAACACAAAAAATATGGAAAATAACAGATGAGGTGCCACACACTATGGGTTCCTAAACCGATATCAATAACGTGGAATTTAAGTTCAGTTCAACAAATTGATAACAAAAATGCAAGGATCAGGAGAAATTACCCAGTGGCACCGGTAGAGGCCCGCGCACCGCGGCAGGAGACTAGACAGGGCGGAGGCCCGAGGCCGGACCGCCGGAGGGAGCGGCGGCAGAGCACGACAGAAGAACGGCCCGCGGAGCCGCGGAGTCGAACTGGGCGAGCCGGCAGGGGAAGGGAGAGTACCCGAGCAGAGGGGTCAGGCGGGGGATGGCGGCGCCGCGGCGGTGTAGCTGTGCAGCACAGGCGGAGGCGGCGGTTGACGGGAGAGCTGTGCGGTCGTGGTTCCGTTCCACGCTGCTGGGCAGGCTGGATGCGAGCGATTCGTCCAACAGGTTTTTTTTTCTTCGTGGGCTTCGGGACTTTGTGGGCTGCTGCTGGGCTGGCTGGACCGCAGGCCGAATCTGGAAACTGACTGAACTGACTGCCTTCACGAAATCTACAATTCCTCTGGCTGCGACAAGTGTCACGCTGCATATGCGTCACTTGTCGCAACTTGAGAGTTTTTTTTTAGATTCGTTTATTCAAAACATTTTATCTCTTAAACCGTGCGTCCAAATCTTGAACTGTTTTCGCCGTTGAATTCCTCGCATCGAGATCTTCAAAACTAGATCTCATGTTGATAGGTTTTGATGAACTTTTTTTCATAAAAAAACCGGACGAGAAAAAACCGGACAGAAAAACTAAATCGGGAGCACGGGTTTTTCCCTTTCCGAAAGAGGCACGCCCGTGCCTCTGACGAAATCACAACCGTGCCTCTCGCGGAAGCAAAACCGTGTCTCTCACGTAAGAAAAAAAACATAAAACGCGTTTTTTTTCCGTTTCCGAGGAGGACGGCCGTAACTCTCATGAAACCACAACCATGCCTCTCACGGAAGCAAAACCGCGCCTCTCGTGAAAGAAAGAAAAACAGAAAACGCGTTTTGTTTTCCCTTTCCAAGAGGCACGGCCGTGACTATCACGAAAGCACAACCGTGCCTCTCGCGGAAGCAAAACCGTGCCTCTCGCGAAAGAAAAAAAAACAGAAAACGCGTTTTGTTTTCCCTTTCCAAGAGGCACGACCTTGACTCTCGCGAAATCACAACTGTGACTCTCGCGGAAGCAAAACCGTGCCTCTTACGAAAAAAAACAGAAAACACGTTTTTTTTCCGTTTTAAAGAGGCACGGCCGTGCCTCTCGCGAAAGCACACCCGTGCCTCTCGCGGAAACAAAATCGTGACTCTCGCGAAAGGAAAAAAACGTATTTTTTTACGCAAAAAATTGAAAATTTTTTTGTTCGAAAAGCTATGAAAAACCGGTGAAAAACCAAAACATCAAAACATCCAGGAAAAAACCGTTTAGAAAGCCAAAAACGCGTGCGGAAAAATTAAAAAAACGAAATTTGGAAGAAGTGCCCAGAGCGTGACACGTGGCAAATCGCTGAGAGCACGTTAAGTGGCGCTGATTATTGCGAGGCTTCCGAAGGAGCGCTTGTTAATTAGTTGCTCCCCTTCTTCAGGGCCAGCTGCTAATCGGCTTATCGGTCGTTTCTCGACAAATTAAAAAAAAATCGGGTGACGGACTGACGGTCTCGTCCTTCCTCAGGGCCAGCTTCTGGCTTGCCGATGCAGTGAATTATTAATTAAGAAATAAGAATGAGAGGGATCATCCCGGCTCCTCAGCCGTTTGGATCCCTGGCCGTCGGATCTGCGCGCTTGATGGAATCTAAGCCGTCGGATCAAGCCATGGAATGACATCGTCCGTCGGATAAAAAAAAGTTACTGCTGGAATGAACAGTGTCACCTCGACCGTGCCACCACGTGTAATTATCTTGCCCCGCCGGGGGCATTTTCGTCATTCCACGCACTGGGGTATAAAAGGCAGTTGCCGCCGCGGTGGAGACCTAGCCGCTTCCTCCCATCGCGCGACCTTCTCTTGTCCTCCCGCATCCCAGCCCCCACCTCGCCGCCGCCGCCAACACCGGGCGAGTCCGGCGAGTTCCGGCGGCCCTCGCCGGAGCGCAACACACCCACGAGCTCCCCTCGTGGTGGTGCTTCCTTCCCTCCGTCCAGATCCGCTCCTCACGGCCGCAAACGCTCGCTCACGCCACCCCTCCCCGCGGCTAGGGTTTCGGCTGCCTCCAACTCCGGCGCGGTGAGCTCTCCTCTTCCCTTGATTCATGCCCCTCTTCTCCCCTTCTTCCTTCTCTCCCTGCCCCACTCACTTCTTCGATTCGGTGCAGCAGACACCCTCCTCCATGGACGAGGACAACCACCACGGCCCACACATGGTCGAGCTCGCCGTCGTCTGCTCTGGTGCGGTGCTGGGCCAACGATCTCCACCTCCACGGCTGCTAGCTCAGGTAAGCACTTCCATCCCCATGGCCGTTTCACTTTCCAGAGCCTCCTTCTCTTATCTGTTGTGTGTGTGTGCTCATGAAGCTTCTCTTCTCCATGGACGAACCTCACAGGCAACAGCAAGCCATGTCAAGGGAGGGGATTCTCAAGTCACCCCACGTCCAATCCATGGACGCCGTCCACAGGTGCTCAATAAATTGTCGGGGTGGGCTAATGAGTGTTTTTTGCTTGTGGCTTGGTCTATGATTAAGACTGGGAGGGCAATACGTGGCCTACATGAGCTTGTTGGCTTGGGCGTCTGGGCCTGCTATGGCATGGACGATGTCCGTGTCAAGATGAGTGACTGGGTCTGCGATAGATGGTTATATTCTTAAAATTTTAACTTCCAACTGGAGTCAGTTTATTATTTAATCTGAAAGTTTGATTCTTCTTCTGAGCTAGATACTCAAATTGTGCAACCATCCATTTACGTGTATACATAGTTTTGAAATCTTACTCTGTACAGTTGAAGTAGATAATAGGACAGGGTGCCATGACGTATAGCAGCTCCTTCCAGAACCAAGTGTGGGATTTTTTCGATGAGGATGATGGCTCGAGATCTTCGTCAGCTGTATAATTATCCTCTACCATCTTTGTCAGCAGCAGGTTGGGGATGATCGCTCGACTCGATCTTCGACCCAAGTGTGAGATTATATCATTTTATATGAAAATATGAATCTAGCCGAAGCATTTCCGTACTTTTGGGGCGAGATCCTGAAAATATGATATCGAGGGGCTGAAATCGTTAATGATATCGATGTACTGGATCAGCAGTCGCTGAAAAGTTCTAGATTGGTTCCGTGTTTTACCTAATTAGAAATAACTCCCCCATTTTGATTTCGTCAATTTTTTGGACAGCCCTTAATGTTGTTGTATATATAGTTCATTCCGTGATATTGGAACAACATGATTATGTCCAGAAGAAAAGTAATAATATAGCACAGCCAACAATTGACAGATTAGATTACAGAGCTACTTGCCTTCAAAACTTAGTTTCATTAAAATTCTTTAGTGTTGCAGGATATGCTGTAAGTCTACTAAAGTAAACTGGTTTTGGTTTTACTTCCCATTTGCAGCCTCTTACATCATAGGTATGTGTAGTAAGTCTGTTTTCATATTCCAGAGGCACATGGGAGTAAGCTCGAGCCACAGCCGAGTTCAGACTCTTCCTCTCACTTGGTGCTCCATAGGAGGAGCATGGTCTGCTGTGCCTCTCCCACCTCCTCAGCGCTCAGTAAGATGGCCAATGCCGCTTAGTACCAGGGTGTTGATCACACAATACAAGGTTACCATTTTAAATTGGTCTGGAAATGGAGCTGAACCTATCAAAAGGCTTCTGGTGTATAGTTTCAGAGATTTCAAGGTATGGTGTTGTTCACATCAAGACTATGCCTTTGTTTTTGAAATACTGCTAAATTTCTCTATCATGTTACTTTATTGCTATTTATTTCACTAATTACTTCCTGGTACAAATCAGTATAAGATAATTGATTTATCTATTTAGTCACTCCTTACTGTTATTTAAAGTTGATGGATTGTACATGATGGAAGCTGAAGTTACTGGGATTATTGGTTTATCAATTTAGTTGGTCCTTATTGTTTTGACAACTATTGACCACCATCTTCATTTTTTATGCCCCTCTTCCACCCAAAAATCCCTTATGAGAATGTATTTCATAAAACGGTAGATATTGTTCTTTTCTTAGCTCATTGGTACTTAAAGCCTTATAGGAGACTGATTCTTAAATTGGTTAATAAGACAACAGATGATTGTCCTTTTGTTACTCTTTAATAATATAGCTGATTTTGTTTTTCATTTTTTGTTCATGGCAAAGAAGTGTCTGTGTGTGGGCGTGTGTGTTGCACTGTTGCCATTGAATCATGATTTAAAGTCTGGGTCTCCTTTGATTTATTTACATACGTACCTTCCACTGAATGATCTTCCCCCGTCCTACAGACCATATACATGCATGTGTTGGAAGGCTGATCTTTCCCCTTTCTATCCGCAGATTTTTTTTCTCTCTTTGTATGATTAAATTTTCAGAAAAATACTGTTGTATGATTATATCGGTTTAACTCCAGTTCACATTCTTATACATATTCGTCCTCCTTTTGCGTCATATAAGTGTCTTGATAAACTATTATCACCATTAATTATCTCATCACACTAAATAAGAGATTTTTTCCAGTTTATCTATTTGAATGTTTATCTATTTATATGTATATAAATATATGAATAAATAGTCAAACTCAACTTGAACAACTCACTTAACACTTTGGAATAAATTTTAATTGACTAACTGAATTCCAAAATGCATTCTTTTTATTTGAACAAAGGTGAAATTTTTGAGCTTTTCTAAGCTGGAACAACAACACATGTTAGATGCTTGCGAATGAATACATGATGAATTCAGGAACCAAAGATTAGGTAGACACTCAAACTTATCGGTATGAAGTATACCTTTTATAAAAAGTATTGTATGAAGTCCAAAATGCCCTCTTCGATTCTAACTTATATTCAATGTTTCACGTGTTATATATTCCTTTGGTGAAGTTGTCCAAACAGTATGGTATGTTTCACGTGTTATATATTCCTTTGGTGAAGTTGTCCAAACAATATAGTAGAATAAGTCAGCGATAAATCTCATTTCCTATAAAGTTTTGCTGCTGAGTGATCAGTTTTTGCATGTCTATTACTTATATTTTGAAGAAAAAAAAACTGTACAACTCTCCCCCTGAAAGAAGCAATGCATTTGGTTTTGAGAATTTTGAGATTTATAATGAGTTCTTCTCCCTTGGTGGTCAGCAGACGACGAGGAGGCTGCAAGAAAAGGCGGGCTGCGAAAGAAGGTGGACCATTCTTTCTAATCTGAACTGAATTGGTGTTCTCAACAATGAATTTTCCAAGTTATTGACTTTTGCATCCTTTTAGTAGTGGCCAACACTCTAGCCAGATTGATTTCATCCTCTCGAGAAGAGAAGATAGGCGTGCGTGCCTAGACTGTAAGGTGATACCTGGGGAGAGTGTTGTACCCCAGCATAAGCTGGTGGTTGCTGACTTCCGCTTTCGGATTCGTGTCCAGCGGGATAAGCGTGCCAAGGTCGCTAGAACGAAGTGGTGGAAGCTCAAGGGGGAGGTAGCTCAGGTGTTCAAGGAGAGGGTATTTAAGGAGGGCCCTTGGGAGGAAGGAGGGGATGCGGACAATGTGTGGATGAAGATGGCGACTTGCATTCGTAAGGTGGCCTCGGAGGAGTTTGGAGTGTCCAGGGGAAGGAGAAGCGAAGATAAGGATACCTGGTGGTGGAATGATGATGTCCAGAAGGCGCTTAAAGAGAAGAAAGATTGCTTCAGACGCCTATACCTGGATAGGAGTGCAGACAACATAGAGAAGTACAAGATGGCGAAGAAGGCCGCAAAGTGAGCTGTTGGTGAAGCAAGGGGTCGGGCATATGAGGACCTCTACCAACGGTTAGGCACGAAGGAAGGTGAAAGGGACATCTATAAGATGGCTAAGATCCGGGAGAGGAAGACGAGGGATATTGGCCAAGTCAAATGCATCAAGGACGGAGCAGGCCAACTCTTGGTGAAGGACGAAGAGATTAAGCATAGATGGCGGGAGTACTTCGACAAGCTGTTCAATGGGGAGAATGAGAGTTCTACCATTGAACTGAATGACTCCTTTGATGAGACCAGCATGCGTTTTGTGCGGCGCATCCAGTAGTATGAGGTGAAGGAGGCTTTAAAAAGGATGAAAGGAGGCAAGGCGATGGGCCCTGATTGTATCCCCATTGAGGTGTGGAAAGGTCTCGGGGACATAGCGATAGTATGGCTAACCAAGCTTTTCAACCTCATTTTTCGGGCAAACAAGATGCCAGAAGAATGGAGACGGAGTATATTAGTACCAATCTTCAAGAACAAGGGAGATGTTCAGAGTTGTACTAATTACCGTGGAATTAAGCTGATGAGCCATACAATGAAGCTATGGGAGAGAGTCATTGAGCACCGCTTAAGAAGAATGACAAGCGTGACCAAAAATCAGTTTGGTTTCATGCCTGGGAGGTCGACCATGGAAGCCATTTTCTTGGTACGACAACTTATGGAGAGATATAGGGAGCATAAGAAGGACTTGCATATGGTGTTCATTGACTTGGAGAAGGCCTATGATAAGATACCGCGGAATGTCATGTGGTGGGCCTTGGAGAAACACAAAGTCCTAGCAAAGTACATTACCCTCATCAAGGACATGTACAATAATGTTGTGACAAGTGTTCGAACAAGTGATGTCGACACCGATGACTTCCCGATTAAGATAGGACTGCATCAGGGGTCAGCTTTGAGCCCTTATCTTTTTGCATTGGTGATGGATGAGGTCACAAGGGGTATACAAGGAGATATCCCATGGTGTATGCTCTTTGCGGATGATGTGGTGCTAGTTGACGATAGTCGGACGGGGGTAAATAGGAAGTTAGAGTTATGGAGACAAACCTTGGAATCGAAAGGGTTTAGGCTTAGTAGAACTAAAACCGAGTACATGATGTGCGGTTTCAGTACTACTAGCTGTGAGGAGGAGGAGGTTAGCCTTGATGGCCAGGTGGTACCTCGGAAGGACACCTTTCGATATTTGGGGTCAATGTTGCAGGAGGATGGGGGTATTGATGAAGATGTGAACCATCGAATCAAAGCCGGATGGATGAAGTGGCGCCAAGCTTCTGGCATTCTCTGTGACAAGAGAGTGCCACAAAAGCTAAAAGGCAAGTTCTACAGGACGGCAGCTCGACCCGCAATGTTGTATGGCGCGGAGTGTTGGCCGACTAAAAGGCGACATGTTCAACAGTTAGGTGTGGCGGAGATGCGTATGTTGAGATGGATGTGTGGCCACACGAGGAAGGATCGAGTCCGGAATGATGATATACGAGATAGAGTTGGGGTAGCACCAATTGAGAAGAAGCTTGTCCAACATCGTTTGAGATGGTTTGGGCATATTCAGCGCAGGCCTCCAGAAGCTCCAGTGCATAGCGGACGGCTAAAGCGTGCGGAGAATGTCAAGAGAGGGCGGGGTCGACCGATTTTGACATGGGAGGAGTCCGTTAAGAGAGACCTGAAGGATTGGAGTATCGACAAAGAGCTAGCTATGGACAGGGGTGCGTGGAAGCTTGCTATCCATGTGCCAGAGCCATGAGTTGGTTGCGAGATCTTATGGGTTTCACCTCTAGCCTACCCCAACTTGTTTGGGACTAAAGGCTTTGTTGTTGTTGTTGTTGTATTGACTTTTGCATCTGCATTATCGATCATGTGTAGGCTTACATTCAGCAGCTTAAGAGTGGTAAGCTGAAGCTTGCTCAACTAGAACAGGATCTCCAGAGGGCTCGTTCTCAGGTGCTTCTCATTTCTGCAGCTAATTCACCATGTGCAGTTGTGCATATATGATAACAAAAATCACTCGAGTTAGAAAAATATCACTCAAGTTCCTTCTATACCAAAGTATCGAGCTAGGTTTTCATATTGTAAAGTGATATGAACCTGTGAGCTTTGTGTAGGGACTCTTTGTTGGAGGAGCTCCAGGTGGAAACTCCAGCCCTGGTGTGTAAAGTCAACCCCAGTATTAGCTCTCCTGCGCATTCACTAATTAGAATGTGTGGTGGGAATTTGGTTAAGCTTTGGCATTGGACTGAATCTATATTATGATATCAATTTTCCAGGTGCTGCTTGTTGGATGTCGAGTACAGCAGGTGGCTGGATGACGACAGCAGGCGCATGACTCCGGGGAGGCATGCACGCGCACTTGTCGGATGGTGACCTCAGGGCCATCATCGACGACACCTTGACCCACTACGATGAGCTATTTCGCCTCAAGAGTGCCGCTGCTAGGGCGGATGCCTTCCATCTCATCACTGGGATGTGGGCAACCCCGGCCGAGCACTGGTACCTTTGGATGGGCGGCTTTCGGCCCTCTGATGTGCTCAAGGCATGTGCCTCTAACTACACTGAACATTATCAATGTTATTCCTAAAAAAATAGAAAAGAAATCAACTGTCATTTTCATTTCATAGTTTCTTGCGAAAAAGGTTCATTTGATAGTTCAAGAACTGAATTGCCAACCAAACTCTCAGAACTAAACTAATGACATCCTAATGAAAGTACATACTTCCCACTGTTGCTGCAGACACTGGCACCTCAGCTTGATCCCTTGACTGAACAGCAAATGGTTGGCATCTGCAGCCTTGGGCAGTCATTGTAGCAGGCAGAAGAAGATCTCACCCAGGGCCTGGAGCATCTCCATCATTCATTAGCGGTCATGGTGGCAGGCAGCGGGTCTCTTAGCGACGATACCAACATGGGGAGCTTCATGGGTGACATGGCCGTTGCTCTGCATTAGAGAGTATAATTTCTCTTACTCTGCTTTCACCTCTCTCTGGGCCAGGTGAGAATAGAGGAACATCAGCCATAGGATGAAACCGATGCGGGAACTTTTGTGCCTTGCTGAATCAAGGTACTACTTCAATTCTGCACTCATCATTTTTAAATTGTTGTCACTTGAGCGAGTCAGTGCCTTGCTAGGTTGAGAGTTCAGAGCTTTGTGTGCCCATATTTTAAACCTGAAAAAATGTTGCCTATTTCAGTCGAGGTACATAAATTTAGACACGACACGTTCGTTGTCAAACAAAAACATATGCATAACGATCATGAGAAACAACAGCAATTTTCTTGTGGTGTACTCACAATCGAATGTTTTGTGTATACCCTTGGTCAGTATGCTAGTGCGAAGTTGTCTGAGTCATCATAAGCTTGATTTTCCGTCGAGGCAAAATTAAGCATAATAAACTTTCGACAAGGGATCTGTGACGACTACTTTCTTCGTTTGTTTTTGTTGAAGTTTTGCCATATATATCCTGCAATCTTTTAGAAAATTGAAATGGCCACTCAAATTTCAATTTTGGGAAATTCGGTCTTCTAAATGATGTCCTATTTTGATAATGTTTTTGCCGTGTTTTTACAGGATAACTGTGTTAAAATTTGCTCTGTCTATAGTATATACCCAATTTTATTCAAGTTTGACCATGTTATCTATAAAATCCTATCTACGAACATGGCTTTGTTCTGAAAGTTTTAGTAATAGTCCATGTCAAATTTAATAGAAAATGTTCTCAAAACCATGACAATTTTTGTAAAGTGACATTGAAAATTTCTGAAACTTAATTTATGCATCTTGAGCATTACTATTTTGTATGTGTTTTCGCTCTATATATGCGAATCCCTGGTTATATCTCATTTTTTATGGTATCGATGATGGCTCTGGCTGGGCGCTTCTGACGGTGTGGCGGTTGCCAAGGGAACAAATGGTTGTGGATGCTATTGAGCGGTGGCACCCTCCTGAAGGAGGAGGCATGAGGTGGCATGGAAAAGCAGACTTGTCAGGCGTGGTGTCTGCCCGATGTGTGTGTCGTACATAATGGGTGACGCCACCCAACACGTCCAGCTGCTCGTCAGAGACGACGCCTCACATCTCATCCGTCTTCATCCTCCCACCCTAAGTCCTCTTCATATGCTTCAGTACTTACCCACAAGCGCTCTTTGTCATACAAAGAGTAGCCTGCGTTTATTGTAGTGCATTTTCTGTGATGCACATGAGTGAGATTAATTACGTAGTTGTTCATGCTATGTAGTTAGTCTGATGTGATGCTAATTTGAGCATCCCTTTGTTATGTTTTATGGTTACAAAGCCCTTATCAATGCTCCAAATCAATGTAGTTTTTGTTCACATGTTGGTACAGGGCCATTTCACATGAGGATGCCAATTTTAAGTCTGTAGATCATATCTTTTACATTCCTCTTCGATTTTTGACTTGGATTTCTACTTACTGTTGACCTGGTAGACATTGAGTAGAACATGGCAATTATTTGTTTGGTTTTCTTTGAACATGGCAAATTGATTAAAACATGTAGAATACAACATGGCAAAATGTTGAACATTAGTAGATTTTTGATACTACTTTACACGAAATGTTTTGCTTACTGGAAATGTTATCTATAACTTGACACATTTTGTTCAAACATGTTTGGTATTTTAGTTTTTACGGCAAATTTAAGAACAATTGGCGGTTGCGTTGCCGCGCTCCTTGGCATCGAGAAGATGTCGCCCCGAGTCATTTCTGTACCACCTCCAGGTATACCGGATGCTTCTACTGTTCTCCCTACCCCTTCCTCCGTGGTCAATTGTTCACTAGGTTGTCCCATGGGAGAATTGATACCATTACTTCGTTCAATTATGTGTGCAATGATAGTATGATTTGTTTTACAAAAGAACATTTGTCTTCTAAGAGCATAGCCTACCGACAGGCTGAAGCAAAGGCTAATTCCGTTGTTCATTTCATCCTTCCTATTTATTGGGTACCTCTGCTTTTAGAAACAAACCAAACCCACTATATATATTTGTTCTGTTCCAAGAAAATGCATAAGAGGAATTTAATGGTTCTTATATTTGCAAAACTTAATGGTTTCATTTAGTTTTGGTCTTCAAATTGGCAGTAGGTGCTTGGAAATTGGAATCGAGTCCGAGGACAAGTATCAAGTATTGTCACACAATGCGAAGTTTAGTTTTTTAAACAGTGCGAATATATGATTCATTTTTTCCCTTTTGACGGGTCAAATACATACCCAACTTTATGTAAATAGACCGTTGGTGTCTTATAGATATACTATACCTTCATTGCAGGTGTGACTGATTAACAGACAAAATCGTGGCCATTGTTCAGGTGGTGATTATGCCTTTCCTCTTTTGTAACAAGATGATTATGTATCAATGTGACTCTGAGACTTTACTATACCCATTCTGTATATAGAACATTCTCTTAGGAGATTGTTTTATTTGTTCTGGTTGACGTATACTAAAGGTTGTGTACCTATAAAAATAAAAGACACTTCCAAGTTTTGTATGTAGTACTTGATGTATGTCTCAAGTGCAGCTTATAATGCTCCTACTCTTAGTACTTGCTCTCGCATGTTTATGCTCTTAGTACTGAGTTTAGTGTTAAGTGATTAGCTTTTGTGGTCTCATGAAAACTTGATGTGGCCTTATAATCCCATGACCATGTTGAACTTGATGATGGCTTGCTTTTCATACAAGTGAATGTTTCTCCTTTCTCTTGAACCAGAATATCATTGTCCCGTTGGATCATTGTCCCGTTGGATACGTGCGCCAAACTATGCTCCCTACTAACTTTTTTTTAAAGGTGCTTTTGGTCTGAAACTTTATGGTCTGATGAACACATTGAAATTGATTTTGCCTTATAGTTACTGATTTTGCCTTATAGTTACACGTCGATGCTTTTGGTTTCAAACTTAAGTGGTCTGATGAACACACTGAAATTGATTATGCCTTATAGTCTCATGCCGATATTGAGCACCATTATGTCTCGCTCCTATCACAATTGTATGTTTTTTTTTCGTTGGATTTCTATTAGTTGACTTAGAGGGTGTTTGTTTCCAGGGACTTATTGGTTTAGGGACTTAAAAAAGTTCTTATAAGTCCCATCTAAACCAAACAGGAGGGACTTATAGGGACTTAAAGTGAACATTTGAGACTTATGAAATAAGACTCTCAAGGAGGAACTTATAGGGACTTATAGTTGTAATATGGTCTTGTAGGGACTTATAAGTCCCAGAAACCAAACAGGTAAGAACTTTTTAGGGACTTGGAACTTATAAGTTGGGACTAAAAAAAGTCTTAGGACTTATGAACCAAACAGGGCCTTAGCGCTACTTGGTTAACCAAAACGTTGGGACCGGTACCCTCGCACCAAGGCGCGATCCCAGTGTGCATGCATGCAGACCAAGTTTGATCGACACGCAGGGCTAGCCTGACCTGTAGCTTCTCGCATGCCGATGAGGCATCACATTCGACATCCCTGGTGAAGCCCGGCCGGTAATTCAGCGGTGCGTGAACTGGTGCAGGTATGTCAACGACACTGCCGAGGTGCACAGCAGATGCGACGATGCAATGCTCCCACCGCTGCAGCCGTCCGTCCAGGCACGTATACGCATGTGAGCATAATGACCCAGTACGCGAGACAACCAACAAAAGAAAAACCCTGAACCCGTGCGTGCACGGCATTGTGCTGGGCCGTGCAACTGTACGTGCGTGTAGCCCACGTTATTTCGCTCACGCCAGAACTAAATGATCAAGATGTATATATGCATGGGGCAGGTTGTTCTTGGAAGCACTTGGCCTTGCAGCTGCAGGACGGGTTTACAACATGGATGTCCCTGTTGATGGCCTACAACAACAGCATGCTCGCATTCTTCTAAACCTGCACTGTTCTACCCACTAGGCCGGACAGAGGCGTAAGATCCGGCCATATCTTCTGATTTTGTGTTCATGTGAAAGTCGGTCCATGTAGAATGCAGTGTGGCCATGCAATAATAGACGCTGAATCGTCTGGTCTTCATCACAGAACTGCTCGTCTTTGCTCCTGTTTTCATATGCAAGGGACTGAAATGGATTGAGCTCCAATGAGTACATACACGAAGAAGTTTAAAAAATACTGAAAATTTTACAAACTAATTTGAACGCAATGTAAATGCTCTCCAAATGTCGAAGCCTTCAAACTATATTTCTTGAAATTTGTCATGAATGACTGGAAGTACGAGGGAATGAGTTTTGCAAAGTTAAATCTGATTCTGCTGCTAGGCAACTTGAGAATGTATTTTAGACTATATTTCCCACGTCTCAGGGGGCCTGCTGCAAGGCAAGTCAGCGAGTGGCAGCATGCATCGCATGCGTCAGGCTATTTTATGCACCTGGTACTAGTCTGCGAGGCAAGGCCGCTTGGTGGTCTTTTTTCTTATTTCTTCTATGCTTTCTTTTGTGTGTGTCTATGCTGATGCCTCGACAGAATATACATCTTTCGCACTTAAACTTGTTTTATGGAGGTGATGTTGGCTTTAACTATAAATCGGGGCGAAAAACTATTTCCAAAATATATTCCCCACATCAGTGCTATGACAGACGTACATGTGCATATAGCTAGCTAGCCAGTAGTTTTAGACCCCTGATATATACACGTCCTGCTAGTCTGCGGCCGGCCCGAACCCTACCGGTGGTTGGCCTGGCCGGTAAGCAGAGGCAGCCAAAGGAGGGGTCGGTCCGGTGGCTTGCAAGTGGGAAGACAGGAAGGATGTATGTCTTGTGTCGCGTGCCCAAGGGATGACCAAGCGATAGACCCTCGACAGGTACCCCAACGTCGGCACAGGATGCCGCCAAAACCCTCCCAACGGACTCGTTCCATACCGCCCGATCGATGCTGTGTGCATGTGGCCCTCCCCTCCCCTCTCCTCAGCCTGGCAAGAAGAAGAAGAAACCGACCCATGCCGTGCGCAATGCGCGTTTCTCAGTACAGTATGTAGCTAGCTAGCCAGCCCGATCGTGCGGACGACGGGAGGGGGCTGGCTAGCTGCTTGCACCGGGCCCGTGCAGGTCTGGAGATTAATCGGACAGGAGCAGAGCACCTGGTACTACTAGCTGCTAAGCTAAGCTAAGCTTGCAGCTAGGTGCATGCAAGTTGCACGCACGGCACGGGCAATGGTAATGTGTAACCGATCCGTGGCGCATGCGGACTTGTGGGGCATGTATGTACCTCCATCATACGTATGTGCTTCCCTCCAACTTGCGCTCTCGATCTTCTGGCCGAGATTTCGGCAGCCCCCTTGCTTTTGGATGTTTCACTTAATCCATCTCCTCTCTAGCTGTTTGCACTTCTCATGGCCAAGGTTTCACGCTCGAGCTATATAGCTCACGTAGCCTGGACAGGAGGGGTACTATCCTGGTCTAAAACGAAATGTGATATTTCTCACTCTAAGAGAAAAATAGTTTTTTTTTCAAGTTACACAAAAGAATAGTCAACTTGCTAAAGGGGTCCTCATACGGTCCTTTATATACATCTCATGACTCCGCTCGTCGTCAAAATAAGTGTCGCTGATTTACTACTCCCTCCATTATTATTTACTCTGCGTATTAGTTTGGGTCAAAGTCAAACTTTGTAAACTTTGACAAAGTTTATAGACAAAAATATTAACATATACAATAACATATCAATACCATTAGATTCATTATTAAATGTACTTTCACATCATATAGATTTGTTATGGTAAATGTTTACATTGCCTACTATAAACTTGGTCAAATTTTACGAAGTTTGATTTCAGTCAACTATAATATGCGGAGTAAATAAAAACAGAGGGAGTGCAACTTTAGTGCAAACTTGTAGTAATTCACCGACACTTATTTTGAAAAAAAAGGACTACATACGAATAGTGGTGGAGCTATGATCAAAGTAAGACCCGGGCCAGAAAAAACAACTTATAACTGTTAAAAAGATACCACATGCAAAAGCATAAAGAAAATATGTCTAGACCACACAATATATGTAAGGATCTGGGTTTAATTTTTAATGCTTGACAAACTAGATAAAACGTGGCAAGAATTTAGTCCTCTTTCTACATATTGCGGTTGTTTTCCTTATTTTTCAGAGATTAGTGACCTAGTGATGAATAACATCCTGTTGTCTCATATTTCTACACCACAAACTCATAAGGAAAATGCATCAATTCAAGACTTTAACCTATACTGCTATGCGAACATGAATATGGAGAAATCGATAAAACTTGGGGCTTTTGGGATATCATAAATAGCAGCAGTGGAGCTTCTAGCTGCACAGCTACGTAGCGGTCAAACATCCACCGTTTGTTGGATGATGGAGATTGGTGCAACCATGTTGTGTATAAGGTTGAGAATCTTTTCCCGAATAAATACAAAGCAATACTATCTAACATTTACAGTGAGGGAAAAGAGAGTGTCAGCTTTCTATCACGAACGGTGAGAGAAAATAGAGGAGCGCCCCACGTCAACTATGTAAGTACGAGAAATGTACAAATCACCCTATGCGGACCATTTTTAGCATGTTTGTGGAGCAAAGTGGATCATTTCATGAGTTTTGAGGACTAGATTGCACTTACTCCACAAGTTTGATGGCTGTAGATGTACGTATTTCACCCAAAAAGAAACATGACATGCTTCGTCAAAGATAAGAGGTCGCCGATAGCTTAGATGATTTCTTTCCTCAAATAATATCTTCTTCTTCATCATCTAGAATCTTTACTGAGGTCTCCTTCTTTGGCCTTCAGTGTCATTGCCCGTACGACATTACCGACACTTGAGATTGAGGACGACTTCATTTGAAGAAGAAAAAAGGTAATGAGACGGCATATTGTTGGACGATGACTCTTCCTTGTCATGCCCAAGAGCAGAGCTTGGGTGGTGTAAGTTGTACCGAGACAACAATTATATATGAGGGACATTGATGGGCATCATGTTGCGCAAAATTTATGTTAGTATTCCACCCTTGTGATTGAATGTTTCGGCTCATCAATTCACCAAGACGCGATGAAGTTGGAGGTGATGTGTCGAGGGGCAGCAAATTAAAGTGCGGTAACGATGTCAAGTTGCAAGTCAAGCCGCCGAAATCTGAGTCGCCTCTTCATCGATGGATGTCATGGTCCGTTTTAGTGTATCACGGTGCATGGACTTGGTGCATGCCTAGAGATGATCCGCATGACGGCGGCTTGTCCGCAGTGAAGTTGGAGTCGTTGAGTCATGGTGCCATGGGAGATGATGAAGCCACTTATATGCACGGTTTGTGACAAATTGATCTTCTCGATGACGTGACCTTCAAGTTTGTGCCACTGTGATCATGTTTTTCTCAGATTAAACGGACGGCAAATTTCTCCTTAATCAACCCCAAAATGGGAAGGTTTCATCTCTTCTTCTTTTTTTAAATAAGAAACAGGCTATGTGACTAACGAGCGACGGTTGAAACGGCTTGGCTCGGCAGAGTCTGCCGATTTAACCGCGACATGCAGACGCAGGCACCACACGATCGGCGATCTTCCACACACGCATGATTCCATGAACGAAACGACAAATCTCTCAGACCTTGGTCGTCGGAAGCGGCCGTCGATGGGTTCATCCGAGTCCACGCCAGCCACAATCTCTCTGCCAGTGTACTACCGGGTACTGACTACCGAGGCATACGCGACGCTTCGCCGTGTCCACCGAGCCGCGACCGACACACACCAGCAGTTCGTCCGTCGCACCACGACCTCACGCTCGCCTATATAAGCACGCCCCGCTTCTTCTTCTTCCCTCAGACCAGTGCAGCGAACGCTAGCCAAGAGCAAGAAGCTAGAGCATTTCAAGCTCGAAGCTAGCTAGCCAGGCACCATGGCCCGCATTGCGCCGCTCGTGCTGGTGGCGCTGCTCTCGGTGCTGGTCGCGCCCTCGTCGGCATGCCCCAGCTGCCCGACCCCGACGACGCCTCCCCCGCCGCCGCCGCCGAAGGTGAAGCCCCCGCCCCCTCCGTCGTCCGTGCCGTGCCCTCCGCCGCCGTACTCCCCCGCGCCGACGCCCCCGACGCCGGTGACGCCGGCCCCTCCGACGCCGTCGTCGCCGACGGGCAAGTGCCCCGTGGACGTGCTGAAGCTGGTGGCGTGCGTGGACGCGCTCAACGGGCTGGTGCACGCGGTGGTGGGCGCCAACGCCAGCGAGACCTGCTGCCCGCTGCTGTCCGGCGTGGCCGACCTCGACGCCGCGCTCTGCCTCTGCACCACCATCAAGGCCAAGGCGCTGAACGTCAAACTCGTGCTCCCCGTCGCCATCTCGGTGCTCGTCAACCAGTGCGGCAAGCACGTGCCGTCCTCGTTCCAGTGCCCTTCATGATCACCGGCCTCCGTCGATTAGCACCTACCTACATACTGTACCACCACCTGCATCCTCATGCATGCCCGCATGCATGGAGCTAGCACCTTTGCAAGGTAAGTACGTATACGGAGTGTTTGCATGTTTGGTCATACATACATGCATGACACATGTCATGTGTAATCTCTATAACACATGCATGCATGGGCAGCTAGCTCTGGCCATCTTTTGGTGTGGAGCAGCGAACATGCGCTGTGCAAATGTGTATCAAGTACTCTAGTATATACTGTATCGTGCATAATTGCATATATACATGCGAGTTGTGATGTTGGCTGTGTAGCATTCTTTTTGACAGTTATGAATAATATTAAGTGATTGTGTAATGTGTATGGAGCTTCTCGCATGTATGGTGTCTTCCTCTTTGAGTAAAATGTTACGACCCCAAATCTTCCTCGGCATAAAAAGTCATCCTCGACTCCATATGGTCATATTTGTACTTTTCACCCCTTAATAGGCTGGTCTCATGGCCGAGTCAATGACTCTGGTATCAATATTTCTGGCGTTCGTGCCATCGGGAGCCTCTTTGTATTGGAACGAAAGAACTACTCCCTCCATTCTTAAATATTTGTCTTTCTAGAGATTTCAACAAGTGACTACATACAGAGCAAAATAAGTGAACCTACACTCTAAAATAAGTCTACATACATCCATATGTTGTGTCCATTTGAAATGCTTAGAAAGACAAATATTTGGGAACGGAGGGAGTAGTAGAAAACATAAAATATGACGCCGTAAAAACTAAAAACAGAATAATGACGAAAGCAGGATTCAGACATCATATCCTATGGATTGCTATTGGGTATAAAATTCTAAAGATTAGAATCCTCAAAGCTTTTCGTGAATATCTTGCGGTCCAAAGAGGCCGTAGACAAGAAAAATGATGACAGGAGAGAATATGGACTCATATGCAGCTGTCACGACTCATTGCAGTGAGACATTCATGAACACACAGATGTCGCATCGACCACAAGCCATGACGTTTTTTTCTTCTTTGATTTTTTCGTTTTTCTAAATGAAGCCATGACGTTGATCTAGGGCAGGACCACAAGAGGGCGTTTTCACTTGTTTCTGAACGGTCTGGAGTGGAGTTGAAGCGCAGATTATCAGTCCTATTTTTTGGAGGGAACAGGTTATCCAGGGATATGCTCACACCTTGTTCTGGGAGATTAAAGGAAGAAACCCGATATTTTGAAGAACACCCGCCAACAAAATTCGCACGGATCACAATCCGTTTCCCAGAACACACATGCAGCTGACACGACTCATTGCAGTGAAACATCCAAGAACACATAGATGTCGCATCG
>NC_041383.1:650021722-650029393 GCF_002162155.2 Triticum dicoccoides | reverse complement strand
CAAGCCATGACAATTTTTTATCTTTGGTTTCTTTTTATTTTTCTAAATGAAGCCATGACCTAGATCTAGGACAGGACCATAAGAGGGCGGTTTCACTTGTTTATGAAAGGTCTGGACTTGAAGTGCAGATTATCAGTCCTATTTTTCAGAGGGGACATATTATCAAGGGATTTGCTCACACCTTGTTCTGGGAGGTTAAAGGAAGAAACCCTATATTTTGAAGAACACCCGCCAACGAAATTCGCAGGGATCACCATCCATTTCCCAGAACACACATGCAGGTGACACGACTCATTGCAGTGAAACATCCATGAACACACAGATGTCGCATCGACCACAAGCCACGACATTTTTTCTTTGGTTTTTTTGTTTTTCTAAATGATGCCATGGCGTTGATCTAGGACAGGACCACAAGAGGGCGTTTTCACTTGTTTCTGAAAGGTCTGGAGCTGAAGTGTGGATTATCGGTCCTACTTTCGGAGGGAACATGTTATCCACGGATTTGCTCACACCTTGTTCTGGGAGGTTAAAGGAAGAAACCAGATATTTTGAAGAAAACCCGCCAACGAAATTCGCAGGGATCATCATCCGTTTCCTAGAACACACATGCAGTTGTCACGACTCATTGCAGTGAAACATCCATGAACACACAGATGTCGCACCGACCACAAGCCATGACGTTTTTTTCTTTGGTTTTTTCGTTTTTCTAAATGAAGCCATGTCGTTGATCTAGGGCAGGACCACAAGAGGGCGTTTTCACTTGTTTCTGAAAGGTCTATAGTTGAAGTGCAGATTATTAGTCCTATTTTTCGGAGGGAACGGGTTATCAAGGATTTGCTTACACCTTGTTCTCGGAGGTTAATGGAAGAAACCTGATATTTTGAAGAACACCCACCAACAAAATTTGTCAGAGATCACCATCGGTTTCAAAGAAAAGGTTTAAAAGGCATGGAGAATTAATTTATCATACTACCGTTAACGAGGCCGGGCAGAGCAAAGCATGACGGTTTTCTTTTAAATGAAGCCATGACGTTGATCTAGGGCAAGACGGCAAGAGGCCGTTTTCACTTGTTTCTATACAATCTGGAGTTGGAAGTGCAGATTAGCAGTCTTATTTTTCCGAGGGAGAAGATTATCAATCTCGTCGTGGGATCTGCTCACATCTTGTTCTGAGGGTGAAGAAAGAAACCCGATATTTTGTAGAGCATCAGCTGACGAAATTCACAGGGATCACCATCTGTTTTCCCTAAAAAAAAGAAATTTAAAGGGCATGGAGAATTACTTCATCAAACTCTTTCGTCAACGAGACCGGGCTGAGCCAGCATGTAGGTACAGCAATAAAGGAGACAGATCTTAACGTCCATGCGCAAACGTATAGCTGAACGCAATACAGGCATGCACGCATAAATCACAGAGACAGATCTTAACGTCCATGCAAACGCGCCATATGGATACAGGCATCACAGAGAGCACGATGTTTTACATGATCCAGACACGTCACTGGCGGAAGAATTAGCCAGCCCAGCACAACATAACAAGATACCGATGTTGACAACAAATGCCATGATTGGAGATTCTACATATATATCCGTTCATACAGCGGGTGTTTGTGTTTGAGTACAGGGTTGGCTGAGCGGTGTGTTACCACAGAACAATATAAAGCAAAACCAATACAATTCACTCTGTTAAAGCACTTCAAAATGGAACAGGGGATGCTCAATGCGCTAACTCGAATGAGGCAGGGATGTTTCAGGCGACGGCTTGGAGCGCCCTCTCGAAGTTGCCCTCCGCTGACGTGGTGGTCTTAACTAGCACGTGATCAGGGTGCGACAGCTTCAGCTGGCTGCACAAGCATAGAAAGAAATTAGAAGCAAG
Organism: Triticum dicoccoides; assembly: GCF_002162155.2. Classification (NCBI taxonomy): domain Eukaryota; kingdom Viridiplantae; phylum Streptophyta; class Magnoliopsida; order Poales; family Poaceae; genus Triticum; species Triticum dicoccoides. Next base: position 650,027,518 of record NC_041383.1, on the reverse strand, counting down.
ATATACTTGGTTCAGTTCAGAGAAAAGTAGTAAGCGTCTGAACCCTGGACGATGTTAACCTAACAGTCTCAGTGTGATGCCCAACCACAAGATTCATAATAGATTTGGTAGCATCTAGGAAACGTAGAGAGGTTTTCTGGATCCAGGTGGAAGAACAGTTGGGCTGCAGAACACAGCCAATTAAGTTGTTTTCATGTTGCTGACAAGACCTAGTCAGGATATGTCCGATCAGGAACAAGTGGCCACAACATGCTAACCCAGATATGCAAAATCAGGATAAGAGGCCAAAAAATGTAGCAACGCTGCAAAAGACTGGCAAATTCATCGAATGCAAAAAAAAAAGCATCTCATAACAATTATTCTGTGGTCCTACTCTTTACGCGTCTTGCAACTAGTACAGTCCATGGTCCTTTTGCTAGCTGGAGCCAATCATACAATTGCTAGCACTTGAATATATGGTTGAGTTGTTACTGTTTACAAAACATGAGAAGTGAATAGTATACTAATCATAATCCAAGGTTGAAAAGACTGCCCAAGATTTCGCATCAGATGCCCAGAATGGTATTTTATGATCCTTACTTAACTTCTCGATTGAACTCTTTGTACGTACTAGTCATGAACTTCTAGGAAGTACCGATGTACCTCTACCCTTAACACAAGTTGGAAGAAAGCTATAATAAGCATGAATTCTGAAGGGTTGCAGTATGTACTGTTAGTTAATTGATGCTCTTTGTTAATTAATTAATGTCCCGCTTGATAAATTTTAAAAATTCGAATGTGTATTCTGCATGCATCCATCAAATAGCATTTTCCAAAACCACTTCGACTTGCATCTACAAAAAAACACTTGACATGGCATCGGCCAAATACAAATTTCCAATGCCTGTCACCTAAAGAGCATCAGAAAGGGGGTACAAACTGTACAGAAGATTTTGTTAGATTCTTACCTGAAGTATCGTGACGACGGTTTGCCAAGGTGGAGATTACATACAATAAGATTGGCAAGAGTTTCAGGATCCTTTGCATCCTACAAGAATTTGAGATGTCTTTTGAGTATTTGTCTTGCATCCTTTTGAAATTCATATGTTTTGCTGCTTGTTCTTTGCTTGGAAGGAGGATAAGTACTAACCTTGTTTAGGGCTTCAAGCAATAGAGTTTCAGCCTCCTCAAAGCTCCCCATATGCATACAGCAAACTGCCTTGCCATTAAGAACCATTCCGGTCATAGGGTACTTTTCAGCAAAGTCCTGGAATATGAGATAAGCTTCCCGGATCTTAGAGCCACCCTGCACCATAGATAAAAATGATGATATACTCTTGATTCCAAAGACCAATAAAATTTCAACACTTCACCACATTGGATTGTGAAATACTGAAATTACTTACAACAGCAATATCGAGCCAAGCATTTGCTAGTTGTGTCAGTGTATGGTCCTCGTCAGTTTGTTGCATGATCTTCAGTTGTTTGTCAGCATAATCTGACCGGTGCATCTTAAGGAAGATTTGGACGTTCAGTGCATGCCTGAAACCAACCAAGCATCAACAACCAATATTCACTTTCAAGTATGCAGCAGTCTAACAATCACAACACATAACAAAAATAATGAATTGTGGATCTTGGAAGAAGCAAATTTAAGATACAAGGAAATAAGCTCTAAAAATGTCACATTTTAGCATGATACACACAAATGCTACAGGTGATGATGGAAGGATGGAACATAATATGGAAAATAGTGTTCAACTACATAAGTGAATAAATAAGTAGTACAAACAAAATTGCAGAATATGTACTTATTTTTCAAAAAAATGAATTTTCGGACTGGACACCAAATAAATTAGTTTGCCATTATCATTGGGTGATCAATTTTTAAAAAAATAGAGCATATACTGATGTTCACCCTTGAGTATGGTTTTGCAGCAATAAATTCACTAATGGAAGGCTGAACAATCTAAAGAAATAGAGAAAAAAGAAACTAACAGGTCCAGAGTCCCCCCAGTGTGTGTGTGCTTGAGAGCCTCATCGTAGTCTTGCTCATGCATAAATATAATTCCAGCAATCAATCGCAGAACAGGATTGCTTCCTATAGCTGAATCACTCAACCATTCCTTCAGGCTGGAGATCGCACCTTCCTTCAAAGTTGCACAAAGTAATAATAATGCATAAGCATTTCAGTGTATCCAAAGAAATATTACAGAGGGGTAACACACATTACCACTCATCTTCTTATGTTTAGCGACAACAATAAATTTTAGTGTGGCGTGCAACAAACAAGTAAACTGTTCAAATGGTGAGATACATTAGAAGTATATTTATCATTTTATTCACTGGAACCTTGGTATCTGCATCCAAGCTTTCAATTTCATGGAATGATGTTTATTTTGCTTCTGATGGAGGAAAACATGATTCAATGATAAGAACCACCCCAAGCAATATTATCTGGCCTAACGCCATAAATACAGCATCATTCAGTATCAGACAGACGAGTCATTTGGGCGTTGCTAAGAAGAAAAAGTATCTGGAAATGGTTGTTCTATACAATTAAATATCCTTATAAAACGGCAGGTCTGAATCTAACAAGTTCATTCCTCGTCAAACATTTAAACAGAACATTTGTATTTTTGTAATTAAAGGTGGTGCAGCTTAGCTGCACTTCATGTTATATCAAACTTCTGCAACACATATCATCAGAGCTAATAGAGAACTGAGGTTGCACTAGCAATTCTACGAGGCAGCATGTATAAATTCTATTCTCGCGAGTCATCGGCCTATGTCAGTGGAAATGGTGCCACCGGATCTCTATCCCCAGATCAGATCACTGACTGTAACCGCGATAGATCTGACCACACCACGACATCCCAGATCCAACCCCATAAACTGCGATCAGGAACAGATCAGAGGCGACAAATCAGATCCAGCGCGCTAACCTTGTCGCCGGTGAGGTAGAGCGCGAGCAGCTTGACGGCCTGCAGCGACGTCGCCGCCGACGAGTCGATCTCGCTGATCACCAGCTGCACAGCATAACCGCCGATCAGAGCCCGGTCAGGGCCAAGCAACGGGAGGCGAGCGCCATTTGTAATTCCTACTAACCTGGTAGGATCCGAGGGCGATGTAGGAGCGGAAGACGATGACGTCGCGCTCGGCCGCGGCGTCGGCGTCGAGGCCCGGCACGTCGCTGTTGTTGATGGCGGACTGGTAGGCGCCGAGGTAGAAGAGGTTGCGCAGGTTGAAGAGGAGGTCGGGGGTGGCCATCGGGGGAGGGGGGCGCTGCCGGCGACGGGGCGGAGGAGTGGGTTCGACGGCGACGCGGGGAGGCGAGTGGGAGATCTCGAGAAAGAAGAATGAGTTGCTTGGGTTCGGTCTCTGGGTTTGATACTGGGAATGAGGACGAAGATGGGGAAGGTTATAACTGGGCTCAAGTTCGGGCCTAGAGTGGACTCGCATAGGCCCGTCCATTGTGATAGGCCTGAGTTTTCGAAATCACTAATTGAGGAGCGCTCCCCGCAACGATTAGTCGGAGAGCGCTCCTGAGATTTTTTTGATTTGCTCCGCGCGCGACACTTGAGCGCTCCGCGCGTGACATTTGGCGCACGCACGGCTTTTCCCGTGATTTCCGGTTTCCGATTTTTCTTTGTGGTTTTTTTTACTTTAGTCCTTATATTTTTAATATTTTGTAATACCTTTTGATCTGTTTTGAGATCTGTTTGTCTCTGATGTGGGCGAACCCTCGTCGCGCACTGTTCTTTCTTTGCCGTCATCTTCGCCCGTCGCCGCCGTTGCTCTTGTCGCGTGGTTACGGCGGCAGCTGTTCCGGTCGCCGCGCTTGTTGCCTGCTCTTACGACAGTCCTTCTTTAGCGTCGAGCGCGCTTCCCCGTTCGCGATATCGTCGCTCCCTACTGGTTGCCTTCGTGGGTTCCCTGTTTCCCTTTTATGTTTCTTTTTTTGTTCCCATTATATTTCCGGGATATGGGGATTTATGGGGTAGTTACGGGTGGGGACTACCAACACTATCAGATGTCAAGTTTCAACTTGATTTTGTGGGATTAGTTCTTAATGACCATTGTGTTCCTTGCAGTTATGGCTTGTCCTTTTTGCCGTATGCCTGATGGCCCGTATTCTTCTGTTGATTCTTCTATAGATGGGTTCAGTGTGGTCCTGGATCGGCGTTGTTGGAGGTGTGTTGTAAGAAAATCATTTTATAGTTGTTCAATTTTTGGCACACACGCTTATTTATTTTGGTGTTGCCCATGCTGTTTAGATTTTGATTATGATCCTTGTTTTGATTTGTTGTGCAGTATGTTCCGTGCAGTGTTAGAGCTCATCTTGCTCGTTACATCGAGGAGTGTAGGGCTTTAGCCATAAGGAGGGGTGACGAAGATACTGATCTTGCTCTTCAGTGCAATGAGGGTTATTTGTATGGTGTTCTGTTTAGTCATGGTCGGGTGAGGAGCAAATTCCATGGTCCTTCCTGGGAATGATTGGTCAGTGATTATGGTGTTCGTCCTCGTGATATAATGACCATTAGGCTTGAACATTATGGAACTTGGATTGGTATTGATTTTTATCGTGTTGGTCGTGGAGATGCGTTGTCTCCTTTACCGTCTGTTGGTAAGGTTTATATTTAAGGAAGTTTTTATCTTGTTTTATTGTACATTTTGATTTTTCTGTTTCCTTGAGCCCGTGTAATTATATTTTGTAGCTCTACATGGTTTGAATGACTCCGAGAAGGAACTTGTTGGGAGTTGTTATTACACCCGTGGTGTTTTTCTTAATTATCAGCAGATGTATTTCATGAGGTGTCAACTATTTGATGATGACCACATACCCTGTTGTCCTTTTGTTCACAGGATTGATTCCATGAATGTTAATGGTCATCATATGGTCAGATTTTTTCCATTGTTTTTTCTTTGTTTCTGTTTATTTATTTATTTTTATTACGTCTTCTATTTGTAGTTTTGAATTTTTATTCTATTTCTGATAGCTTGATGTTTTTCATCAGGTTATTCCTGGTATTGTTGTGAGGAGTTTGAAGGAGTTTGTGACTTTTCCTAGAACTGGCGTTTTAACTCTTGAAGTTACTCTAGAATCTGGTGATGATGATATATATGTGAGCACTCCTTGCTCCTACTTCATTGGTTTGGGTAATAGAATGGTGTTCAAACAGGAAGGTTTCAGTGATTTTCTTCAGGCATCGTCTATTGAAGTAAACAACTTGGTGCTGATAACTTTCAAACAGCGTGCTGGGAGGCTTGTTGTTATCTTCAATCTTCTGCGGCAGTGATGTTAGTTATAGCCTTTGAACATAATGGATTTTGATGTATAAGAGGCTTGGTTGTGCATCTCTTTTAAAGATGTTTTTTTGGACGGATGTTATTTAATTGTGGCACAGTTATAAATATAGTAGAGGCACGTGTGTTGTTTACTCTGAGGCATGGTTGTGCATCTCTTTTATGTGAGAGGCACCTGGATTCAGCAAACTGAGGCACGGAATTGAAGTCAGAACAGACACGGTTGTGTGGAGGCACGTAGAGTTGCCATGGGTTTCATGTGAGGCACGTGGTTTGAGCAAACAGAGGCATGGAATTACAGTCAGTACAAGCATGGTTGTTTGGAACACGGGTATACTGAGAGGAACGTGTGTGCAATACCAAAGTTACACGGGCGATGACGTGTGCCGAACACGTAGAGATACTGTGGGTTTCATGCGAGAGGCACGTGTGTGTGTAGCACATAGAGTTACAGTGGGTTTCATGTGAGGCACGTGGATTGAGAGGCACCTGGATTCAGCAAACTAAGGC